>NW_017729009.1:3590846-3625792 GCF_001723915.1 Gavialis gangeticus | reverse complement strand
CAGGCCCCCCCCCCTTACCTGCTCTGAGTCTGGCAAGCGGGGACTGCCCACATCGTGGAAGCTCTCTGAATCTTTTCTGAAGATTTGGAGAGCTTTGAATTGATTTGGACCTTTTTATTGGTCCCTGATTTGATTTGGATTTGGAGATTCAGCCACTGAATCAGGCTGACTCTCCTTCGAATCAAATCACCACCCGAAGCTTTGCATAGCCCTAGTGAACATTGCCAGCGGCTATACAGAAGCACAGGCCTCTAGAGCCAGGCTCTGTAGCAGGGGTCTGGTTCACACCCTTCATGGATCAGGCACAGAGGGTGATGTGTAGCCCATCTTAACCACAGGTTACTTGGGCACATAGGATGAGGTTGTCTCTGCTCCAAAGAGCTACAGAAACAAAGCAAAAGGCTGAGACAGAAAGTAACTATATCAAGGCCACAAAGCAGCTGAGGGGGAAAACACTTGGAAGAATCTGGTCCTTACTTAGGACCCCAAAATGGGAATGGAGGTTTTTTGAAAATCGGAGTTTTTAGAGCTTCGCTACAAGGCACAATAGAAATGGCTTCTAGACCGACTGGAATCTTCCAGTCTCCACTCCCTCCTCCCCACCACCATCCCCAAACCTGGCAGATACCATCAGCAAGATATAAGGAACAGGCATCCTGTGGCAGTGAGATACTCATGTTCCCATTGTGTTTGCGGCTTCCTGCTCGCTCCGGCAAACCCAGACAAAGAGCTGCCTAATTCTGCAATCAGCTGAGCCAAGTACATGCTTGTACTATTGGAGACTTCCTCACTGGCTCAGTTTGCTAGTTTTATGCAATAAATAAAAATAAATAAATACACAAATAAAACAACCTCATCTGTTAGTCAAAGCAAAGGGTGTTTCCCTCCCTGGATGACTTGGGAGCTTCCAAAAATAGTCTTGCATCCCAGCCAAAGTGTATGTAGCCGGAGTTTCCTTGGAAAGCATCAGTAATGGGAGGAGAAGGAAGGTCCTTGGACCTTTGTCCAGCCAACCACCTCCCCCTTGGCATGCCCCACCAGACCTCTGCTGTCTTGTAAAAAGCTGGGCTGGGTGAAGATTGCTACTGTGAGTTTGCAGAGAGATGCAGATGCAGGCAAGCCTATCTTTTCCTTAGTCATTTGCATGGTTCTGTCCTGGCTGGATCTGGTTTGAAAGCACATGAATCTCTTAGGAAAGACTCTGGGCCCAGTTCAGTGGTGGTGTAAATACTGATGCAAGTTATGTGCCTTGTCCAAGCTAGTTGAAACTAGTGGTCAGCTGCAGTGTAACTTGTGTTTGGTACCTGGGCAGAACACATGGGATTTATATGCAAATGACCTGATTCTGAATTCACAGGCCCTGGTGTGATCCAAAGGTGCAACAACACAGCCACACATTGTTGCCCACCATGGTAGCAGCTGCACCACCAACATGATCATGTGGCTATGGTGCCAGCGGTTTTTTCCTGCCTCCCCCTTTCCATGTCAGCACCTGGGGAGGCTGGAGATTAGGAGGTGCCGTGGTCAAGGATCAGAACAGGCTTCCTAGAGAAACTGTGGAATCTCTATGCATGGCGATTTTCAAGAGTAGGTTGGGCAGATGCTTGGCTGGGATGTTTAGCAGGGATGACCCTGCCTTGAGCAGGGGGCTGGACTAGATGACCTTGTGAGCTCCCCACCCTAGTTTTGGCACAGGTGTGATCCCTGTGATGTAATGTAGATATGCCTAATTATTGTTGCCATCAGGGAGATCAGGACTTGGAGCAGCAGAGATAAAAGAGAAATTATAGTAGGGAAAGTAATTATCTAGTGGTAAAGAACCTCTGAAAATATGCACTCCTTATCTTACATGCTCCTCTTAGCCACCTTTTCTGCTACCCACAACCCAGTCCCCTTGGCATGCAAGTAATATTGGCTTGGTAGGTTTATCCATAGTAAGAAGTCATGTTCATACATGTGCAGTGACATTTTCTAAGTAATGTGAACAAATCATTAAATGCAAGTGCTTTGAGCAACTAGCAACACATAGGATCATAGGAAAGTAGGGCTGGAAAGGACCTCATGAAGTCATCTAGTCCAGCCTGCTGCTCGAGGCAGGATCATCTACTAAACTAAACATCCCAGCCAAGTGTCTGCCCAACCTACTCTCGAAAATTTCCAAGAATGAAGATTCCACAATTTCTCTAGGAAGCCTGTTCCAATGCTTGCCTATCCTCATAATTAGAAAACTCTTCCTAATCTCCAACCTAAATTTCCTCTGCTCCAGCTTGAGGCCATTGCTGCAGCTCTAACGATCCAATTAAGGTGTAAGGTGGGTGGCACCTGTGCATCTTGTAACACTTCTTTTCTGCATCTATGTTCTGGCTGTGATGGATATACATAATGATGCATAGTATCACATCATTTCTTGGGGTGAGCTTCTGGCTCTAAGGAAGTCGACAGAGATGTGCCATTGACTTGATGTTCACAGGCTCTATTCCTACTTGTATTTTAATTAATGGCAATGAAAAGGTTCACTGAGGAAATGGTGCAGAAATGGGCCACAACCCAATGAATGTTCTGTGAAACAGACTTCATGAAAAGGGACTCTGCCAAGGTAAGAGTCATCTCTAGGAAAGAGTCCTGTCCTGTCATCCTGAGAGCACTGTTGTTCATTTTCTACGTCTAAGTCTACAAGGGCAAGTAAGCGTCACCTGTTCTTTTCTGGCTCATTTAGATTTAATATTAGGTTTCACAGTACTTGCTTTCCTTCCCTTTTGGGACTCAGGTTCATGAGAATGCCTGCTTTGGGTGATCTTGGGCCTGTACAGTTGCACTTGAGGCAGGAGCAGGGCAGAGACTCTTCCCAGTGCATCTGTGCAAAAGGTACCCATGTCATTTGTGCGTAGCACTGTGGAACACGTGGAGGAAGGTGTGGTGGTTGGCCAGTCTTCCTATAAGTCTCCCACATTCAAGAAGCCTGTTTGGGTGTGGGGAAGAACTGAGGCCTTACACCTTCACTGTTAGAAAGAACCAGCAGGACCTCCCTGCTGGAAATGAACCACCTGCCTGGACAGCACTTGGATGAGAAATGTTTCCATTGCTTATGTCATTATCACAGGCAGCAGTTTAATCCAAGGAAAACTTTTTCCATATGGAAAAATCTAAGTATTCACGAAGCAAGGCAATGACTTTTTGACCAATATCTGGTCCAGGTGCAATCTTATCGAGAGAATTTCCCCCGGGAGCAAAGTAAACCATAGTCAACCAAAAACCAGTCCCTCTGGTTGGGATATTTATAGGAGTTAAATGCCTGTCTCCCAGAGAATTTCAGAGGGATTTCATACTTAATTCCTTCACAAGCCTTTGAAAATCCAGTCCCTGCCCATCTCTCTCTTGCCAAATTTGTGTTGCATGTCCCTATACCTGCTATTCTGGGATGAGGAAGACTTTCAGCTGCTGCACAGAACTGGAGGATTTCCTTAGGGTTATAACAAATTCTCTCCAAAGGTTGCATATGGGATACTTACATTTCTCTGCTGCCAATGAAAAACAGAGGCTGCCCTAAGGGTGGTGGGAGGGAAAAGATTAATATTTAGATAGTCTGGGGAATGTTCTGACAGAGCTTGTAGTTACTGAAGAGTAATTAGCTCATAACTAGCATAGAATCCACAGTGGGAGGGGAGATGTTGTAAATACTTTCAGAGCTTTGTCCCACCAGACCCGCTCCATGCTTTGCATTTTATAGACCTTGTGCTTCTGGGAGCCCTGAAGTACACAAATGTTCATCACACATGGTCATTGTCTCCTACATGTGGTAGCAACACTCTGCCAACATAAAAGAAAGGAAACCATAAAAGGAGGAGTATGCAAAAGGAATGGAGGGTAGGCCAGTCTCTCCTGGTTTGCCTCACTCATCCTTGTTATCCATGTCTTGGAACGAGGCTTATTCTACTGGGAATGCCCCTTCTGTGCAGAGCCTTCAAAGGGTAGCTTTCATCTCTCCCTGGCTGGATTGTATTCCATTCAGACCCGGCACTTTGATGCCAGACCATTGGCATGTGGGCAAGATACAAAGATCCCACTGGACTTGAAAGAGGGGGAGAGATGGAATGGAAAATCTCTTTGAGTTGGTTGGTGGTCTAAAACAAGCTCTGTGTGCACATCCATCCACTTCTAATCACTGGAGCCACATTCTCCTCTCAACCCAGCATGCTGTAGTTCAGACTCTGTGTGTGTGCATATGCACATGCACACAAGCCTGAATCCAAGAAACTCCAGATGTTGGAAGATCTGTACACAGCTGTCACCCTGGAACTGCTAAAAGAAAATAAATAACTAACACATTTATTTTCCTTCTTCAGAGATCCAGAAATTCTCACCTTCTCTCTCAAACCCACTGAGCATCCCATATGCAGTCAGGACAACCACAAGCCACACATTTGCCTGGAGCTTTGAAGTTAGGGCTCCAGAATTTGGTCTAAGAGTAATGAGCAAAAATAGGTCAATGGCTTCAAACTGGTTTCTCTAACAAGACAAACCACTGACAAGTTTTTCTTCAGACAAGCCTTAGCTTAAAAGGGACAGTGACGGGGATAGCTCATCTGGACCAGGGATTTATTGGGATTCCTCTTCACCCATTGGATCAAAATGGAGGGCACATAACACAAAGCGCAGGTGTGCCTGGCTTCCCCCTGCCTTACCCCCCTACCCCCTCCACACTCACTGCTTAAGCAGGAATCCCCCCTCCCTCCCATCTCCCACAGCACAGACCCCAGCCCCACATCCCCTAGGCACATGGTAAGCTAGCTAATGCTGAGAGGTGTCTGTGTGAGTGTCTCTCTCCAATTTCACTGAGACAAGCAGCTAGAACAGTACCTTAGGGCTATTTGGAGCTAATCAACAGGTAAGATGTTTAAGAAGAGTTTGAAGTAATGTAGAGAACCTATTGTTTTGCTGATGAGGTGATAATCACTGTTATCAGCCCCCACCTGGATTGCTCGCCTACCAGTTTGCTGCAGACAGCATAAAGAAGCAGGGAGAGGGAGACTGAAAAGCTCCATATCATTGGCAAATGCATTCACTGCACACCCCCTCCTTGCCTCAGAGTACTAGCAGGGGACTGGGGGCTGGCAACACTCCCTCCCCTTGAGCAGCCAGTGGGTAAAAGCCTGGGACCCTGCAGGCAGACCTCCCTTATCAGAGGTCCTGGCTGTGCCCCACCCCCTCAGCTCAGTAGTGTGAAAGAGAAGGGAGGGCTGCTCTAGTGCCCCCTGGCTTCTAGCCGGAGCCACTGTAGGCATGTGCCTGAAGTTCCTCAGTCCAGAGAGAATGTCTGTCCAGTTACAAACAGGTTCAGCCTAGCCAGGTTAAACTAACCTCCAAAGATTGAATCAATTCAGGCTCAGGCTTTTTGAACGTCTGTCCCTAGCCTATGAGTGGTACATCTGGTTTATTCTACATGCAGCTTTACAAGTTTAGGCCTGTCCTGCTCAAAGCTTTTTTTTTCCTAATACAATCATATCAGGTGTGGGGTGGGTGGGGGAGGGAACGGAATGGACTTTTCTTAACTCATACAGTTAAACTGGCACAAACCAGGGTGTAAATATACTGTTACAGAGACGAGGAGGTTTATTCTCTTGTGGCTCATGCCCTTTCTTATGGGAATCATCTCTCTCAGTATAAGTATTTATACCAGTATATTTGCATCCACGTTGAGGAGGTTATAATTCTCTGTGTATCTTTGAGACCATACAGATTCTATATGTGCAACCCCAAGAAATGCTGGCAGTGGATGCTACTACAAACAAATGATTCAATGTGTGTGTATTAGCTTTTCACATAAGCATTCCTCCTTGTGGTTTTTTGGGGTCCTCATTGGACTGCAATAGCCAAACAAGGCATTTACCTCAATGCTTGAGGCTTTGCATGTGGCTTATTTTTCAAGTTATTCACAAAGAACCACAACAGCTTTTCCACACCGAGCTTTGCTGTGGATTTTCCATGTGATTCAGAGGCAAGGGAAGTTTTCTGGGGTGATTTTGGAGACTCCTGGGAGGCACAGGGCCCTGCCTATTTGCTTACTGTTAGCAGCAATGAAATGTTAACATCTCTCTCACAGATACAAACCCAGCTTAATTTTTAACCCCAATTAAGTAAAAATCATCCAACCACAAGCCAAGCAAGGAGCCTCTCTTTTCTAAAACTGCTGTTGCTGCTTTCCTTTCTTTTCAGTTGCAAACACTTTGTTAAGCATCAGTGACTCTTGTAACCCAGACACAGCTCTGGAATGTATTTTGTCTCCCTTTCCATCTTCCCCTTGGGAGGCATTTGATGGACTTTTCCAGTTCCCACTCAATTGGAAAAAAAGGGATTAAAATCTCTATTTTGAGTTTAGGGGAACCCCCTGCCCTACACACAACAGGTGCTGCTACTGCTCCCAGAGCGCCTCTTGCCTGGATTCTTAGGGTTTCCCCTCCCCTTCTCTCTTGCTCTATTCTTATTTCTCTGCCCAACTCCCCCTGCTTTCTGAAGTGGAGGAGGACAATGCTTTTCTGAACTCATGCACTGAAGGTAAGAGGCAAGGCCTCAGTGCTCAGAGGATTCCTTTCAGCTACTAATTACCAGGACGATTCTCCTCCTCTAAATGACTATCCCTTCTTTTGTTTCTTATTCAGAAGAAGAGAAATTGTCTGTATCCCTTTTAACTAGACAGAAGCCTTTCACCCCACCCTCTTACCCCTCCATTCCCCTGTACCCTGGCTCCACATTCTCAGCTGGAGTATCAAAGTGATGTTGCTGAATGACAAGCTAAGCCCTTCCTTAGCATATCTGATTGGGATTTTGTTCAGCTCCAGGAAAGAAATTAGCAGAGATTCCGGTACTGTCTGAAAGTGAAAATCTCCCTGAATAATGTGATGGAAGCCCCATTAAAAAGCTGTGCCAGAGCCTGGCTGAGAACCAAAAAGATGGAGTAACCTTGATAGGAATGTAAGGTGGCTCTTGTGCTTCTCCGATGGTTGAATGGCTACAGGTAAATGAAAAGAAAAAACCAGGCCAGATTCTTATCCCTTCCATCAATTCTATAGTCATGTATAGAACCCTAATGTAAGTCCATTAACTTCTCTGAAGTAGCTTCTGGGTTCTCAGTAAAGTCAGGATTTCTGCTATACGATCTGGCTCAGGGTCCATTGACACATGTCTGATATAACCAACTGTGATGGGAAAGGGAAGAGTGGAAAAATTCATAGGGATTTACTCAAACATTAGATTGTTCTAAGTTTTTCCCAAGTGGGGTAGAAGCTGGGAAGGAATCTGTCTTAGCAGCACTTCATAATTTCAACCTTAAAACTTTGCATCTAAAAAAAACCCTGTTTCCTGTCATCAAGCCAGCAGGCCCAGTAATTAATTTACAAGCCTAGTATGGAGGGCAAGTACCAGATGACAGTTGGCAAGGTGATAAGGATTTTTGCATGACATTAAGCCACTGAGATCTCCTCCTCCTCAAAAGTTGTAAAAGCAACTTGATTTCCACCCTAAACATTTACAACACGGGCTTTTTTGAAAGGGATTCATTTTTTTGTGGAGCCAGAGAACCCTGGTAACAGACTGGGGGAATGGTCCATAGCATGAATGATGCATGCCCCCGGAGGCTGGGGGGGCACGGCGACTGCCCACAGGTGGCAGTGGCGGCGGCAGGGGCATGGCAGCAGCGAGCAGGGAGCTCCTGCAGGTGGCCACAGAGGTGTTGGTGCTGGGGGGCAGGGGAGAGGGGTCACAGGTGCTAACTGGCTGTCGGTGACCACCCGCAGACGCAGCTGGCAGCACGGGCAGTGCTTCTTTCATGGGGTACACTGCCAATCTCAGGGGGTGCATGTGCACCCACATGCACCCACTACGTATTGCCAATGGTCCATATCAATGAACCAGCTGTTAAAATCACAGCTGGTGGGAGAGTAGTAACCAGGAGTCCCTGCTCTAGTGCAGAGGGAATACAGAGGTTTCAGGTACCACATGAGCTGGGGCACTTTCACTTCCCATCATGTCTTTCCTTCCATATCCCTTTTACCTGAAGTCCTGAATTATACTGAAAGAATTTATGGCCAGTGGGGAATGGAAATGTGAGTCTGAACCCTGGAAAAAATATGTCCTATCCTTGTAACCTCAAAGCATTAATACAGAACAGAAAAAACATAGTAAAGCTTTTGCATTCTAGTTTGCATAGGAATCTGTGATGAGGGGAAACACTTGATAAGAGGAATGGTGGGTATGGGTGAATGCAACAGGGGCAAGATGGGTAAAAGACAACGTGGATCAATAGATGGGCTTCTATATATTATATAGATAGGTGCATTAGATGTAGCAGTAGAAAGAACAGGACCTAACATTTAACTTCATGTGCAGGTTTTCATTCAGCAGCAAACAAATAATAACCGCAACATGAATTGTTTGATGTACAGAGGAAGAGAAACAGATTGTTCATATGATTTTTAATTAACTAGGGCTGCATTAATTCTAAGGATCAGGATGTCATACTAGGGTAACTTCTATTCATATATAGGCTAATGCAGCCTTCAAATTTGATACCATTGTTCTCTAAATATGAATTTGTTGCAAAATATTAAAAAGAAACAAATTCAGCACTTAGTTGGTACAAACAGTTACTGCAGTTGCACACATAGGTCAAAAACATGCACAAGCAGATAGGCAGGTCTGGTCATATATCCAACAGTTATCGGGTTTACTTCTAAACTCTGGATAATCACAAATGTTTTTTATCAATGATGCTGAAGCAATATGCAGCTGATCTGGTCAGTATACTGCTTTGTTCAAGTCACAGATCTAGTTTAGGCTCTCCCAAATGCTATCCCCCAACACTGTGATCCACAAAAAATGATAAAAGTGGAGAAAAAGATCAGGGGGAGGAGGTGAGGTGCATTTACAATATTTGATTTGTGGGGGGGTTCTTATTTTTACTCCTTTTAATTAGGTATTAGGGTGGGTCAAAAATGTCCTATCCAAACTCTTTTTAGAAAGATTTTTTTTTTGATAAAAGGATATTTTTTTTCCCTAAAAAATATCTACTTTCTGTGCAAAATGTCTAGTTTTTCTTGAAAACATTTCTAGGATTTTTAGATGAATATTTTTGGCTTTGTGTTTTTGACAAAGAGTAAAAATTTTCCATAGTATTTGCCCCTGGTTTCACTCATAATTTGCAACTACTTTCTGTCCAAGACATGTTTTTACCATGGCTGATCATTCATATTAAGGACTCTTCAGTAGGGTCCCCTGCACCCCCCCAACTCAGCGATTGGCTGCAGGAGGACCCCAGGTCCCCCCCAGACCCAGGAGGCACCAGTCGCCTAGCTGGGGAGATGAGGGGGGGGTCCCCCAGCACACTCCCTGGTGGGCCCAGAAGTGGACCAGTACTTCTGGTCCGCTTCAGGGTCTGCTGCAGAGTGCACTGGGAGCCCCCTGCGCTTCTGTGGGGCGCTCCATGCACCCCAGCACTGCAGCATTCACAAGCCCATACTACCTAGAGGTATGTAGAAAAAACATTTAAAGCTGTCTCTATGTCTGAATCTCCAAATCTTTCTGAATCTCTCTGAAGTGGTTCGGAGCAATTAAAGGGTCCTCTGATTCGATTTGGAGATTCGGCCACTGAATTGGGCTGAATCTCCGCCGAATCGAATCAGGGACCAAAGCTTCACACAGCCCTACTCTTCAGTCTTTCTTATTAGTCTCTTTCTGTGATCTCTTTGGCCATTTGCAAGGCTGATCCCCACAGAAACAGCTTTCCAAGAGACACTTATCTGGTCTCTTTTCTTTTCTGAAGTGCTTTGCCTGTAATATTGACTTGACTTGAAAATGGCCAGTTATTGTTTGCCTTTGTAAGTTTTACCATCCAGAAGCTCATTAATGTACAACCTCCATCTTCCTGTAAGTGAAATGTTATTCCATTGAGTGCACTGAACTTTGGATCGGGCCCTCAGAAGGACACTGTTTGAAAGCAACAGAACACATCACTATAGCATACATCTATCTTGTACAATAGGACCCTCCCCAGGGGTGATCATAATCATAATAGTAATAATCGCTGTCATCATCAGATGCTTTTCTTTCTTTTGATTATTTGTAATAGTAGGTGCATTTTAAAAAGTCTATGCAAGTGTCATGACAGGATATTATGGACCCTAGTGCAGGACAGAAGTATATGAAGTATTTCCATGTGGTATGAATTATGATTTTTATCAGAACCACTTTGTATTGTGAATTTGTAGCAGTGTGGATTTCGGCTGAGGAACAGACAGCTGATCCCTACCTTGAAGTGAGAATTCAGAATAATTTCTGGACAAACAAACAGCTGTGCCTAGCAGAGGCCCAATACTGCTTCAGCTATAGTCAGTGACAAGACCCCTGTTGACTTCAAAGGGTGCAGAATCAGGCCTCTAGGGGTCTGGAATTGAAAAGCTCAGACATTACATTATGGTTATAAAAGCTGTGGAAAAGCTGGGGTGAGTGAGTCAAGTTGTTTGATAGCAAAAGAGTCAAAGTTTGTGCGGTGAAAGGACAAGAAGGAATAGTCCACCAGCTGCAGTGATGACCAGGCATGGCACTGCCGCACAGATTTCTTGAGCAGCCTTGGGGAAGTCCTTTTGCTTCTTTGTTCCTCAGTTCCTCCTCTGTGAAACAGCACTTCTCTACACCACGGGGGGACTGTGAGGATAAATACATGAAAGACTGAGTGCTGCTCAGATGCCACAGAAACGGGCCACATAAGCACCACTGCTCAAATAAGATATAGGGCCAGGTAGCCATCAAAGCCATATCCTCAACCAGGTGAGACCTACTGGTGAGGCAATGAAGTGATCACAGCAGAGGATATAGACCTCAGTGTTTAACCAGAACTGTTTGTTCCACAGTATGGTTAAGATTTCCTAGGAATGATGTGAAAGTCTTTTTATTTTTTTCTGCAAGGCAGAAAAGAGACTGTCTCTGCATGGGAGCATAAGTCACAATTTTGATTCTGATCATATTGAAAGAATGGGACAAGTTAATTATCTGGGATGATCACTTTAACGAGAAAAAAAGTGTTAAAGTTCCTGTCCTCCAGTTACCTTCTGTCCAGCCACTTGACCATGTTCCCATTGACCAGCCTCTCTGAGACTTGCCCATCTGGGGAGCTCAGTCAGTAAACAGAAGACAATAACTTTCCTTTCTAAGAAACATCTGTTTATTCCTCAAAAGAAACTTGCGGTGCCATGGACAAACCCACTGGCCTTGTGGAGGGGAAGTGGGCATGGTGCCAGGAGCTACTCTGCTGTACTGGGACTGGATGAAAAATATGGAGAAAGAAACCCAGGATGGTGAGTGGACTTTGAGAACAAAATGCCTTTGCCAGGAAAAAATCAAACATATTTTCCATCATGTCTTAGACATGTAATTGGGGATGTGACAGCCATGGAAAATCAGAGGGATTATGTAATATCCTATTAAGTAAATAAATAAATAAATGACAGCTAAGAAAAAACTCCACAACCTAACCCCCTGCATAATCTCTCAAGCCCTCTGGGACTCATTAAAAGGATAAGATTGCTTTTAAAAGTATGTTGTCCTGCTGCGGGCTGGAATGTAGAATGGGTTTTCTAACCATGGTTAGAGAGGCAGCAAGCAATAAAAAGCATTTTTTTTAATGTGCAGTATTTTCTAAAAGTCTGATTTCTTTCTGTTCATCAAGTGGGATTTTCAGTTCCAAAACAGAGGGCTGTGGTTGGAGAGGAAGAGTGGAAATTCTGTTCTAGTGGAAAGGGGCTGAGGCTGCAGGGGTGCGGGAGGTGATGGGGTAGAGGAATATGGGGCTCTCTTTTATGGGGAGGGTGCTCCGATAAGTTTGCTGAGGGATGATATCTCTTATAAGGGAAAAAGACTGTTAGAGATGCTTGAGTTGCTGTTCTAGTTTATATTAATGTTGATTGTGTCCAAAGTGATGGTGCCAAGGGACTGGCTGAGATCAAGGCCCCCCTGTGCTAACTGCTGCGTTTACCCAGAGCAGCAGCAGCTGGAGTGTGGGAGACCAGCAGTGAGGCACTGGGGTTGAGGGACCTGACTACTGTGGTGGCACAAGAGGTATTGTAATGATGTGATTTGGTAGCACAAGATATGAGAGTGGAAGGTTTTGGCATCCATAAGCAACTAGAGTTCACTTCACTTTGCCTCCCCTGCCCCCAGTGCTTCTCACAGAAATATGGGGCCTGTTACTTTATGGCTGAGCCTTGAGGCCAGTGGTAGAAGCTTTAAAAGCATTTGGGAGAAATGGAAGTTCCTTTCACTCTCATTCATGTACCAGAGATTTATCTGTATTTATTTTAAATATTTATTTGAAATGCTGAGCTGGGGCCAGAGCTCAGGCAGACAGCCGCTCTTCCCTGCTCCTGCCGAGCTGGCTCCGTCTGCAAAGCCAGCTTCGGCGGCTGCATCCAACTGTCTGCAGCATCTGTCTAGAATAAGTGCTGGGCTCTGTATTTCTCTCCTTCTATTTAGGCCATTTATTTTTTGCATCTGCCGTGCGGGGCTTCCCCATAATAAATCATCAGGGATGGTTATGACTTCAGCAGTGATGGGATTCAGCTGCTGTGAAATCACACCTCTCTTTAGGAGAGGTACAATACCCAGGGGCCTTCTGCTCCTTGTGTTGACCCCGTCATAATTCCAGTGACTGACTCATTGGCCCCCAAGTCCCCTGCTGTCAGATCCTCTTCGTTGCTGCATTACCCAAAGCCTGCAGATGGCACAAAGAGAAAGAAAGGTGGGCAGAGGTGAGGAAAGAGAGACACCAGGCCCTTTGCAGGGTCAGGAGTTAGAAAAGGAGCAGGGAGAACATTAAGATCCCAGAAAGCTCCTTGTGATCCCTTTCTTTTATATTCGGCCCTTTTGGGAATTGGTTATCAAGGCCTAGCTACTGTTCTGCGGTTGGACAGCACCAGCTGTGGATGGGTGGCATGACGATGGGTGGGCTTGATTCTGATTTTCTCTCTGCCAGCATGAATCAAAGGCAGCATATGTGAAACTAATGGGATTTGGTTGAAACGGTACAAGAAAATCAGATGTGGCATGTTCTCAACACAAAGAAATGGATGGAGACATTCATACACCGCCTCTGTGGCCCCACTCCAGCCACTGTATGATGCACCAGTGACAGAAAGCCACATTAGAACCAGCTCACCTAGTCATGTATGGATTTCTTCTCCTGCTTTCCCCATTTCACACCCATCCAGGGGAGTTTAGAAGAGCTGCCCTAGGGCCTCCTACTACATGGCCCCAGTAAGGGACAACATCCAGAGTATGCAGAAGGCATGACCATCTCCTAGCTTTGCTCTCTCTTGTGCTGGTTGTGGAGTAAGAACCACTTAGCCAGACAGTGAGATCCGGCTCTATGGCCACCCCCACCTGAACATTTGGCTACTGGTTCATTCCTAAGAACTACGCAGTGGCAGAGGGACCCAAATCTGGTCTCCTTCTTATAACAGACTGAACATTTTGTCAATGTGTAAGACAAAGTTTAGCATTTCTCTGGATCAGACAAGTGTGAGTGACACCCTGGATAGTGCTTCACTTTTGGGTGACCGCCCCCGTGAGCTCCTCTAAATAGTTTTAGTTTGCTAGTACACACCATACACAAATCCACACAAATTACCATCCAAGCTCAACGCCCCCCTTCAAGGACAATGGAGCTGGTGTGAAAGGAGATAAAGCAGGATGTAACTGATTGAATAGGAGTCACCAGCTGCTGGGCCTTTGCATTTTTGGCTCTGACACATGGCAGAAAGCTCTGAGAAATTCTATATTGCAGCTGGATTGGGAGGCCACTCTGGAAAGCACGATTCAACCTATATCCCACCCCCCTACCCCACATCCCATCCATGTTCCAGGACAGTTTTTAAGGTGGCTCTGTAAGAACTTGTCCAATCCACCCCAGAGGACCCAGTCTCTTGGTCTCAGAGACACCAGAGAATGTATCAGATGAGAGGCCAGTCAGTCACATGCTGTTTTATCCTGTCTGTCTCCAGAATGTCCCTTTGGTGCCCTACTTATTCTGCACAGCCCCATCCTTTCCTGGGAAGATTAGCGCTTCCATGGAATTTTTTATTTTTATTTTTTGCTGGAGAAGGGGGTAGGAAGATAAAAAGAGCAAAAATGGAGCTTGGCAGTGCACTCTTTGTTTTCTCTGTATTGCCCCTCTGTGTTTCCCAGGGCTCTGTAGAGACAGCAGCCATTTTGTTGTCAATGATTGCAGCAGAAGAGACTCCCACACTGTGCTCACTCCTGGAGACTCTCCTTTTGTTCGCTCTTCTTTTTGCTTCCTTTCATCTAAAACAAAAATCTGCTTTGACTTAGATGGTGAAGTGAACCTTGGCTCCTTGTGTATGGAAACAGCATAGGAAAGAAGAGCAAGAAATAGCCATATAGAGTTTGAAAGCTGAGACCCCAGAGAAGGGATTTTAGCCTCAGAGTCAGGTTGAAGCAATGATCACTGGAGCCGAGTGGCCTGTGAACCTCAAGAATCCTTTCCATCTGCAGGTGCTGCTTTGTGCCAAATATTCCCTTTGCTCATGTCTCGTACAGACTGCCTTAACATTATATTCTCTATGTAAATATATTCTGATAGGTTGAATTAACCCTCATTGAAATCTGCTGAGCATAACCACTACCCTTCTGTTTAAGAAAGCTGTGAGAGGACATTAATCCTCTTTATGGAAGCAGAAAGCCAAAGTAAAAGCAGTCTCCAGCCCCAAAATGCAGACATATTTTTCCTCCTAAGACTAAGACAAATGTTAGACTGCTCAGGAATTCTGCACTATCTTGGCAAAGGAGCAATTGTCTTGGATATGCATGCATGTGGGCATATGCGTATGTCTCTATCCGCGAGTGGGGAGAGAGAGCATGGGTGGGGAAGGTGGGAAACAGAGCTCAGAAACAAAGGTGAAGGAGCAACCAGGATAGCTGAAACAAGCACAGCAGTAAGACCCTAAAGAGAAGACCTAGAGAGGGAGGTGCCATCTGAAAATAAGTTTGGTGCAATGGGCAGGAAAACCATCTTTGGTCGGCTGATTCTTTCCTCATCCAGGGAAGCAAGACTTTGCACATTCTTGTAAATAAACAGCATTGCGTCAGAAACCTGTTCCCATCATTAATTTCACCTTTTGACTAGAATAGCCTGTAATACCCCAAACTTTTACCTAGCTACTTGGATCAAAAGGGGTAACAATACATAGACTTGCTTGGCCTTCTCTTAGGACAGATACCTTTACAGGGCTGATCGCTCTGCTCTGGTTTCCTATGGCCTGGTTCTGATAGTCTTATTCACAGAGTAGTATTTTGCTTTACTGTCTTTGTGAGCACCCCCGTAAATTGAAGGAGTGAATGACAGTACTTATGGAAATGTCAATGAGCTGATTATCTATGGCAGGAGGTACTACACATTATGTTGCTGTCACGGTTTGTGCCCGGCAATGCTATGGCACTGTAGCAATAAGCTATGTATGGTGCAGTAGCTCATTGCTATGGCACTATAGCATCTCTTGTAGACATGCTCATTGACTTCAGTTGCTGCTGGCAGTGACAGCGGTGATCCCTCATGGTCAAGGATGTTCATCCCATGGGTCAAGTAAAGGGTTATATGTGATCCAGTGGGAGAAGTCTGCATGTGACTTGTTTTATGTGAGAAGACTGTTGCACGGTGGCATCCACATGTGTGAAGGGAAAGAAACTGAAAGGAACATGCAGCATGGTCAACTTACTGGGCTGTGGCTGAATCTCAGAAGCAAGGCACAGCACGGCAGACACTGCAGTACTTCCAGAGCAGCCTGTCGTTTCAGTTTGGAGGAGGACTGCTCCAAGGAAGTATTTCCAGCCCCGGAAAGGGGCAGAGAGGGTTGCTTCCCACTAAGCCACTGGGAAGAGCAGCAGAGCAGAGCCTGGAGGGTGAGCAGCTCACAGCCCTGAGAGCACTGCTGGGGCGCCCAGAAAATTAGGTGCCTGAAGGTGTGCCTGCATTGAGAGACAACCGCCATCAGATCCTGGAGAAACTGCAGAGGACTCCGGTAGGAGAGACAATGACTATCCTTCATAAAGGTCAGGAAAAGCCTGGGTGGTGGTCAATCAGGCAAGGGACCTGGGTGATGGAACTGTTCCCCTTGGCACCAAGCCAATTGATTAAGGCATTAGAGACTGTGTCCTGAGAAAGAAATCAGGGTGCTTGGAAGTCTCTGGCTAGATAGCAAGACCTCGAAGATAAGGACTAAGGACACTGTGGTCTATGATACCATTTATGTTGTTTAGTAGTCCAGTGAAGGACCATGGACTGTGTAGCCTCATATGGGCACAATTTGAGCTAGAATTACAGTTGGCCTGATTGCAGTCTGCTAGCTGCTGACCATGCTATATTTTGAGCCACTGAAGCATTCATCATTGAGCCTCAGCCTAGATTCAGTGTCATCAAAGACTGGAATGGTTAGGGTGGGGTAAAGGGGCTGTTTGGAGCCCCACAAAGAAGACAGGGACTGGACCCAGGAAGATCACTCATAGGGAACTGCCTCCTAAGAACTTATTATTTCTAGTTGTGGTGGGCAAGAGGAAAAAGATCATCCTCCAGGCAGATGAGGTGATCTTACCTTAGAGTCCATCCTGTCCACTGCCTGTAGGTCTCCTGGCAGAGGACAGAGGCCATATAACACCTATAGTCAGAACAGCATGGATCTTGGCGGAGGAGAAACCTATGTCCAGTGGCAAGGAGATCCAAGACAACTGGGGTTACTCTTCCATTGCAGCCTTCATCTACCTTCACAGCCATTGAGAAGTATGCCTTCTGCATCTGCTTGCTTCACTGTTGAGGTCTTCATGTTATGTTGGACTGCTCTTCATCTGATACTTCACCTTTGACATTACCAGCATGGGTGACCCTATGAGGAGTACAACACTACCAACAGTGTTGCTCTTAGGGTCATTGGCAACACATCGGAGGGAACATGGGGGGATGTGTCCTCCCAGATTTCTGCCCTGACAGTGGGATACAGGGATGCAGAAGTTGGCTGAGCCTGAAGCAGTCAGCTCAGGCATCCTGCTGCCACATGTGTCTGCAGCAGGATCCCATTGCCTGTCCAGAGGCCTGCCGAAAGTTCAAAGTTGCTGCTGGCCTACAAGCAAGTCCCCCAGAGAGGGGAACACACAAGATCATGCAGACCATGAAGACCATGTGGAGATGTGGAACCAGAGGTGGAGACAAAGCCAGAAGCAGAGCTGGAAGATACAGCCAGGACCAGAGCCAGAGCCTGAGCCAACGACAGAGCTAGAGGCAAGGGGACAGCCCAGCTAGTGAGCCAAGCTGGTAAGAGTCATCCCATGAGTGAGTGCCTGTGGCTGGTTTGGAGCAGGAGGGAGCAACTGACATGGGGGCATGCCTGGAGAGTGGGGATGACAGGTAAAGACTCAGTGGGAAGCCCAGTGAGTGCCCCAGCAGCCGGTGGGTGATAAGGCAGTTGATGCTGTGATGAATTGACTATAGGGTGTGAGTGGGACACAGTTCCTGCTGTAATGCAGGGCACGGACAGCCTACGTAGACAAATTGATGAGCCCTGGAAGGAGTACTGGGAGTCATCCCAGTTGAGTAAACAGGCTGGTGCCCAATGGCGGATGATTTCAAAGGTCCCCAGACAAGGATGCCCATCATGGGTGGCAAAGCAAGGAAAATTGAAACTTGAAGGAAAAAGGGTCCTAACTGGAGCATGTGGGAGGGGTGGGGAGAGATGAGGGTCCCCAACAATATGCTGCCTTTGGGGCAGAGAGGTTGAGCCTGGTGCAGGAAGCATGGGTGGAACTGTTGAGACCATAGCCAAGATCCATCTGGGAGTGGAAAGGTGCAGGGTGTAGGGAAATAGGAGCCCTGCAAAGAAGTGTTTCCCTCATATCATACCACTGACCACGGATTACACCTCACCTCCCTTTTCTCTTTTCTAATTTTTTGAACTTCAAGTTGTGGCAGGTAAGTAGCAAGGGAAACCCTGAACTCGGGGAAGTGAATGAGTGTGAATTCCCTGGGACATGCTTGCTTACAGCCTTGAAATCTATGTTAGAAACTGTGGGTCAGACACAGAGAGAGATTTAAGGACAAACAATCATTCTTTGTGGTGGGGTTGGTCTCTTTGCTGTATCTGCATAGAGCTCTGATATTTTCTTCTTGGGGTTACAATAGAAAATTGGCAATGAGGAGTCTTTTCTAGCATTGAGCACATAATTGCTACTAACTAATGCACTTGATAAGTTTAACCTCCTTCCCTATTAAGAGAAGTTCTCTGAATAGAAGTTTTTTTTCATATTTATTCATTCATTATTCAGCAAAATTCTTTGTGACACTTCATTTATGCCACAGCTTGCTATTTAAAGTGTGACCCGCAAGGCTTAACTGTGAATACTAAAAAGTCCAAGAGCTTCATTTCTATACCCTGATATGATGAGAGTAACCTTTAGAAGTGGATTTCTTGTGCAAAGCTAGGTTCAATTTATCGTCCTTGACCGTTCATATCCAAGAGCTTAAAGTAAGTGTCCTCTAGCAGTAGCTATTTGTACTTGTAAACTGCAAACCCAGAAGTGGTCAAAAAAAGCAAATGAAAAGCGGATATCAACATGGCAAAATTAATTGCACTTGACAATTTATTTTGGTGTAATACTGGTTGGATGCTGCCATCAAAGTAAGGGGTTCAAAGACTCCCTATTCCACACTTGAAGGCTCGTGTCCTACAGAACTGCTGGTTTGATCATACCTCAGATCACTTTCCCGATGCATCTGTCCCATAGCCCAGGGATATATTAATGCTCCAGATCCAGACTCCTCAGGGAGCATTTCCATGATTGTCTTTTCCATTAATCTTATTCAGCTTCCCTTAAAAAAATTCCATATTCAGGGTCAAAGGAACATTCTTGAGAAGCCAGCACTGCCTTTTTCCTGTGAAATGGATAAGAAGTGGCATGAAGATGAATTAGCTGCTTTCTTGCAACCAATGGAAATGATTATTTGTGTCCTGGGACTGAGTCACCTGCCTACTGCCCAACAGTCTACCCATAGTCCTCTGTCATTTCTGGTTTTCCTCACTTTTCTGCCACTTAGCCTGGCTCCAGGCTCTCTAGAAAGGGGCTTTCATGACAGAGGCAGCCCCTGCCCACTTTCCAATTAACAGCTATTATTTCCATCCCTTGCTGGAGCCAAAACAAGCAGGGCTTTTCCAATCACTGCTCTCTTTGTTGTGGTTTCCAAGGCTTTGTTCTCTGACAGCTTAAAAAAGGGTTAGTTGTAAACTGAAGTCTCAACTGGTGTTTGTACGGCTGAAAATGGTCTCCCTAATCCCTTGCTTGAAGCAGAGGAGGGGACTAGGAGAATAAGCATCGCCTTAGTCTGCGCTGCCTCCAGATTGATCAGCATATTTATGGATGTGGGGAGGCAGTGGGGAGATCACAAATAGAAAAACCCTCAATTCAAACTTTCCAAGGAAGAGGAGGAGGAAGAGGAGAAGGCAGGGGCTTCACCACCAAGCTCTTCAGGAAGCAAAAGCGAGTCACACTGACGGATTGAAGAGGAAATCCATTTCCTGTTTGTCCTGGAAGTTGGTTGTAGCTTTAGGGTTTTTTATTATGAATTTCTCTCTGGAATTACAACAATTATAGCTAGTAACAGCCTATCTGGGTCAGGAGGTGGCTAAAACACTCTTTGTATTGGAGCTGGGGGAAGAGAGATTACAGCTTTGAACTGTCAGTCAGAATTCAGCCTGGCTTTTCCTGTGTGTTTAAAGCACATGCTGCATGACAGCTGGGGGTGGGAGAAGGACACAAGGTCCATGTTAACCTCAAATTCACAAGTTTATTTTACACTCATTTGTTGGCTGCTTCTTCCTTCTTCTTTACATGTTCCTTATTGTAGAAGTGTGGCTTCCCACCTAAGGCAGAGTTGGGAAGATATAGGATGGTATCTCTGTCTCTGATCGATAGAGTCACTGAATGCTGCAAAAGTCATCCCTGCTTGAAGGTACTTTCCTTTGGGGCCTGCAAAGATCCAGGAGCTAAAACACCTGTGACTTGACCACAGGTATAGATGGCTATACCTTGTACAGGAGGCATTATGTTGCCAGAAAGGGCGGGGACGTAGCTCTTTATGTGAAGGAACAGTACATTTCCCTACAAGTGGAGTTTGGCACCCGAGAAAGGTAACTCGAGACCCTTTGGGTCAAGTTACAAAAGGAACGTGGTGAAAGGGATATATTGGTAGGAGTCTACTACAGACCTCCTAACCAAGAGGAAGATCTTGACCACACATTCACAAGAGAACTGGCAGAGGCTACACACTCTCAGTGCATGGTTGTCACGGGTGACTTCAACTACCCTGACATCTCATGGGAGGAATATTCTGCCAAATCTGATCGGTTGCATAGCTTTCTCACCTACACTGTCGAATTCTACTTGTCTCAAGCAGTCTACAGGCCAACAAGAGTTAAGGCGCTCCTGGATCTGGTACTGGCCAAAGGGGATGATCTAGTGAGTGACCTGAGAATCAAAGGGAAGCTGAGAGACAGTGATCATGAGTTGATCACTTTCTCTATCTATTGCAAAGCTGGCACATCAGTCAGCAATGCAGAAATCCTTGATGTTAGGAAAGCTGACTTTCACAAGCTCAGGAGGCTGGTTGCTGAGGCCCTGAGAAACCAGGATCTAGCAGGAGTCCATGAGGAGTGGTTGCTCCTTAAGGACACAATCCTTGAAGCACAAGGGAAGTCCATCCCAGTCCATAGGAAAGGTAGCAAAAGGGCTGGGCGACCCCCATGGCTAAATAGGGGATTTATGGACCCCCTGTATCTGAAAAGAGAAGCCTACAAGGGTTAGAATTCAGGTAACATCACCAAGGAGAATTATTTGGCACTGGCCCACACCCATAGGGAGCAAACTAGGAAAGCCAAAACCGAACTCAAATTAGCTACGGGATGGACAACATAAAGTCTCTCTTCAGATGCATGGGTAGTTGGAAGAAAAACAAAGGCAACATTGGATCTTCGCTAAACCAAAAGGGGCAACTGACAGCTGATACCCAGGAAAAAGCTAATCTCCTTAATGATTACTTTGCATCAGTCTTCCACCAGCCCAAGGGGATCACCCTGCCAAACAAGAAGCAGGATTGCCAGGGTATGGGAAAACACATGCCCATCATTGGTGAAGATCTCATGAGGGGACACCTTGAGAGGCTGGACATCCATAAATCAGCTGACCTAGATGGAATGCACCCAAGAGTGCTAAAAGAACTGGCTGACATCATAGCTTAGCCAATGGCGAGGATATCTGAGAACTTGTGGTGCTTGGGTGAGGTTCCTGAGGATTGGAAGAGGGCCAATGTGGTGCCCATCTTCAAGAAAGGGAGGAAGGAAGATCCATGGAACTGCAGGCCAATCAGCTTGACTTCAATCCCTGGAAGGATATTGGAAAAAATCATCAAAGAAACCATTAACAACAGGTTAACGGAATGCAACATTTTGAGAGATAGCCAACATGGCTTCATTGCGGGTAGGTCCTGCCTGACCAACCTCATTTCATTCTATGACCAGGTGATGTATCACCTGGACAATGAAAAGAGGTTGATATAATCTATTTGGACTTCAAACAAGCCTTTGGCTTGGTCTACCATGAAGTCCTCATGGTTAAACTGGGGAACTGCGGCCTCGACAATCTTACGGTCCAATGGCTGGGAAACTGGCTCCATGGTCAGACCCGGAGAGTGATAGTTGATGGAACCATGTCAACATGGCGCATGGTGACCAGTGCGTCCCCCAGGGCTCCGTACTTGGACCAGTAATCTTTAACATATTTATAAACGATATAGATTCAGGTATCAGAAGTGGACTGGCTAAATTTGCTGATGACACCAAACTTGTGGAAGTGTGGTCACACTAGAGGATAGGCTTGCAAGGTTCGTGGATCAAAACCTGATGGCATTCAATAATGCAAGGTGCTCCACCTTGGGGAAAAATATCCACATTACACCTATAGGCTTGGCAGTGCTACACTTGCTAGCACCATGACCGAAAAGGGCTTGAGGGTCATGACTGACCACAAGATGAACATGAGCCACCAAGGTGATGCCACAGCTGGCAGAGCAAACAAAACCCTGGCTTGTATCTATCAATGCATCTTAAGCAAGACCCAGGAAGTCATCCTCCTGCTGTACTCGGCCTTGGTGAGGCCGCAGCTGGAGTACTGTATTCAGTTCTGGGCTCTGCCCTTTAGAAAGGATGTGGAGAAGATTGAGAGAGTCCAGAGGAGAGTTGCATGGATGATCAAAGGACAAGAGAACAAGTCTTATGAGGAAAGGCTGAGAAGCATGGGACTCTTCAGCCAGGAAAAGTGAAGGCTCAGGGGAGACTTGGTGACAGCCTATAAGTATATAAGGGATGTGCACCAGGAACTGGGAGAATGTCTGTTCACCAGGGCACCCCAAGGGAAGACAAGGTCTAATGGTCACAAACTCCTAGAAAACCATTTTAGGCTGGACATAAGAAATAACTTCTTTATTGTCTGAGTCCCCAGAATCTGGAATAGACATACTCTGCCCAGAAGTGGTGCAAGCACCTACTCTGGACATCTTTAAAACACACTTGGATGATTAACTTGCTGGGATCATTTGACCCCAGCAGACTTTCTGCCCCTTGGGCAGGGGGCTGGACCCAATGATCTTGCAAGGTCCCTTCCAGCCCTAATGTCTATGAAATCCTCCTGTGTGTGGGTGAAATGGGTCAGAGTAGGTATTTTCAGAAAATGAGCCCCGTGTCAACAATGCTTTGACCCTGCCTCACCTTCCCCCAGCTGAGCACTGTTCTATACTCTAATGGACTCAGGGACAAAGTGTAATCTTTTCCAGCATTGACACTCAAAAGAAGTGGGTTTGTTCAGTGTGGCTGCCTCCCTCCTTGGTTATTGATATAAATAACCTCTTAATCTCCTCTCCTCTGTCAGCACCAGCACCCCTGGGACACAGCATTTATCACAGAATAAGAAGGGAAAACTGGAGAGTCTCTGGTTCAGACCACCATAGCCCACTTCAGCAGTGGGTTGATGAGGTAGGAAGGAGCTGTAGCCTCTAAGTGTCCTGTCATAAGGGGGATTCTCAATGCTATAATGCCTGGGCTAATAGTACCACTAGAATTACTTCTAGAATATGTTTCAAGCTTTATCATGCCCCACTGGCTGTGATTGCAAGCCCCTAGAGGGGACATAGTGTTACCATAAGGCCATCTCCTCAGGGCAGGCAGAAGAGGAAGCCATCCAGGAGAGCAAAGTAAGAGGCACCACAGAGCATTCTTGGTGATTGCTTCTCATGTGAGTGACTGTGGGGCTGGCTTGGTTGGCACTTCTCATTGCAAGTACAGTAGCCAAAAGCCTAGGGCTGCCATGCTGGGGAGCATCCCAAGTGATGTAGCTCTGATCCCTTCCCCTCCCCCTCTGCGAATTCCATCCAGCCATCAGCTCTTTGAACCCAAACTCCCCGTGCCCACCGCTCTCCCCGAACAGACACAAAGGATTAGTGCACACCCCAGCATGCAGTGCAGCCCTGTGTCTAGCCCTGAGTGACATCAGCCAATTCCATCATGCTGGTTTTCCAGATGGGGAACCCAACTGGAGAAAGCAAAAATGAAACAGAAGTAGAACTGCAGTTGTTGGTAGTTTGGTTTTGGTGCCCTTGAAGTCTGAATAGAACTGCTTTGAAAATGTTACCTCAAGCAAATCTATGTCCATCTCATTATCTTGCCCTGATGGCCAGGATTTCACCCAAGATGTATGCTTTTGTGCATAGGAACATGACATCAGGGCCCAGCTACCATTTTCATCCAATGAGAGGAA
Organism: Gavialis gangeticus; assembly: GCF_001723915.1. Classification (NCBI taxonomy): domain Eukaryota; kingdom Metazoa; phylum Chordata; order Crocodylia; family Gavialidae; genus Gavialis; species Gavialis gangeticus. Next base: position 3,601,888 of record NW_017729009.1, on the reverse strand, counting down.
AGAATTTTTGTAGGGTGGTATGTAGGGGAGAAAACCCAGCCAATGCTGGGCCATGATGTCAGTTTGGCCTATAAAAAACTAACCTTTTCTAGTAGGACATAGGATGGGAAAGAACTCTATAATTCTTTGAGTCCAGTTTCTTACTTTTGTTCTTCAATGTGGGCCAGGTGGATCTGACACCTGTTTCTCTCTTTCATGCCTTAGGAGCTGTCCTGTGTTCTCACAATTTGGCATTCTGCCATAAGGAAGGATGAGCCTCCCAAGGACTGAATTCAGCCCAGGACTTCAGTGAAGAATGAACCCAGCCTCAAGAGCAATTGAACTCTGGCTAGTCCTGCTGTTATATGGAAGGGTAACCTATTTGGTTGCACATCAGAGACACTGGTGAAACTGAGCGGATGCTCTGAAGCTGCCTTGACCATGCATGTACCCTGATGCCATTCAAAGAGACAAAAGCCCTTCCTTCCTAGGGGTCTCCAACAGCACAAGCCAAAAAAGTCTGCACTAGGGAAAGGCCATTAAGAGACTCATTACGGCTTTTTGTTCCCTTGCAAACAAACCTAGATCTCTCACTGCTCCCTGGGGTGTGAGCTGCTCTGATTCTACCAGCTTCACATTTCCATGAGGCTTTCTCCCCTGTCCCAGGAGAGAGGGAGTGGGATGGGAGCAAGCATGAGGATGGCTGCTGAGGCAGAGCTCTTCTGTGCTGCGTTTCCCACCCAGAAGGGTGGGTGACTCCAGATGGGAGAATGAAAATCTGACAACAGAAATGGTTCTGGCCCTGATTGTGATCACGAATCTGAAGAACTCCTTCTTCCCATGGGACATAGCTCTAGCAGAGCCAAAGGGAGCTATTTGCTTCTGCTCCAAATACCCATTTCTGTGGACACAAGAACGCTGATGCCCTTTCTTCATGGAAGGCTAAGGGGGAAAGAGCAGGGAAGGAGATGGATTCTGGAGAATACTCTCAATGGCCTAGAAATACTAATCTTGTTTTGATGTTTTCCTTTATTTAAAAAAAAAATCTGCCAGTCTTTTCCTGTATTTCCATGTTGTTCTATAAAGCAGCTGAAACCTGAATCCCGGTCAGTGGGATTCAGCTGACCTGTGCACGTAGCCACCGCTGTGTCTCTTGCTCTGGCCAAGCTGGCTTCCTGTTCATACATCAAACATGTCAATTTCCTACCAAGGGAAGAGGATGAAAGAGAAGGGGTCAGGAGAGAGGTGTATGTTTTCTTGCCCCAGTAACTCCTCCCCCTGCACACTCCTGATTTGGCGTCAGTGCTGTGTTAATGAAGACCACAACAATATTAGCTTTCTTGTACAAATGAAAAGCAAGGTCTTCAGTTGCAGATTGGGGGATTGGCTTTTTACTTTGCTTGGCTAGTCTCATATTGAGTTCTTCTAGGTCAGAGCTCTGGCAGCAAAGCACAAGTTAATCTGGACCAATAGTGTTGACACAGAGATTTGGCAAGCAGTACATTAGCAACGCAAAAAAGCTTTTCTTCACCTGTCACTCATCGCAATTTAAATGAACACATCACACCTAACAATACAAGACAAAGGAGAACTCCAGTGGGTGTTGGTGTCATAGAAACATCCCCATCCCCTGTTGTGTGACAGAGGTGGTTTGGGTGGTGATGAGTAGAGACTGCTCCCCCACCCCATGGTGCCGAGGGGCCTCTTGGATGTTCGTACCTTGCAGTATAGTCTTCAGCCACAAGATGTCTCTATGCACAGTATAGTATTTCAGCCAGCAGCGTGTGCTGGTAAGTACTAGGGGGAGACAAAGCTGGAACTCGAGCTGTGTGGAAACCTGTTATTACAGTTTTCTTTAAGAGATGCCTCCTGTATTTAGATATCTGTGATTTCAAAGATCACAATGCCGGGGGTTATGTGGTCAGAAGCAGCCTCACCCCGCAGTGAGGCAGTGGAGACTCTAGACTTGAGAGACACAAAGGCATTCCCCACTCAATGAGGATTAAAGAAGGATTCTGGGGATTCACGCTAGAACTGATTGGAAGATTCTTTATGAATTTGTCCCCTTTATGGCCAGTGAATCTTTCTTAAGCTAATCGTGTGTTCCGTCAATATTTTCTTTATCTGTAAGTATTCACCAAATTACTCATAGCCTGTTTGCTGTTGGAAAATTGTTCCCTTTAACTAACTGATGGCATGTGACCAGTCACCAGAGCCATATTTTCTTTTTGCTATTTCCTGATCAGATGAATGCAGTTTTTAAAAAAAACAGTCTATCAAATGCAGAAGAATGAGCTTCCAGTCTGGAGTTTTGCAGGAGCAAACATATGTGCTGCACTTTTGCCAGTCTTTAGGAATTGCAAATATTTTCCCAAAGTCAAGTTTTAAGTCAGATAACGGATTAATAGTGGATACAATTACCCCATAAATCACAATGAAGAGAACTCAAGGATTTTATTCACAAATCATTATTTTTAACTATTCACTTTTTCCATTCGATTCCTACATTTGTAGTTCACTGCCTTATAATACTGTACATTCTGACAGGTTCTTCTGCCTACCTCTCGCTTCTGTGTTGGGTATTTTTTTCTTCAGTAGGCTCTCCTTTCTGGATTTTGTTCCTATCAGAAATATACATAAACTCACATCCATCTAGGAAGCACTGTCCAGGCTTTCTGCTAACTTGTAGACAACAGAATCCCTGGCACTCAGCCTACTGCTTAGTTTTTCATCTCTTCTTGCAGCATAAGATGGGAGGTCATGCTCTATATGCTTCTCATATTCAAGAAGTATCATTGCTCTTAACCTAAATCATCTAAACTGTTTATGTATGCTAGGCTGTTTTGCACCTTATAAAAATGGTTAATAATAACAGTAATTCCTTGGGGTTCAATCTTGGTTTCACAGCCCAGCAGAATCCAGACCACCTTTCTATTTTTCTAGGTGCATGGCAAGGGGCATATTGAATCTTTTTCCTTTTGTAACATGTGGCCACAGTATGGAAGAGGTTGGGAAATGCTATAGCAACATAATGAACTATGTAGTATGTAGGAGCACAGCTGTCTCCAGCTGGGGAGAATCAGAACTATCTTACTGGATGCCTAAGGCCTATTTTCCTTTGGCTGAAGTGGTTGGGGCTTGTATTCATGGCACAGGAGGGGCTCAGTGCCAGTTTTTAGTTTTGAGTGGCCACAATGTGCAGTCTAGTGAAGCTCTGTGTGGGGCCCATGTCTTAAAGCACTAGACTGGGCCTCATGTTACCTGAGTTCTACTTCTGACTTGATAGAGGACCTCAGGAAATCACTTTGCCTCTGTGCCTCAGTGTTGCCGGCCCTACCGGCTTTGAACATGAGTGCAGCGTGTACATTGCAATGTATATACAAAGTCCACTTTGCAATGCATTAATACTTTTCAGCCAGGTGCATACTTTTTGTACTGCTTTCCAAGTCTCCATACTTTTGATTTATGGATGATAAGTGTTCTGTAACAGCCAGTTCTGTAAAATTAAGCTAATGTAATTCATTAGCTTAATAATAACCATTCCTGGTTTTCTTTAAGCACTAACTAGCATAGTTTTCTCTGGCATATCATCTAGGAGGCTCCTGAAAGCACTTTATAATCTCAAGTAGAGACAGTCAAGGAGAATCCTTTACAAATACATCCTACAGGGACACCTTGTGTTTTTCACATGGGCAGGGATGCTTAGACACTGAAGATGCTGCCAAGAGATGGCTGTGACTATGGGCTAACCTCATCAGCATTTCAGCTTCAGAGACAGTGACATTCTGGCTCATACAGCTAGAAAAGGGAGACACAAAATCAGGAAAAAAGTAAATCACAGGCTGATCCAAGTCCATGTGGTTTCCCCCCTCCCCCCTCCAGTTTCTTCTAATAATTCATCGTCTTTCTTTGGTGTAATTGGTAGAAAATTAGTAGCAATGTGAGGTCAGTTTCCCAAATGCAGAAAAGCAGTAGCGGCAGCCAAGAATGTGATGCAGAAAGAGGCTGTTTAAGAACAGACAAACCAATCACTTTCTATTCAAAGGTTTTGCCCCCCAGCAGATTGCATTCTCTGCTCCTATCATTAAAGCCTGCAACATCCTCTTCTAATGATAGATTTTTGAATCTGCAAATTAAAAAAAAAAGAGGAAAAAGAAAGCCCTTTTGTTTTGGAGTCTTGTAGCAGCTGGACAAGATCTCTCAGGATAATGGCTGCACAGATGAAATTAAATGCAGGCGCCAATTTCATGTCAGGGCTGAACAACATTCTGGAAATTATGTCCTTTTCTCATCTCCCACTTTCCCTTCTTCTTCCGTGCCTCAGTTGCCAGGCTGTGCTGGCTATGACTTGCCTACTCAAAATGCATAAGCAGAATAGGAAGAACTTTGTACCCGACAGGAAGGATGGGCTGAGATCAGAGTCGCTTTGATTTTAGCTCAATTGAAGAGGGAAACAGATTTAGAGAAACAAGGAATACAGAACAGATAGGGCTATTTCACTAGTTGCCTTCAGTTTTTATTATAGGCAGAGCTGGTAGCCCCTTCCCTTCCCCCCCTTTTAAAATTGCCATCCTAAGGCCCTGCTTTCACTTGCTTATAACTTTGCCAAAATAAGCATTTGGGCTAAAATGTTGCAGGCCAATGTCTGCCTAGATTCACTATTTTGAAGAACAAGGTTAGGGGAGCTCGTTCCTCAAGTTAAAAAATTCTATTGGCTTCTTCTTGAAGAAAGCTCGGGATACTTTATGCTTTGGCAGTGAGATGTGTTTTGTGTTGGGGATGTCTTTTGCTGCCTCTGTGAAAATAGACCCAAATGTGGCTGAGTTATTAACCTTTGAAAAATCATGGTTCTCGCTTGCTCAGACTTCTTATGTATACTAACAGCTAAAATCTCCACAGAGTCACTCACTCCTGGACATGTGGGACCCAGAAGGGCTGTCCCTGTAGGTGTAACTCTGGGCTGCATCTGGGGTGTCTCTTGTTATGGGAATCAACAAAGGACAGGGAGCCTGGGAAAGGGGGGCTGTTGTGGAGGGAGAGAAACTGGCCCTAGAAACTGGATTGGCAGAGATTGGAATGGGTAATCAGGTACTGGGATCGGAGGATGAAAGAGAAATGGGAGGGACTGAGGGAGCCCATGGACGAAGGAGAAGACTGAAATAGGAACCAGTAGAAGCTAAAACTAGTTGGCAAGGAGACTGGGACTGAGACCCAGTGGGCTAGTGGGAAAAGAAGTAAATACAAGGAGATAAGTATAAAGAGGAGCCAGAGTGTGAGGGCAGAACTGGGTGGCAGAAACCAACTGTCTGTGTCTGTACATTTTAATCCAGTCTTTAATAACAGGGTCACACACTTTTTTTCCATCAGATCTTGCTTTAGAGCACAGAAGGAAGTGACTCTGGGGATATAGCAGCATTGGGTCCTGGAGGGAACTGCTGCAGGTTATTTGCTGCAGCATTCAGAAGCAGTATAGTGAAGGAGCAGGGGTTTTCAGGGAGACAGGGGACCGTCTCATAGTTGAGGTTGGCTTTTACTCCTGCCTTTGCTATGGAGTGCTAATGCAATCTTGGGAAACTCGCTTAAACTGAGCCTTTTACAGTTGGCTGTTTGTTGTGTGTTCCTCATTTTCTGGTTTCTGATTTGAGTCCCTGGAGCCTGATTTGCAGCTGGGCTCAGCACTCGCAGCTGCAAATGGAGTCAGTGGGAGCTGTGCCTTGAACATAACAAATGCTATTCAATAAGAAGCATGTTGAAAAAAAATGGCTCCTAGGTGTCTCAAATCAGAGATCCAAAATCAGTGGGTGCTTTTCACCTTACTCTGTGCTCATCTGTAAAGGGGAGATAATGCTACCCTATCTGCTCATAGGGTGTTGCGATGATAAATTCAGTATCTGTGAAGCTTTGAGATATCGCAGTGATGAAGCAATTAATAGCACTATCATTTTCAGAGCAAAAAGAGTGGGTGTGAGAAGAGAGGCATGGTCTTGAGTAGGTGTTCCTACCTGTCAGTGCAGGGAGATTCTCTCTCCATCCCAGGGAGAGATACACAGCACACCTGGTGTATAAACCACAGGAAGCAGACGACATGGATTCAACTCTCAGTCATTTATAGGCTGACAAAGAGGCATCAGTTTAAAGAGAACTGGGTCTAAACCACTGAAAGTGTTAATTTTGGGAAGAAACCACCCACCCACAGACCCTTGTACACAGAACAGAGCTTTTTTGGGACATGGAAACATATTCACTGGAACTGACATGGAAATTTACCATTGCAGTCCAAATGGGGATCTGCTTTCTTTCTATGTACCTCACCTCCTGTGGGGATTGCATGCCAGGAACTAACCCAAAGAGCATTAGTCTCTGTACCTCGCATGGAGAATAGGTTGGATAGAGCTGCACATACCTGATCTGTCCAAACCATAAGTCCTTGAGAGCCAAAGGCTTTTAAGGAGGAATTTGTAATAAATAGTCCACCACCATTCTTTTATCACCAGTGCCACAGCTTTTATCACATGGCCTCCCACACAGTTTTGCATAGGTCACGTCCAGTTACCATTCAAACACTCCTGGCCATTCTGCCTTAGTAATCTTTCTTCTAGCTACTGTCTCTATCCCACGTCACAATGGCACACTTGCAGAAAGGGTAGCTGTGTAGTATGGAGAGGGACATTTAAGGAGTGAAAACTTGAGTCCAGTTTCCCCATAGAATTGTTATCTGGGACCATAGAGGGGGAGAGAAAGCTGCTATTACTGTCCTTGAAATAACTGTTTGTGGACCCCCCAGCAAAAGGACAGGAGTGTCCCTCCTGTTGGCCCAAATGTGACAAAACTCCTACATGTGCGCTCGCAACCCAGCAGGCTCAGAGGGCACCAGCCTGAGAGCTGCAAAACAAGCCAGTTATGGAGCTAGCCCTCTACACAGTACTGAAAGGGAGGCAGTAGCAGGCAGAGACAATGGTTGTCAATCAATTTAAGTAACACAAGCTGTGGCAGAGCAGTGGAACAAGCTATGATATTCTCCAAAGGCAACATGCTTTTCCAGGGTTAAACCAATCCAGTTCCACCCTTCAACTAAGGTACGCCCCCCGTAAGCAAGGCTGTTTGTGGATGATTGCCTCCTGCTTGCAGGTCCTTTGGGATTAAGCAGTGAAAGCCTTGCCTGTGAGTTATGAGCTCAAGTTCTGCTAAAAGGGGTGCTCTGGATGGTGGGCAGATAAGCACAGACAGGAGCTGTGGGAAGAGGAGCATTGAGAGTCAAGAAGGGTTACAAATGTCACAAGCAAGGAGGAGAACAAATTCAAGGTGGGAGAAAGAAAGTAAGCAAAAGGGCTGGGAGACCCCCTTGGCTCAGTAGGGAAGTCATGGACCTCCTGAAATTAAAAAAGAGAAGCTTACAAGGGATGGAAGTCAGAAATAACCACCAAAGAGGAGTACGCACCAATAGCCCGCACCTGTAGGGAGTGGATTAAGACAGCAAAAGAACAAACCGAATACAAACTGGCAAACAGAATCAAGGACAACAAAAAGTCCTTCTTTAGCTATGTAGGAAGTTGGAGAAAAAATAAGGGAAGCACAGGGCCCCTAATGAACACAATGGGATGGCTGATAACTGACACTTGGGAGAAAACTGAACTCCCAAATGTATACTTTGCGTCGGTACTCCACCAGGCCAAGAGTGGTAGCCTGCTTGACAGGATACAGGACGATCAAGGTGGGGGTGACCACCCTTCCATAGTTGGTGAAGATCTTGTGGGGGAACATGTAGAAAGGCTAAATATCCACAAGTCATCAGGACTGGATGGACTACACCCAAGAGTGATAAAAGAACTGGTCAACATCATCACTCAACCTATGGCAAAGTTATATAAAGACTTGAGAGGTCGGGAGAGGTCTCAGAAGACTGGAAGAGGGCCAATGCGGTGCCTATCTTCAAGAAAGGGTGGAAGGAAGAACTGGGGAATTACAGGCCAATCAGTTTCCCCTCAATCCCTGGTAAAATCCTAGAAAAAATATCAAAGAATCCATTATTGATAGGCTAACAGGAGACATTTGTCGCAGGGCACTAAGGTGCCTACTCCTTTAAGAGCAGAAACTGCCTAGGGAGAGAGCCCAAAGGGCCAGACAGAAGCACACAGGTGCAGGTTACTAAGGGAACAGGCTAACGAGCAAATTAGCCTGCACCTGCACCTGCACCTGGTCAGCTGACCAGAAGGGGCAGGGCCCTGGGCATAAATAAACCCCAGGGCCGGGACTAGAGGTTGAGTTCTCTGGCAGCAGCTAAGAGGAAGGAGGCGCCAGGGAAGAATTGCCCAGGGACTGCCTGATATGCTGCACACAGGGCTAATGGGGCTTCAGGAGCTCAACAGGTACCCTAGCCTACAAAGCACTTAGTGCTGGGGGAAGTTTGACCTTTTAAAGGGACAGAGCACACCCTGAGCCGCTTATATAATGTTATAGCTCAGGGGCTCATGTTTAAGTTGCTGTTTATAAATACTGGTGGATTGGGCTAAGGCTACTGGGGAAGGAGAAGGCCTCACTGGGGACCCACTATGGCGTGGGGACCCCAGTGCCAGAGAAGGGTGCAGCGATAAGGAGGTGAGCAGACCCTGGTGCCAGGGAGTGCACTGCCAAAGGGGGTAAGCAGACCCCAGCACCAGTATGGGGCACAGATACTGGGCTGTGGAGAGCCTGGTGAGGACAAGAGGCTGAGCTAGAGCAAGGTCCCAGGAGAGACAATGTTTAAATACCATCTGCGAGGCTTCGAGCGCGGTAAAGGGGTGGTTTTGGAGCCATGCATCTAGCCCATAAGACTAAGGGTGTCCCGTGAGGCATCCAGTTTGAAGTGGGACCCCAGAAGGGGTCTAAGGAGCACAGGATTCAGTGGGGTCCAGCAAGACTGTGTCCAGAACACAAACTCGAGGGCAGCCTCCTGATTTATTAAAATTACCAGCAAGACATAGCAGGCCAGAAAGAGGGTGCCCATTGGGCAGGGTTGGCGTGATCAAGGAGCCCTAGGGGTATCACGACCATCCCTGGGGACCTCATCCCATGGCAACAGTATTCTAAAGGGTAGCCAGCATGGCTTCATCATGGGCAGGTCATGCCTGACTGACCTCATTTCCTTCTACAATCAGGTAACATGCCACCTGGATAGGGGAAATGAGGTTGATGTTATATACTTGGACTTCAAAAAGGCCTTCAACCTAGTCTCCCACGATCTCCTCATGGTAAAATTGGGAAAATGCGGCCTCGACTACTTTACGGTCTGATGGCTAGGTAAGTGGCTCTGAAGTAGGACCCAGAGAGTATTGATTGACGGAACTGAGTCAACATGGTGGAAGGTGACCAGTGGCGTCCCTCAGGGTTCAGTACTTGGACCAATGCTTTTCAACGTTCAAATGTTCATCAATTATTTAGATCTGGGTATTAAAAGTGAACTGGCAAAGTTCACGGATGACACCAAATTATGGGGGAGTGTGGTCGGGCTTGAGGACAGGCTGGCATTACAGGCTGACCTGGACGGGTATGCGAGGTGGACAGATCTCAACCTGATAACATTTAATGTGGAGAAATGTAAAGTGCTGAGAAATAATCCGCAACATGGTTACAGGCTCGGCAGTGCTATGCTTGCCAGCACCATAACTGAAAGAGACCTAGGTATTATGATAAATCACAGAATGAACTTGAGCCACCAATGTGATGCTGTAGCTGGCAGAGAGAATCAAACACTGGTATACAACTACCAGAATATCTTGAACAAGGCTAAGGATGTCATCCTCCTGCTCTACTTGGCCTTAGTGAGCCCACAGCTGGAGTACTGCATCTAGTTCTGGGCACCGCACTCCAGGAAGGAAGTGGAGAAGCTCGAGAGAGTCCAAAGGAGGGCCACGTGCATGATTAGAGGGCTAAAGACTAGGTCATATGAGGAGAGGCTGAAAGACTTGGGACTGTTCAGCCTGGAGAAGAGAAGACTCAGAGGGACTTGGTGGCAGCCTATAACTATAACAGGGATGTACATCAGGGCCTGGGGGAGCATCTGCTCAGCAAGGCTTCCCAAGGGAGGACAAGTAATAATGGGAACAAACTGATTGAACTGATTGGAGATTGCTTCAGGCTGGACATAAGGAAAAGCTTCTTTACAAGTTGAGTGCCGAGGGTCTGGAACAGACTCCCTCCAGAAGTGGCACAGTCACTCACCCTGGCAATCTTCAAAAAGCGTCTTGATGCCCACTTTGCTGGGGTCATCTGACCCCATCAGTTTTTCCTTCCCAAGTGCAGGGGGCTGGACCCAATGATTTTGTAAGATCTCTTCCAGCCCCAAACACCTATGAAATTATGAAAGGAGCCGGTTGTGCTTTATGTTTACAAGAAACGAGTTTGAGAACATATGACTGAAGGAAGGTACATGATGTCTGTGGGTCAATGAATTGAGTAAAGTATTATTTGGTGAGCAGAGCTTCAGACTATGGCCTGTTCTCTCTGTCTGTACCTTCTGCATCAAAGGTGAGCTGTGCTCAGTGCAGAGGTACCAAATCTGGCATTGGTACCTCAATGGTTAGGTTTTGAGTCTACTGACAGTGAAAGTGGTTCAGATCTGGGTTCTGTTCTATCCAAGTCACCAGAGTTAGTGGGGAAAAAAGCTTGGAGGTTTCCAGTAAAAGGCCCTGGTCCTGGTCCTGGCCCATCCATCCATCCATCCATCCATCCATCCATCCATCCATCCATCATTCCCATGACAACTATTGCTCTTATATCTACCTGCCTCTCAGGTAACCTAAGTTTACATGGCAAGGCTTCTGTGGGCTGATTTCTACTGCATTAGTGACAGGTCTCAGGCAAATCAGGACTGAGCATGCCTTACCCACTCAAGTTTAGTGACATGCTCCAGAGCCATAAATCTACCCATGAGGCTGCTCTGGGCTTGTCCTCAAAACCTAGTCTCAAAGTCCTTGTGGGAAATGGAGCCTCCAGCATTTCTTTAAGTGGGGTGTGTCAGAAGCAGCCTCCTTGGTGAAATTCTGGCTTTGGAGTGTGTCAGTAGACTCGGGGGGGGGGGGGGGGGG
>NW_017729009.1:3585166-3590803 GCF_001723915.1 Gavialis gangeticus | reverse complement strand
GGGGGGGGGGGGGGGGGGGGGGGGGAAGCAGGGTGTGCTCAGCCCCATTCGCTGTGAGACCTGTCCCAGATCCTGTGTAGACAAGCCCATCTCTTCATATGGAGATGCCATGACATTTTCAGGGCAACCTGTTCTTTGTCCCATAGCAGATTCCAAGTGATGAGAGTCATCTGCACTAATAAAATCTGCACAATAATAAAATGATGCTCCAGCATGCAATGACACTTATTCAAGGAAGTAAAAATTGAATCTCCTGATCCCAAAGGTCTCACGAAGCACATAAGGAATTTGAGACCAAGAATTGAAGATTGGAACCCGTCAGCTTTTCACCAGTCACTGCACCTGCTTTCATGCCAAAATCGACATCCCCATTTCTCTCTCTAGCTCTTCTGTGCTCTGCATCAAGCTTGCGCTCTCTCTCTCTCTCTCTCTTTCTTGCATGGCTCTTTAACCTAGAAGTGCCTGCATGTACACGGTTACAAAAAAATAGCTCTTGAACAAAAGGGAGGGGGGTAATGTTTTATGGAAAGCAGTTACCGCAGTTCTTAGAGGACTTTGGCTCAGGGCCCCTTTGCCACATTCTTAGGAGAGATCATATCGAAAACTATTTTTGCTAAAAATGTAGTGGTAACAGGATCCAGATGTCAATTGTTATGTAATAGGGTTTGTTTTAAAAGATCCAGCTTCCAGATGTGCAGTTTGGAATCAAGGAGTCTGCTTCTCTGGAGAACAGAGGAGAGCAACTAGCCCAGTAAAAATGGTATCTGTGCCCACATGAAGGGGAACAGCTTGCTTGGTCAATGGCAGGATCATTTCTGGTTTATGTAGGTTTTCTTTCTTTTTTCTTTTTTCACCCTCAGTGAAGCATTAGTCATCATAAGCAGGAATCTCCAGTCCCCTGTTGAGCTTTTAGGAGTGATCAGTGAAACAGAGCTCTGACTAGTCCTGCTCACCATAAGAGGGAGGATGAGAGAGAGAAATAAACTGAAGAGAGAAAATAAATGATGCCCTATGGAAGGGCAGCTCCTGAATCCACTCCAGGAAAGCACAGTCCACTTTGGGACTTTGAAGTCACTGAGCCGGACCACTCTTAAGGCCTAAGCAAGAAGCCACTGCAGTCAAGAGAAATCCTCTTCACTGCAATGGACTTTGGATCAGGTCCTAAAAATATCTCTGTCAGTGGCAGACATCCTCCGCAGTCAGTTCAGTCACCAGCACCATGGAAAAAAAAGTCACTGGTCCCATCTGAAGGGCAGCTGGCTACCAAGCTCCAAACTGAGGATAGGAAGGGAGTCAAACGTCATCCTGCTTGAGAACAGGAATCTCAACGAAAAGAGGAAGAAGTTGAGAGGATGTATTAACTACCTTGGCCAGTGGCACCCCAGACTGGGCTTTTTTTGGCTATGTTAAACTTGGAGGTTGCTTAATAAATAGAGGAAGCAAATCAATTGGGGATTTCACCAGGTGGGCAAGATTTCTGAGCTATGACCCTCAGCAAAGAAGTGAAACTGTGCGCTCAGAGAAAAAAGGAGCAGCGCTTTCTAGCTGAGCTGCAGGAAGCATTTGGCAAATGGCAAATATTAATGGCCCGATGGGAGTCATGGGCTTGATCCATTATACCCATTTATGGAGAACATGGGCACAGAGACTACATGTAGAACAGGAAAAAGGGGTAGTTCCAACCAGGGTTAGCTGACTGAGTCGAACCCGAGCAGGGAGCCTAGGAGCCTACTTTGATCCACTGACATGTATTCAGCTACCACAGTGTCATCTACAGGATGACTGTAACATGTATTAGGTAATGCGTGAAAACATTATTTTCTTAGTGATGACCAAGGCAGCAAGTCTAAGGTTTGATAAAACCTCATCACTTTTGTGAGCAAAGCTATGGTGAGCGGGGGTGTGATTCCCTCCCCACCCCCTGCAGCTGGCAGCTGTACAGCAAAAGGCCTGAAACAGATGGATTTATACAAGCCAAGAAGTGCGTTGACCACAACTTGCAGGAAACTGAATTACACTATTGTAGGGAAAGCATTCCTTTGTCAGCGTAACCTGGTCCTCACTAGGAGGGAAGGCCAGGATAGCACTATTGAGATAGCTCTGCTGGTAAAATGCAGAGTAGGTCCAAGTAATTTTGCCCAGGGGAAGAAGAACTAGGAATTGGGCCAGGAGATCTGATGGCTAGTAGTTGTTCTAATGACCCAGATATCTCCCTAATGGCAATCCCTCAAATTGCCCGATAGCAATACCAGAGTATTCAGAGGTAGCAGGTGGGGCTGACAAACAGCCTCTGCACTATCCCTGCTCTGTAGTACAGTTGGTAATTTATAGTCAACTACTAAGCCATTGCAGGGGCACTCTGGATGACCATCCCAGAGGCTGTATTGTTATTCTCTTTTAATCTCCACTGAGCAGACTCCTCAGTAGGTGTGACTCAGACCAGCTGACTAGCACCAGGGCAGAGCTGGACCGGTCTCTAATATCCACCTTAACAACTAGAAAAGCCTTCCCTTCTCAAAGGCAAACAAGGTTCCTTTAAATAGTTGGAAAATTGTTTGCAAGCTTTCAGGCACAAACAGCCTTCTTCAGCCATAGGGAGAGTCTGCTGTTTGTTCTATTTTATCCTGTTTTGTTTGGTACATACAGGCTCCCCACCCGAGCCCCCCCCATCCCCCAGGATCCTTCAGAATCCACTGGGTTTTCGCCAAGATCAGACCACTTGTCAAGCAGATCATATGTTGAGCCCAAGTTATTTTGCATTATCTACAAATTCGACGCTTTGATTTGGGCTCATGGTTGTCCTTGGGCTATTTATTATACTATAAGTCCTCATCAGCATGTGAGGAGGCCAGCAGCAATTTGGTGTCTCGTTCCCCTCAGTACGGCTGCAGAGCGGCATATTTCAGTAGTATGAACTGCACATTCCATGGGTGGAGTCCCTTAGAGTAGCTTTAAGAGACAGGCTCCACAACCACAGCCAAGTAGAGTAAACTCCAGGAAAGTATAGCTCCAGATGGGCCCCCCACATTGCTTTGGGGTGATGGTTTGTAGCAGTGTGAAATGGAAATGGTGCTGTTTGCAGGGAAAAGGCACAGGTTCAGGACTTTGCAAGTTCTAATCCTGCATCTGACATTGCTGTTTTTTGTAGCAAGTCAGTTAACCTCCCCGTTAAGATTTGTCCGTCTGTAAGCAGTGCTTACTAGTACTTGTCTCCTTTGCAGAGATGTTAAATGGTAGACAGTGCTGTAATCAACCATTATGGGACTTTGGGGAAGTCTGATTCCTAACTTCCAGATGAACAAGGTGCTGAGTATTCCAGCCCTCAGAGGTCTGAATTCAAACTCCATGGCTGTGTCCCATTCCTGTTGATTACTAACTGTTAATAAAGTGCTAAGTATTATTTAGTTTCCAAATACAGGCGGGAGATTTAAACTGGACATGCCTTGGACCTCAGGAGAGAGGGTTAACTGCTTCCCCGGCCCTATGAAAATATACCCTTACAGCTCAAGCAGCTGTGAATGGCCAGGGGGCCTGAAGCCTGGCTCTGTCCATTAATCCCTCTTGAAAGGAACAAATTCAGGCATCACCAGTGGCTAAAAGCACGCAGCACAGGAAACAGCTGGAGGCACAGCACTGGCCAGTAATGCGCGGCTGGATGTGAACAGGCTCCTCCAGTGTGAGAACACAAGCGTGTCTGCACCATCCCCTGGGGTTAGCAGAGTTAACAGTGATGAGACTGAACAGGAGCTCAGAGGTGGAGGTGAACTCTCGGGCTCAGGTCTATAACCTACACCCCTATTTTAGCCTGGCAACATGGACTGTGCCCCAGTGAGCCACATCCTCACCACTGAGAAATGATCACTGTCATGCTCCCCATAGAATGGCAAGGCTAATTCAAAGACTCAGTACTAGTCTGTTGGGTCCTTTGACTGGTTTATCTAGCACAGAGACTCTCTCTTTCTGAAGTAACCTCTTCCTAAGACTAAATCTGGAAGAGCTAGAGCCAGAAAACCCGGAACTATGATGCTGGCTTCCAAGGTGAACAAGATAGGGCTGGATGTTGACTTCAGGAAGCCTCCCAAACTGGGGTTCATTAAGTAGGTCCGACAAAAATCTAAATGGAAAAGAAGACTCACATTTTCCTGACTTAGTTTGCACCTTCGCAGTTTAAACACCCTGACAAAGAAAACTGACCGTCAGCTGGACCCTGACAACCTTTATGGAGGGAGGGGTTGTGCTTGGGTGTCTAGTTTAAGTCCATCTGATCCTTAGCCTTGCTTTCATGGACCTGGTTTTGCTTTGCACTTCAGCCACATACTGGTGCTTATGCCTAGATTCTTTTACCTTACTGCAAAGCTTTGGCACTGCATCTGCCAGGTCACCGCTATAAACCACAAGGACTGCCTTTATGACTGATTCTATCTGAAATACATATGTTCACACTATAACAAGAAAGTTTTCATAGTTTTAAAAAGCAAAAGGAGCTCTATTTTTTCCTTATGGTGATCCTACATCAATATGGACAGCAGTGCCAGAAATATGTTGCTTATTAAAGGTGTATTCCCCAAGATTAATTCATGACAAATTTCTACAAGATGCTAAAAGAAATGGGGGTGGGGGGAGGGTAGGGGGAAATATAAAGGATATCCAAAAGAGGAGATGATTGGGTGGAATGTGTAGAAATCAGCTCTGCAAAACTGGGCTTGTGAAAGGTCAAAAAAAATAGATGGGAAAATAATGTACATTTTGGCATTAACAAAGTTCATGTAAAACATAGAGATTTTGTGGAAAATCCATATAGAGAGGGGAAATTTATGCTTTTAACAGAGCTGGGTTTCAAACAGACCAGCTAATTATTTTAATATAACTCCTGGCATACAGAAAGTTTCCTTTTGTTTCTTTTTATGAGAGCATTTTTATTTATTGTTGTTGTTAACCCCTTCCTCACCCTTGGACAATTCGGAACTGGCTCTAAGGGAGATGGCTATCAAATAATAAAACAACACTAGCTAGCACTATAGAAAACCACTCATAGGGTGGGAGGGTGACCTGGTTCCTACATTTACAGTGTAGGCAGGGGGAACAAAAGCACAGGAAAAGGCAAACCATGAGTCACTTGGAGTGTTCCAGCAGAAGACTCCCCATTAAGTTCAGGGTCCTATGGAGCAGTAAAAAAAGACAGCCCTGAATCTCAACTCCAGATCAGGACTCCCACGCTCTATAGGACACTGGGTCTGGATCCACAGTGCACTTTGTGGCAATGGTTCATGCCTAGCACTATATGCATGATGAGGAGGAAGTGGAGGAGCAAGGAATCCCCTTAAACAACCAAGTGTGAAAAGGACAGTTATTTCCCCAGCCCTTTGAGCACAAATCTGCCTCTCAGACAATTCTCCACTGTGTGGGCTTCGTGTGCCAAGTCTAAATTAGCCTTCCCAATGGCATCCCTTGTGACATAAAATGGGTTCCAAGGTATGTGTCCTGACAAACAGCCAGGAAGGCAGGGTGGAAGCAGACCCTTTCTTGTTTACCTACAGCAGCAATACTCAAACTTTCCAAACCCTTCAAAAAGTCACACGCGAGGCAGACATTTCAAGGTAAGCTGCGAGCCATAAATATTTAGAAGGCAACAAACAG
>NW_017729009.1:3555862-3580166 GCF_001723915.1 Gavialis gangeticus | reverse complement strand
GCCTTCCCAATGGCATCCCTTGTGACATAAAATGGGTTCCAAGGTATGTGTCCTGACAAACAGCCAGGAAGGCAGGGTGGAAGCAGACCCTTTCTTGTTTACCTACAGCAGCAATACTCAAACTTTCCAAACCCTTCAAAAAGTCACACGCGAGGCAGACATTTCAAGGTAAGCTGCGAGCCATAAATATTTAGATGGCAACAAACAGCCAAGAGAACAGAGAAAACATGTGTTTGCTTCCTTTTTATTCCTTTCAGCTCCCAGATTTGAGTAAGGACACAAATGTGAAATAGAAGAACTGAAATCCATGCCTGTTGAAGATGAGCCTTATTCTTTGGCTATTTTTACAGATGAACTAAGTTCCTCAGTATCTTAAACTTCCTTGGAGACAGGCAGAAGCAAAGCTGAAGCTCCAAGGGACTGGATGGAACAATGGGTGGGTTATCAAAAGACAGAGAAGTGATACAGTATTTCACACACCTTTTCTCAAGGACACTGGGGCACTTTGCAATCATGGATTCACCTTTACAATACTCGTAACGAGGATTTTACAGTTGAGTCAACTGAGGCTCAGCAGGGATCAGGGATTTCCCAAAAGTCACACAGTGTTACAATGACCATGCTAGAAACAACAGGAAAAGGAAGAAAAAGGCTTCACTTCATGCTAGTTAGGAAAGAGATGGAAGAAGGAGCTGGGATGTGGGAAAGGGGGGCGGAAGAAAATTAATGATTTCCTGGTGAAGCATTATTGAGCCCTCCAGATGGAGGGTGTCATGGCACAGAGAAACAAGAGAGCCCAGCCAAGAAGGGAGCTGGCACTAAAAAGAGAATAGAAGGAAAGTGAGTCTTATCAGGGAGGTTATTCACTGGAAGGGGAAGGATGTAATATGCTCTCCCATATCATAGTGAAGAGGGTGGTAGTAAGACCTAGCCAAGATGGGAACAGCCACAAGAGCTGTTAAGAAATAGGTGTTAAGAACAGAAAAATACAACCTAATGGCATCAGTTAGTGACCAAGCAGGCCAGCAAAACAAAAGCCAATATAACATTGAATTCCATTCTAAACCTGGGCCCTAGGTTGCTTGAGCAGCATTAGCAGCTGCTCGGTGTAGGGTTGCCAACCGTCCCGGATTTGCCGGGAGTCTACCAGAATGGCATCGTTCTCCCAGTGACTACTAAAAGCAATCCAGGAGACTGATACTGTAAACAGGTTGAACAGTACAATTAATGACATTACGTCTTATTGGGGAAAAAAATCTCCCAGAATAGCTTCAGTCTGTTTGGCACTGAACTAGGCTTGCCAACTCTGTTTCTAGTCAGCAAGGACATTTCCAGAGCATCATGCCATACAATGCAGGGTAGAGAAAACGGCCTTTGGGGTGCCACTGACACAAGCGTATCCTGCTTGTGATTCAACCTGATGACTGCTGCAGCTGGACTGTGGATAGCACAGTACATGCCTGGGATGACTAGGATGATGCGGTGGGGAATCATTAGGGAATTCAACCAGGGTGATTGGTTGCAGACCAGCTTTCCAGTTGTTAATGATCATGCCTACAGGCTTGGTGCTGATAAGCACAGTAGTAATTTTCAGACTCCATGCAGAGGGGAGGCATTGGGCCTCAGAAGCATTGTTTCTTTGGACAGTATGCAAAGGGATCAAAGCATGCAAAGAAGGAGAAATCTATGCAGGAGGGGCAGAGAGAGCTAAAAGAATAAACGTTCATCTTGACACCCGAAGCAACCAAGGTGGCTGAAGAGAGTTTGGGGGCACTGGCATAATCTCTAGTTGTAAGTGGACCTGCACAGGGCAAGTTTACAAATCCTGTGTCTCTCCTATTCTTTGCTGTGAACAAAACTATCATACTTCTCCTCTGGGCTCTAACAATCTCCCCCAAATGGTGCACACATTTAAAGCAGGCGAGATGCGTTGTTGATCCAGAGTGATTCACAGCTCTCCTGGCTCCGTCTCAGACTACGGCAAGGTTGCATGATATCACATCCTGCGGCACTGCATTGCCCAGACACTTAACATAAAGAGCAGAGTAGGTTTCCCCAGAGATCTCCAGGGCCAGCACTGGGCCTCTCCCAGGCTCAGAGCACTGGCCCCTGTCCATTGTTTGTTTGCCTGGTTGCTTGGTTCATTATGGTGGTTCAACCCTGTGAAGAGGTGTCTGGTGGAAGGTGAAATCCTTGGCAAGGGGAATCCTAAACTTCTGCTGTGTGTCCTGAAGGAAGAGGGACAGTATTGGGGGCCATCCAAACCCTATTAACATCAAGGGGAGTCCCTAACTAGAACTGAGTTTGGTCCTTTGCAAACCAGCATGGTTGTGTACGCAGAGTGGGCCAACCAATTTCACTCCTTTGGGAATCCTTCCACATTGCTGAAGAGGGGGACCAGGAAGTGGAATGGAGCTGATGGGCCTCTGAATACTCCAACTCCATCAGCAACACATGCACAGCAGGTCCTAGTTCAACATAGATGCTATGATACACCTCAACCCCACCCCCAGCTTTAGGACTAGAATTTGGGAGATCCAGGTTCTATTCTTGGTTTAGCCTGCTGGGTGATCTTGGAGAAAATTATTTCACTGCTCTGTTGCCTCTATTTTGGCATCTGTAAAATGGGGATAATAGCACTGCTTTCCTTTATAAAGCATTTTGAGATTTACTGATGAAAATAACTTATATATATGAAATTGTATTTATAGTATTGTAAGTACTATATCATCTATTGCTGTAGGTGTCATAACTGTGTTCAGGAATTTTTTGACAAATATGTTTTTCAGATTTCAAATACAAACTCATTACTGTAGGTACAACACAGGACAGCCTGAGATAGAGAAGTACAATAGAGTGGGATACTTCAGGATACTGAGAATACTATTACTAATTACACAATGATTTCCTTATGTTCCCTGGTAATGCAATATGCAGAAAGACTTCCAGCCAACTCATGTTTTAAGACAAATCTAGACAATATATTACTCAAGTTCCTCAATTCTGTAGTTCTTTAGCTGGTGTTTTCAGATGTTTGCAAACCGGGTTTGCCAATGCCACAGAAGAAAGTGATGGGCAATTACTATAATTAGGAACAAATGCATTACTTCTGCAAGTCATTTTGTGCTTGGAATAACCAGTCCCATTTGTGTGACCATGTTGCACAGTTAACCATCCTGCCAGTGTTTTCAGGAAGCCATTTCTCCAGCTGATGTAGGGAATCCAGTGGCCATCCCATCCTTTTGTGAAGGGCTACACTCTCTCATGACAATTAGTAGGCCATCATCAAGTGATGTGAACCTTTTCCAACCTCCGTCATGACAAAAAGTCACTGGCAATGCTCCCATCAATTTGAGTGGTGCAGGATAGGGGGCTCACTGTCCTCCTTGCTAGAGATCTTTATAGTGAAACAACAGAGACTAAACTGCAGGAGCCAAAGGGGCATTGAAAGCCAAGGCATACTGGCAGGACAGCATGGGGAAGGTTGTCCTGCCACTGCTTGAGCTTCTGTGAAGGAGTCCTTTTCATGGATATTGGTGTGTTGACATCATGGCTATGGCTAGCTGTTTGTGCATTTGCTTTCCAGGACTCTTGATATGTGGAGAAAAGGAGCATGTGGTCCTTTTCAAGGTCAGCTTTCCAAGACAATGGTTCCAGTTGGTCCCGTTCCCTGTTCCCCAACAGAAGGTTGAATGGAAGTAATTCAAGACTGAGGAGGGCAAAGGCAGGAGCAGGAGAAAGAATCTCCCCTGCTTGCTAGGCCAAGTGCTTATGGACAGATAGTGGTTGGGTCAGTCTCTCCCCTACCTCTGTTTATGAGGCAAGGCTCAGCGGAGACATCATAATCAAGGGACCCAGTGCCTCATTCTGGCTTCCTGAGCTGCCACAGAGGGGTTGGGTGGAGAGGAATGCAGGACTACGTTCCCAAGCCTAAAAATACCACCTGTGGGGTCATAGCAGTAATGACCTGTAAGTCTCTTTTGTTTCAAAGAAACGAGCTGCAGGGTAGCGTGGGACACTTAGCTCAAGAGGGACCTGGGTAGAGTTACCGTCCAGGCAAGTGACTGCGTGTATAAACATCCCCCTCCCTGCCTCAACATCGCAGCCTGTCAGCTGTCACTAGGCACTGTGCTAGTGATGATGAGGCAGCACTGGAAGCCCAGTGGGGCACAGAGCCAGCCTATCAGGAGAGGAGGGAGAGTGTTGGGTCTTTGGCTGACCTTGAAATTGGCTCCATTTCGAAGACCAGAAATTGGATGTTTCTTTTGCAAATGTAACCCTGTGTATCCAGGACAGTGCTAGAATGTCTGAGGAACTTCCCACAGATGAAGAGACCAGATTGCTTTCTCTTCTTTCCTCATTGCTTCTTCATGGTGCTCCCTTTTTGCAAGCTCATAGAAGCCCAAACATCAGCTCTGGGCCCAACGGCTTGGTTTTAGCCTTGGAGATGTTGCATACCTCTCTTTCTGCAGCCCCTGAATGTGTGGGGCTGGAGGGTGAGAGAACAAGATGCTCCTGATCTGAGAATCCATTGTACAAATGAAAACCACTCCACAGGGTGGAACATTTTCCAGGGGCCTCCTGAAAATAGGAACTTGCTTCCAGAGGCAAGGCCCAGCAGCGGTCTTGAACACATGAGCATTCAACTCAAACACCTGAAAGTGCCTATCAGGTAAATATGGCCAACACGGCTGGTTCCTCATGCTCCCTTCTCCCCTGTCTACATCTCCTCACACATCTGCTTTCACTAGGTCCATCAGATGAGCAGCATGGCAGGCAGATCACAGCTGGATTCAGTTCAGTGGCTCAGAAGTGGTTCACAAGAGCTGTCCAGAGCTGGATGTACATTAGCGGTTCAGTGGGGAGAGAACATTCATGTTTTGTTCTTTGTTTCTTCTTTTGTCTTGATTCAATACCTTCCCCCTGAAACCCTCATGTCAACAGCTCACACCTCTGCCAGAGTGGATACTTGATGTCCATCTTTGTGATGGATACTCAATGATCCCAGTCATACAGAGTGTCGGGAACATACTTATCTGTCACCCCTGCTCTGACCTCTACACACCTGGATGCCCCTTGTCTCATGTGCTCTCTGATGACCCTTCAACAGAGCTGCTTGGGGGCTGTGACTGATGACACAGATATCACTGAGAGATTTGTCTGCACTGCTGTCTTTCAGACCCTGTGAGGAACTCACACCCTCCCTTCTTTCGGGAAGCAACCAGTTAGCACAGGCCTAAGAATGGGCAGTGTTGTCCATTAAGGGAACCTAGTCAGCAGAAGCATTGGGTCAACACATTACTTAGTGATGGCTGCAAGTTTCACAGTAGCCCTGCAATGGCCCTGCTGCTGTCACCCAGTACACCCCTACAGAAGGGCAGCAGCAATAATGGATGAACAGTGGGATAGGCTAGGGCAGGGAGATGCATTTTGAGTGAAACTGGAACTGCCAGAGTCTTTCGTCTGGGTGCTAGCAGCACTCATCCTGTGAGGCTTTGATGTTTCCCCTCCTCTCTACAACCCTCACCCTTGC
Source organism: Gavialis gangeticus (assembly GCF_001723915.1). Lineage (NCBI taxonomy): Eukaryota > Metazoa > Chordata > Crocodylia > Gavialidae > Gavialis > Gavialis gangeticus. Next base: position 3,574,633 of record NW_017729009.1, on the reverse strand, counting down.
TCTCCCATCCTGCTACACTGGCCTGGGTACTTTCTTACCAGCATTCCCAATGTGTGGCAGGGAAAACTGTCTTGTCCGCCACCACACGAATCTCTCGTGCCAGAGGTCTTCCCCATTCAGCACAGTGCAGAGTGGGGATGTGCACCTCCGCCCCACCAGTACCTTGTCAGAGCAGCTCCTCACGAGAGCTTCTGCAGACAGCCTACTGGCCAGGAATTTAATGAGACATATTCAGACTCCTTTGTGACAATGTTTCCATTTAACAAGGAGTCTGGGACTCATTCATCCCCTGAACCTGTTCTGCTCCCAATTAGAGAGCTCTTCAAGCCAAATCCCAAAGAAATTAACTTGGACTTGAAAGACAAAGCACTTGCAGCCCCAGACCAGGACGGTGCTCCCTGCCTGAATTCTTTCCCCTCTTGTCAGTGTAGATGGGAGAGTCCCAGGCCCTGAATACACATGCCTAGTTCTGCCTTCGCAGACTCTGCTTTCCATTACTGTAAAACAGCCTGATCCCTTTGCTTCGTGGCATTAAACATGCCCCTTCCGCTCTTGGCAGGGATGGCCTTCAGCAGCAGAGCTGGTGAAATCCCACTGCACAAGAGGAAGCCAGAATTTGGGGAGCAATGAAGGGTGAGTGCAGTCCTGAAGTTTAGGACTGACTCCTCAAACACCGACCCTCTGGGAAACAAAGCGGGAATGTCTCTTGTTATAGGTCTCTTCCCTTGGTCTGTGTTGGGTAGGGAAGGGCAGAGAGAACTATTGCAGCCTCAAGACTGGCTTCTGAGGAGAAGGTGGCTTTCCCTGCTCCCACATGGTGCTAACACCACATCACTGGACAGAAAGGCTCTGGACCACCCACTCTCTTGTTCTTTCCTGTGTGAAGAGAGAGGGGCAGGGACATATGAGAGCATGGGCCCCATCAGCTGTGTGTAACAGCAAAAGCTTCCTAACCAGGAGAATTTGACTGCTCATGAAGATCATGAAGGCAATGACTAGAGCTAGGCCTGTCACCCCCAAACACTGCCCCTTGTATTCCCTATTATACCCACACTGACCAGTGACCCAGTGCCACCATTCAGATTTGCATACTTTCAAATGACTACTCAAGGCAGAGGTAAAATTCAGACCCAGTGCAGGTGCAGCTCAAGCCTGATCTCCAGACCTTTGAGGCATCTCTGTCCTGGCCCCAAGACTTTTGGGCCATATACAGACATTACGGGTGCCTGTAGATGTGCGGGGAGGCTGCTCCAATGCACTGTAATTACAATATTCAATATGCGTTTAATAGTGATACACACACACTGAATACACAGGATGTGGAGGCTGCTGGAGCATGCTAATTAGCACACTAGCAGACTTGATTAATCAAGTGTGTTAATTAGCGTGCTCTAGTAGCCTCTGCATCTCATGTATTCAGCATCCCCACACTTCAAAATGGTGGTGGGGGTGCTTTAACTAAAGCTAGTCTCTGCCTGTCCCTGCCCCACACATACATGAGCCACTGCAGGCACTTTAATTAGAGTGGATCTCAGAGCTGCTCTAATTAAAGCACCCACCCCTGGAGTAGGTGTAAAAACATCCTCTAGTTTTACTGGTATAAGTGATTGGAAACCAGTCTATACTTGTAACAAAACAGAAGTTCAGCACATAAAACCGGTTTACCCCTGTAACTGAACAGAAGTTCAGCACATGCAGACTGGTTTAAAATGCCAGAACCCAGTCTAAGATTTGCTGCCCCCACCAAAAGGCAAATGTATAGTCTGTTTGCTACACATCTAAATTATGCTGCTTATGGAAAACCATACAACTCAGGTTATGTTGGGGTTTTGAATGTCTGTACCCAGCCCTAATGACTGCACACTGTATCCCGGATGTCTGTTACCCTCACTACTCTTTCTAAAAACCTGCAGAGTGCTGTACTGAGCGGGCTGGGAGTGCACTGCCTATTTAACAAGTGAGCTTGCTTAGACAAGGACAGAAGCAAGATGCAAAGTGCCTGCCTTAGAAACTTTGCCCACACTTAGCAGCCTCAGTTGCTACAGCCTCATAATTACAGGCAGTGCCTCTCACCCCTGCTGAACTGCCTGAGGAGTAGCATGGGAGCAGCATCTGCAGCATCCCTGCCTTACATTGCTCTGGTCCTCTAAGGGGCGTTGCCTGCCAAGCCATCCTGGACTCCATTTTTCATAAAGAAAAAGTCTGAGACCTAGTGGCTTCCAAATCCCCAAACTTTTTGATTTTGCCCCCCCCCCTTCCTTTTCCTGTGCTTTCAAAAAGAAAAAAAAGGCCCATATGCCTTGACTTTGGCCTGATTCACTTGGCTGGAAGCCTCCACAAGGCACCAGTCAGTGTGTGTGTGTGTGCGTGCGCGCGTGCATGCACACACTCAATATTAATACACACACACGTGGAAGCCAACCAACATATAAACATTCTTCACTGTTTGGGTCACAGCCCAGTGCTCTGTGAGAGCTTTTGTGCTGAATTTTGAGCACAGACTAAATAGAGAAAGGGCAGAGAGAAGGAGAGGGAGTGAAGGCAGGGCTGAGACAATGTAAAGGAAAAAGGAACCAAGAAAAAAAACCCAGTTTAATTAGTTTCTGGTTTGGGAAGGAAAAAGAGAAATAAGGAATGTAAGCAAACTCTTAGCTGACTATCAGCTGGCTCTGACATCCGGCCCAGGGCAATTGGAGAGGCTTTGAGAGTACATTATTGTACGGTTGAGAGCTACTGGATGAAAATTACAAAATAGCCCATTGAGATGAATGAATTGGGGACAGGAGAGAGGAGGATTTAGTTCTGTGAAAAAAGCAATGTTCATTGAAGGCTGAAATAGCCAGGATTCCATTGCAAATCTCATTAGAGGGGCTTAAATGTATATTTGGGAATAAGGGGGTGGGGGGATGATGCTGGAAGCAGTTCTCTGTCAGCCAATGAAAATGACAGTCTCCACTGAGCTAATGAGACCCATCTGGATCTCGACTGCGGTTGGGAGTGTTAAATCAGAAACTATTCTGTCAATAGCCAGTTTGGCCAGATATGAAACATTTACAGTGAATCGATGGCCGGTGTTGGGGACACCAAAGCCAATAGCCTTGACTTCTTTTCCAGAGACTCCAGAAATACATTAATCATTTTGGCCTTAAAGGAGCAGTCCGTGTTTTTTCCAGGAATCACATGGCATAAGGCAGCGCCTGTTAGAAAAATCCAGCGACCAGCAAAATACTAGGGATTGCTCTTTTTCATTCTTGCAATTAAACTGTTTTAATCTGTTGGTTAATGTTTGTAGAAGGCCCCAAGGATGCAAAGAGCTGCTGAAGCACTCCAAGTTAGAGAGTGTGCCGCACCAATGTTTTCCATGCTGATTAGCTCAGATTTGAGAAATTAAGCTGCCACAGGGGGCTGCACCCTTTCTGCTTTCTGCAAATGTTGGAGCACTTGAATTCCCACTGCACCAACACTCACAGCAACCACAAGTTGTTGGGGTTCTTTTTGCGAGGGGGGGGATATATATATGTATATATATATAAATATACACACACACATATATATAACTCCACCTCCAATACTCTGCCGAGTGGCCTTTGTGGTTCACTTGGCAGCTCAAAGCACACTAAAAACCCATTACACAGTTGGCACCACACAACTGCACACCTGTGCACCTATCTCTATCCCCCTACCCCCACCCACTGCCCTCCCCAGAGGGTCTACTGCTGAAAAAGTCTATGCCAGACCCCTCTCCACCAGATGAGGCCTGCCATTTCTGTCCTGTCATCCTCTTCTGTCTTCTTGTAGTACCAGTACATTTCACTTAGTCCCATTTTAATAGTCCTCAACTGCAGGATCTGAGTGTCTGTTTGTGAGCAGGTTCCTTGACTCTCCACAGTGCGCACCTGAAGCAGGATATGAATTGGTTGAAGCAAGCTGTCAGGGTCCCTTGATGTCTGGTCAGGTACTTTTTTTTTTTTCAAAAAATATTTACTTCTATATATATAATTAAACACACACACACATATATACACACACACACATATACACATATATACACATATATACACACACATACACATATATACACACACATACACACATATACACATATATATATAGCTTCACCTCCAACACTCTGTGAAGTGGCTTTTGTGCTTCACTTGGCAGCTCAAAGCATACTAAAAACCTGTTACACAGTTCACACCGTGCAACAGCATGAGCGTGCACGTATCTCTATACCCGTACCCCCACCCACTGCCCTCACAGCAACCACAAGTTCAGCTCTTGCAATCCTGTATCCAACGCATGGGAGGAGAGACAGAAGGGGAACAGCGGTACCCAAGCCCCTCAACAGAGCCCTGTCACAGTGGGAAGGCCCAAATCAAGATCACCTGTACTCTAGCCAGCCCATAAATCTTACAACCACTGAACCATTCTAGGAATAATAAGGCCAGGCATGTCAGGGGAATGATTTTCTACAATTCCCTAATCCTGCTGATCTGCGTTCACTTCCTGAGGGATTCAAAGCCCCAAAGCTTCTTCCAGCTCTCATATTAACTAAGAGGTAAGCTCAACTAATCAGAAAATAGAAACCCTGTCAAGTGACTTCTGACCAATCACAAGGCAAATGACCTATCCCACAGTGAATTAAATATATGTAGTGAACTACCAAACACATGGAATTAAAAAACACCTTACTAAAAGTTTGTCTAGTCAACAGGAGTACCTAATGCAATGGAGCAGTGTCCTCTGTTCATACCCAGCATGGGAACAGGGTATATTATTTGCTGTAGCCCAGTCACAAGTAATGTAAAACTCACCACCCTGCCTTGTTCTATGCCTTTCAGTACAGTGGATATATTGATGAGAGGGCACTGGTCCTACACAGTGCCCTATAGCAGTGGTTCTCAACCTTTTTGGTACCAAGACCCATCTGTAAACATCGATGACTAGTCCTGACTCAGTGCACCTCACTCCCAAACCTCTAACCCCCTCCCCCAGGCCCCAGCTCCCCAATGTGTGGGGCAGGGAGTGGGTGTGTGGGGTGTACAAGGGAAAACCTTGTTCTCACTTTTTTTACTTTGAAGGAGAATCTATTTTTAAAGTTTGTTCATGGCATTTTCATGCATTCCTGGGACCCACTTTTGGTTCACAGCCCACGGGTTGAGAAACACTGCCCTATAGCATCTGATGCACTTTCATTTGTGTCAGATCACTGATAGCTGAAATCATAGAAGCCAAGAGTCGTTGGGCCGTGCTCTCTTTTCTTTCAGAAACCATCCCTGCCGGCTCTCTCCTCAGACCACAGATGGAAAAACAAGCAGTACTAAAATGGATTTGCTGCTTGCACATGTTCTGGGTTGTGTTCTCACAAACCAGTCAGACTTGGATAATGCATGCATAAGCATTCCCTTGGACAAATTGCAGGGTGTTGCAGGGACTTGCATAGACTTTTTAGTAGGTAGCACTACTTACTCCTACTCAGTGTTAAACCAAGGCTCCAGGAAGGTGATGAGATGGAGGTGGCTTTGCTGTTACAAGGGCTATCCCTGTAATGTAATGCTAACCTGAGATCCTGCCTGCATTTAGTCATTGAAATTCTCAAGGCCATTTCTGCAAGGGTAGTAGTATTAGCCCCATCTCCCCTACCTTCCAGCTTGTGCAGTTACAGCCTGCCTCTCTCCAATTCACAACAGATCACCATTTTTCTTCATTTCTTTCTTGAACTACTGTGTAGAAATTGACAAGCAGTTGTGTTCCCCCAGAGGAGGCTGCATTGTAGTAGTGGACAGAGCAGTTCCTGTACATTTGCCATCTGTAAAATACTGAGCAATGACAGGTGCTATAAAATCCTAAGGTTTAATTAATACTAAAAGCATTATGATGCATTGCAATCCTTTCAAAACATAACAAATAACTGCTCTACTGAGATCCACCTTGATAATCCACTGGGCAGCTGAGATGTGATTTTACTTTGCCCCCTGCCTAGTTCTAAATATACAAATATATTTTCTTTACATAATGCTCTGAGCTTTCAAATCTAAGGGCATCTCATATTTGTAGTGGATAGTATTGGGAAGTGAACTCCCAGTTCTCCCAGCACGTTGAAGACCAGGTCGGTGGTCTCATTTATGAATATGAAATTAGCATGGCTTTCATAAGATGCCAGTATGAAGGAGAAAGGAGCCAAGCATCTTGTTTCTCTCTCCCAGGCCCAGGCAGCCTATGTTTCCATCAGCTGAAGGCAGGCTGCTCAACCTCAAGCAATACGAACAATCCTGGGAGTTCTACCAAGCAAATTTAGGAAGAACAAAGCATCCATGAAACTATGAAGACTGCTGCAGTTCCAGCCCAGAAAATGGGCATAATCAGAAAGAAACTTTTTTGGTTCTCACCAACAAATAATTAGATCCACTTTTGGAACATTTCAACCATTTCCTTTAATGGAACCTGTATACGGAAGAGGACTCGACTGCACGTCCTCTCAACTTATTTACATCAGTGTTCATCAAACTTACCTCTTCATGGGCCTGATTTTTCTCTTGTTGATACTAATGTAAGTCATGAGTAATTTCACTGAGGTCAGTGGGCTTACTCTGATTTGAAACTGGTGTAAATGGAAGGAGAATGAGGCCTTATGATCCAATTTCTCTTCCATTGTAAATCAGCACAGTTAATTGTATTTGCTTTATACCAGGAGAAAATGGACTGTGTTATCTATGAAGAGCTGCACAGGCAGTAAGTAAACCACTGATCAGTGGAATCTCACCAGGGCTGAACTTGGCCAGGGTTTTTTATATGGCTAGGCAATAAATTAATGGCAAGAGCAGAAGCAAAGCATAAAAGTCCTGATTCTGAGGCCAAATCCATTAGACCGTGCTGCCTTCTATGAATGAGCCTGACCACAGATCTGGGCCCAGTGCTGTACATTTCTAAGAGCCTGCACAGTGAACCTATCACTCTCACTGCTTGCTTTTTCCTTGCTATAGTTCCATGCACACTTCCAGCATGGAAAGTTCTATTTAAGGGGCTTTTCACACCCCCCCCCTTTTTTTTTTTTGGATGAGAAGTTGAAAAGCTTCAAAACTCCAGAGATTTCCCACCTAGTTTTTACTTGGAGGAAATGAAACTAACACAATGTAACCCATCCAGGCAGTAAATAGAAACAGCTTCTATACAGGGAAGAGCAGATGTTGTAAATGATACAGGCTTGGGCTTTCAAGTAGAGGAGGATTTGCTACTAAATCCCTTCCAAAGCTGTAGGCAATACAGAGTTTTAAGGTAGGTGCATCTGTCTAACTTGGAGCAGACAATGGTCCTTCTAATTTGGTATCACACAGCAAGGATCTCAATGCAGAGGACCAAATTCCTTCCATTGTAACTTGATGAAACACAAGGGAGTTCCACCATGGGTGAATAAGCCCCAGTATTTCTGGGCTGTGGGGAGCATGGGATAAACCCCAGCAGTGCCTCTAGGACATTGCCTGTGCGCTCAGAAGTTGGACCTTGCTTTTCCCCATCAGTTTTGTCTTATTTTCGTTTCATCTTTCTCCCTCTTCCAGCAGGCAGGGCCCTGCTGCAGCTGCATATTCAAGGGGATTCTAATCAGGAATCAGCTTCCTTTCACTGCCTCACCCACAGAAGGCACATAGACAGCGTACAGAGTAGCCTGAACCTTTGTGGTGCCACAGACTGAGATCAAAAGGGTTGCCTTGCTCCATCTAAGGGTTTACAATGCACAAAAAACCATAGGTTTCCTAGGGCATTGGCATGTGTATATACAAAAACATACTGCACAGAGTGGGCAAGAACATATTCAGGGGCCATAGTGAACAGTACAACAAAGTCCAGTTAAATACAGGCCAGAACATCATAGGGATCCCCTTTTACAAAGCATATTGCCGGGTTACTCTTGCCTGATTTACTTGACCCCCATTTCCTGGATCTCATTCACAATTGCCTTATACCTTAGTCCATCTGGCATACAAATATGACAAGGCATTAGCAGAATACGGGGTTGACTTGTTCAGCTATTTGATTTTCCAGTGAAAGCAAGGCAGAATACATTTATATTTTTCCACTGGTTTTCAAATGCCCTTAATAAGAGCAAACAAAGATGCTGTGGCAATAAAATACAAGATCTTGTTCCTGATCTAAATTTTGTTCACGGATTTGTAAGAAATCACCTGCATAGGTAACACTACTGAAGTGCGATAGGCACTCTGAGAGCAAGTGAACAAATTATTACTGTCAGCCCTACCCTTACTTCAGCTCTAGCATGAATAGCTTCATGAAAATACACTCATTGCTATGTGTATGGAGGAGGGATTGGATGCACTTATAATGCACAGAACCCTCTATAGCACCAGTACTAAATTCTCTGAAATTTAAACTTTTTCCCAAAATGTGCAGACGAAGTGTCAGCTTTTGATTTTTAAAGTGTTGTTTTTTGGAACCAAAAAACTGAGGAGCGAGGCAAAAAATAATTTTGAGAATGTTTGGCCATTTTAGAAATAAAACATTTTGATACTCTGTTTCTAAGTAATGTTAGAAACCAAAATGCTTGTAACTTATAATTGATTAAAATGTCAAAAATTGGACTGAAACAGTTTGATTGCATTGAAACAAACCGTTTGACTGACCTGAAATGAAAATGGTAAAATCTTTTGGGTTTGATCCATTTCAGAATGGAGAAAAAATGAAATCTTAGTTTCCTGTAAAACAGAGGATCTGATGCTTGTACAGCTCTTAATTAAATCCATCTCCCTTATGCGGCTAACTCAGTTAACATCTGGCTTTTCAGCCACTTCATCAACAGAGCTAGGAGTGCTAGCAATAAGTGACTAGAGAAAAGCAAGGTGGATAGTGATGATACCCTAGTGCAGTGGTTTTCAACCTGTGGTGAGCCTAATGTCTAAGGAGTCCATAAAAGATAACTATGAACAATTGAAAGTATGTGACACTTACAGTTCAAAGGGGTCTGCACCTCCATTCAAAATTTCCAAAGGGGTTCACAAATAAAAAAAGATTGAAAACCACTACCCTAGTGCCAAGAAAATTCTATTATAGCTACACATTAGCACATCTTTCATTTCCTCTGACAGAAAGTAGCTGTCAGAGAGAAATTTCATTTTCACTCCTTGACCAAAGGAGGGAAGAGCCCTTCTGGAAGTTTGTTCTGGTTGCCACCAAGATTTCAGGTCTGGAGGGAAAGTTAACAATAATACTCTGTGCAAAGATCTCAAATGACTTTATACAGGCATTAGATCTCCTGTATAGACAACCGAATAACAACGTTTACTGCCTAACATGACATTCAGAAGCCAATTTCAGCAGCCTTTTTTTCCTTTCTTCTGGTCTGGGTAAGATGTGCAAATAGCTGACATTTCTCCACCTCCATCCCCCAACCAAACAGGGCCTACTAAGTCTCCCCAAGTCTGCTCCTGGCAGACCGGCTTGCCAAAAAAACAACACATGCCCAATCAAATTATGTTTGACTCGGTTTTGCATTTGGCAGGGAGGTTAATGAACCCCTGGGAAACCTCTGGGAAAAGCAAGCAGGAGGAGATCTGTCAGAGGCACCAAGGGAAAAAATAGCATAATTATTTTGTATTTTCATATTCTCCCTGCTGGCTTTAAGCTAAGTGCTCACGTTAAAGGTCACTGCCTTGTGGGGGTAACACCAGGAAGTTACTGGGGTCTCTTGGTTAGGGGTTACCAATTGACATGCCAGGGTTATAATAAGCCTGTTATGAGATAAACTGGGATATAGTGGGGGGAAGGAATTAAGTGCTTACATAGGTGAATTAGATTTGACAAATGTTAAGTAATTCCTTCACTGTGGAATTCCAGCCTCTCCAGCATTGCAGTTTTAATGCATGCAGAAAGACCCAATAATAATAAGAAGGCTGTTTTACTGGTGGGTCTAATGAGTCCAGTTTCTTGCCTATTTCAGGGTTGTATTTCTCCTACAGTAGCATAACGTTAGATGAAAAATATAGGGCATTTTGGGCTCCAGTAATTGGGGAGGCTCCAAGAATCACAGTGTTTTCATTTGGTAGCATTCTGTGCCTAAAAAAATAGGGGTGAGGGGTGAATGCACCCTGGGCTAGGGCTGAGGTAACCAGCTTGTGGTTGTAACTGGATTTCACATCATGACTTCTCAGGGCCATTAACTGGAAAGATGTCCAGTGGGAACCAGTCAATTCTGCCTCTTCTCATCCTGGAGTGGTGCTGGCTTTAATGCTAGTCACAGGAAAATATGTGGCTCTTTCATGCAACATCTGGGCCCATCTGCAGCTCCATGGATGTAGGCAGGACTGACTAATGGGATGGGGACCATAGTGGTGGTGCATGTGGGTGGCCTTATTGATCCAAGAGGAATCTGGGCCATCTGAAAATAAATCAGAGAAGGGGAAGGAGTGAGACAAAGCATGACCAAGCTTTCTGGAGTTAGGAGGGGGAAGGATGGAGACCCTCTGAGTTTGGTTACCTCATTGCCTTTCTAATTTAAGCACATGGGATTTAATTTTTATTTCTTTTAAGGTGAATAATTAAAAACAATATTTTTTCTAGCTGGAGAGAAGCCTGCACCACATATTAGAACTTCCCCCACACCGTGCAGTGTGGAGGCCATGTGTGGGAAGCCTGTAGATGGGTACAAGAGTCCACTGATTTTTAATTACAGTCTTCCTCCCTCTACTCTCTGTTCCTTTTCCCCCAGATCCCACTCCTTTCCCTAAACCTTTGTTCATTCTCTGCTCAGTTTCACCCTATTTTCTCCCACCACTGGATTTTTTCTTTTTGCTCTCCACCCCCAAACTGCCATACTTGCAAATCTACACCAACCTCACAGTGGTCAGGTTTAGGTCAGACTTTCAAGCTTGTCATGCTCAAGTGGGTTGTGCATAGGTAAAATGAGCTCTCTTGTCTTCAGTTGGAGAAACTGGGAGTACGGCCTATGGAGTTTGAGTTACATTCAGTCAATTTAGGTTGCCAGCCTTAATGTGTATTTATGATGGGATGTCCTCCCTTGTGGCTTCCATGGAGGAATAGTTTGTAAATAGATTACATGCTGAGAATCAAAGTCACTGAAAAGGGAAGACTTCCCTTTCTATACATCATCCCCACAATAAATGAATCATCTATTTGAACCCAGTCCCTAGTGGAAAGAGCAGCTCCCAGACCTTGAAAGGTTTGGGGTCAGTGATGTCCAGGAGATCCCTTAACTAAAGAAGCTTCTGCAGATCATCTTTCTCATGGGGAAATCCCAATTTGCTAGATATCAGAAATAATGGTAGCAGCACAAAAAACTCAGAGGAGACTGTGAACCTATTCAGGAAGCAGAGTGAATACCCAAGTGGCTAGCATGCATTGAGTCCTCTGCTACAGTGCCACTGCAGCTAAAGTAGCTAGTTTAAACCTAGCTCAGATATGCCTCCAGGTCTTGTAGTCACTGCAGTATAGACACACCAATGGTAGTCCTATGCCTAGGGTAGGACACTAGTTGTCAGGAGTCCTATGTTCTAAGCCCACCTTTGTCATTGGCTGTATAAATGTAAGCAGGACACTCAATTCCTCTGTTCCCCTTCAGTGAAATGGAAGGGCTAATACAGCCCTACCTTATACATGCCTTGTAAATCTTAATTAATCGGCACTTGCAAAAGTGCTTTAAGATCCTCTGTTGAAAGAAGCCATGTGACCAGGCAAAGCAATTGTGAAATTTAAAGCAAAACTATCAGCATTTGCAAGCTCAACTAGATGTCTGAAAATCAGCTGGACAGTGGGATTCTTTGGTGGTGTCACAAATAGGTATCAGGAGTCACAAGAGATGGGGCAGCTTTGCCCCATCCCGCAGTAGGGTGGAAGAAAATACTCATTCTCCCCCAACTACGTCAGCTGTGCATGAGCTGAGAAGAGCAAGATGCTTCATTCTTAGGGTACTCAGCAGAAAGCAGTGAAAGCAATCAAGGGTGGCGAGTACATGAGCAAGCAGAAATGCATCATTTGATCATAGAATCACAGAATTATAGAGAAGTAGGGCTGGAAGGAAGCTCCAGAGGTCATCTAGTCCGACCCCCCGTCAGCCTGAGGCAGGATCATCCCTATCCAAACCATCCCATACAAGTAATTTGCAGGCCATTTATAACCACAAAAAAAAATAGCTACCTGGCAAGTCCTAAACACATCAGCCTGATGGAGAGGATATCAATTTGAGAAAATGAGTTCCTGCTTCATCAAACAAACACAATTGACCTTGCCGAGGATCACAAACCAAGCTCAGCGAATATAACCCAAACTCACTTTCCCCAGTTAAGTGTTACTGCATGGGTTGTCACATGAATGGATGTGGAGCCACCAAGGCTCCAGAGTTCTGCATTTCTTTTTGTCTCAGACCAACATGGCTACCAAATACATTCCTGTGGAGCCACCATGCATTTTCTGTTTCTCTCCAGCTACAGCTATAGGTTCTCTCCTGAACCTATTCAGCCTCCACAAGAGAAGGCTGAGGGGGGACCTGGTGACTGTCTATAGACTCACTAGGGGGGACCAGAAGGGTTTGGGGGAGACGCTGTTTCCCCTAGCGCCCGCTGGCATAACAAGGAGTAATGGGCACAAGCTGATGGAGAGGAGGTATAGATTGGACATCCGCAAAAACTACTTCACGGTTAGGGCGGCTAGGAGCTGGAACCAACTTCCAAGGGAAGTGGTGCTGGCCCCTACCCTGGGGGTCTTTAAGAAGAGGCTGGATGCCTACCTGGCTGGACTCGTTTGAGTCCCGTTTCTCTTTTTGGGGTTTTTTTGTTGTTCTCCCGCCCTGGCAGGGGGTCGGGCTAGAAGATCTACTAGGTCCCTTCCGACCCTTAATCTATGAATCTACAGACATGAAATTGAGGTGGAGAAGCTGGACCTGATAGGAAAAAATCTGCATCATCCTGAGAATTTGGAGGAAATACTAAAGAATGTGGTGAGCCTCTCATTTTGATTAGTGCTTTTCACCACTACTCTACAGACCTAACTTGTGGGGTTGGGCAGTACGCAGTGTAAGGTCCTGTTGGGGCTATTTTCGCCAATGAAGTGCAGCCTGGGAAGGCACTGGCTGCTGAAGGGACCGCAGAAGGGGCAGTGGCAGAAGCCTTACTCTGCTCCCCGGAGGTGTAACTGCCAAGTGAACAGAGGATTCTGCCAGGGAGCTACTGGTATAGACTCTGCCAGCAAAACCAAGCAGGGTAGACAAGGCCCAAGATTATCAAACCTGGTTCCACTCATCTCCTTGCTCTCTTCTCCATGCCCTATAAACACTGCCTCTAAGCAATCACTGTCTGCTGTCCACCCACAACAATGATCCCTGATTCAGGACACTTGACAGATTTGAAGGTGAATAGCTTCTTACCTTCTAGCAGGCTAAAGCAAGCAGTGGAGCTGAATGGGCCCTGCCTGCTTTGGTTAGACTTTGAAAGGCTTGCAATTGGAATGCCATGGCTTGAGTGATTTCTCCTGTCAAGTCTTAGCCGAAGGCTGAGGTTATGAGCAGCAGAAAGTCAAAGGACACCTCTGTGCCCCTCAAGGTAGCTGAGAAGGTGTGATGCTCAGTAACTTTGACGGTGGAATCTGCCAAAGGCTCTTGGGCAAGCCCACCTGGGAGATCATGTGTTATGGGAGTGGGGAAGCAGAGGGGTTAGAACAAGTGGCAAAATGAGTGGGTGAATTCAGCACATGCAGAAATGTGGCACCAGTGGTGAACCAGTAACACCAGGCAACATGCAAAAACCCTCTCCGCAGAGACATAGCAGTGAACCTCCAGTCTGATCATCGGAGCCCTGACATTCATGGTCCTGAACCATTTTTGAGCTGAGGCTGCTGGATATGTCTGGACACATAAAAGTAGTAAGTCTTAGAATCCAAAAGAGCTTTGCTGTAAAATGCTGGTCTGGTGGTCCAGTCAGTCCCACACAGGACTCTAGCCCCCCTTTCTCCCCTGTATGCACTAGCATGAGAGGAAAGGTGACAACGTTCTGCTGCAGGGTCTCTCCCCCCGGCAGATCTGGCTTCTGGGCTGCCACCAAGGATGAGGACCAGAACAGAGGGGGATAGAATCAGGCCTTGAGGTGCCTCCTCTCCCGGAAAGGAGCGGGGTATGCTAGTGAGTTGTGAGTTTTCCTGTCCTTTGGTCCTGCCATGGACCAGCAGGGGTGGCAGAGTTCATAAAGGATAAGCAGGTGCCAAAAGTGCCATTTGCTTACTTTGTGCTTGAAGAAGACCCTGCCTCACAAGTGAAGCTCCCGCCAGGTCCTGGGGATGTACAACACGTGTAGTCACAAGACCCAGAAGAAATGAAGTGGCAGCCAAAAGAGAAAGAGCCTAATGGAAATATCAGAGGCAGGCCAGGTGAAGGCCTGCCAATTCCAGGCCCAGGGCAAGGGGCCAAGTCTGGCTCCCACCGAGGGTTTGGTTAAACAGCAAAGAACCACAAGGCCTGGCCCTCATCAGGCTGCCCCAGCCAGTGAATAAATAAAAGGCATCCGCTTGTCCTGGAGTTCCAGCTGCACCACCACATTCGCAGGCGATGAGGTCGAGACAGGGCTCAGCAGTGCTGAAGGTCAGGGCCTCCTGGAATTGTTCATTCCAATTTAATAAGTCAGCTGCCCACCGGGACCTGCCAGCTCCTGTAAGCAGGCAGCCAGAGACACAACGGGATTATTGTGCAGTGGACGCACACCTATGGTGCTGCGCTCCGTCTCTGGCTGTAACCGGGCGATTGGTTATTACCCCATCTCCCTGCTCCCTGAGGAGCAGTGCAGCAGATACATGATGGCAAGCTTCGAGGGGAACAGATGGACTTTGTTGTTTGTGGGCGCACCTGGAATCTATCTCCCCATGTCACCTGTCAACAGGCACTCTCCTGGGGCCTCCTGGCTTCACATTGTTCTGGGACCATTTCCACCCAACAGGCGGACCCAGATTTTGCAACCTGGGCTCTGTTGGGGTGGCCACAAATGCTGCTCATGTGATCATCACTTTTTCTGTGTTGCAGATGTAAGTGTAATGTTCCCTGACTCTTCTTGTGTGTGAACAGATCAGGTTTGTGAGGTCCAGTCATGTGGGAAAGAGACAGTGCAAAAAGACCATATAGGTAAAACATCAATGCAAAGGAAAGAAACATTTTCTACCAGGGCTCACAACACCCTCTCTACAACAAGCACTGTTGCAGCGAATAATAGGGTCTAGTAAGACCAAACTCATTAAGTCTAATGAAGTTTATCCTACATTTGCTAATGAAACTTTTCAGAACGTAACCCGGAAACTCCCAAGGGTGTGCCCATCCTCAATTGGAAGGGATAGATGAGGCAGGCGACAGTGCTGTGAGAGGGACACTGGTGATTTGAGCATGAGTCCCTCTTTCCTCTGTCGAGTCAACTCCACGCCAATGCTCTTAACTATTTACAGTTTATTGAATTATAATATACATATTATTTCTTATTCTATATATATGTGTGTGTGTGTGTGTGTGTGTGTAAATATTCTAATAGGTAACAAAAGAAAACTTTCCAAAAATATTCTTAGCAATATCTTTTAACAACACCAAAGGTATACAGAAAAATATTTACAATACGATAAGCCAAAAACCCATTATACCAAACTAACCCAATTCCATAACATTTTGTACAACGTATTCATAATTATAATAACAATTATACAAAATATGAGGCGCAGTTTTACACTATATAAGGCACATTTACCTCTGGATCCCAGCTAGCAAGGGCTGCTTCCTCTTCTCTGGGTCTAGCTGGGAGGGAAACTTCCACTTGGGGCTTCCCGGGGGTGGGGTTTGCTTCCCCTGTGGGACCCAACTCCGCCAGCAACTTACAGTTTTCTTCAAGGAGCCATCAACCAGGACTCAGAGCCCTTTGCTCAACCACAGGCCCCACCAGCGCTGTCTGGTCACTCCAAGACCTCCCCTCCTGGCCCTGTGCCCCGTTTTGGGCACCAAGGGTTTTTCCAGCTCTCATGGGGCGTGAACCGAGCCACTGCAGGCTGGGTTTACCTAACCTTATGCCTAGGCCTCCCCTTTCCCGGGCCCTGCTCTAGGCTCCGGGGCTCTTTTAGTTCTTTGGCTGGGCCACACTGTGGGGCTTCAGTTATCCAGCTTACGCCAGGGCTAACCTGAGCAGCCTTAAGCTGCTCCCAGGGCTGGCTCTCCATGTGCCAGTCTGCACACCACGCTGTCCAGCCCTCTGCTGAGGATGCAGGCTCGAACTGCCTCAATGAAGCTCCCAGAGCCTGAGCCCGGTGCGCCGGCCTGCGCACCACTGGGGTGAAGAAGGGGTCCCATGGAGGCTCTTCCCTGTCCAATGTCCCTCACCGTCTCTTTTATCTACACCAGAGGTCCCACCCCTGAAGTCTGCCAGACCTGCAAAGCACAGGTCCAGGGGCTCCTCGCCACACCCCACCTCTGAGCAGCCCCTCCTAGCTGTTACCTGATTGGCAGAAATGTGCAGGCCTTTTTTTTTCAAAGTGTCCTTCCCCAAGCTGGGCTTGCCAGGCAAAAGCGGCGAGCCCACCCTGAGAAGTTTTCCCTGTAACAGAGATGAAGGAACTGTCCCTGTGGGGGACAATAACCACCTTTGAGGACCAAGCCCTGTTACATTTGCTTCCCAAGACCTGCCTGCTCTCTCACAGCCCTGCAGAGACCCAGACAGATGGTATAATATAGGGAAGAAATTTGTCTCAAACGTGCTACACAGTTTGAGCTGGACACTGATTAATCCTTGGAAAGGCTAAGTGGCATGGCCATCAATAACTACAGTAGCTTGTTGTGGCTGCTTCATTCCAGGAGGATTATATGCCTGAGCACTCCTCAAAACATCTACTGAATGTCATTTTGCTTCTACTCTCAGGCCTCACATAAGTGAAGGAGTAATAGCTCTGGCTAGAGTCATGGTGTGAGCAGGCAGGCATGGTTCAAAGCTTCCCGCACACACATCTGCCAATGCCCCTAGCATCTGACCTGGAATATTCTCCCATCGCATATTCCTCACACCGCTCTGCTGCTGTACCTTCATTCGGACTTGAAAGACCCTTCCGCACCTCCATGGATTTTACAGGGTTTGATCCAGAGTTCACTGAAGTTGAGGTTCCCATTGACTTCAGTGGGCTTCTGATCAGAATCTTAGATGATGTATATCCCTGTAGCGTCTACAACTGAGCTCAGCCACAGTTCTGCCAGTCTACCTCAACCGCGACCTGAAATAAATCCTATTATTCCAGTCCCTCCTAGAGCCAGGCATTGCATGGATCAGGGTCTCCTGCCTGGCCCTAATTGGCTGGAATTCCTTTCATAATCCCTGAGAATCATAAGGGCAATAATAAAGTTGTGAGTGTAATGTCACAATGTGCATTTTTCTGATCAATACTCAGAATCCTCTCTCTCTGTTAGGAGTTAGAAAAATAAAAAGGCAGTCAGCTTCTCACTGAAAACCAGTGGGGTTTGCTTTTCTCTGGGCTCTGACCCTTACAGACCTTGGCAGCTAGACTCCAAGCAAGTCAAGTGCAAGGTAAAAAAGACAGGCCATGGGTGTAATGTATATCCTGGAGATGACCAGTTGACCTGGGATCCCCCTCAGCTCCGACCCCAACTCATCTTCACATACCACTGGCCACAGATATTTCATTTCCCCATTAAGATTTTCAAGAATCAAATCAGGATGCAGAAAGAGAGTTCTTCAAGAAGGCAAAGCATTGGTCATTTGGATTCTGATGGAACAATCCCTGCTGCCTTTCTCTCTTCCTGAAGGTTTCCCTTGCTGCTCTGTTCTGACATGAGTGCGAGAGCAGAGAGACGTTCCACATCCCCTCTCTGGCTTTGTTGCTGCAACCTCTGTGTAGTAATCCAAGCCTAAAACTAACACATGACACACTGCTATTCTGTTTGATTGCAGTTAGTGACATTATACAGCCGAGTGCATTTGCAGGGCAACGTGACTCAGATGTATACATTGTCATGGTTATTAACCTGCCGTACCTATAGAGCAGGGCTGGAAACCTGGAACCTTCCCAGCTACCAGGAGAAACAAACTCACATTTATACATACATTCATTTTGAGGGATGTCGTTGATGCTGATAAGGATTCAGCATTCTCACATGGACAAGGCTGTGGGGGTCTTTGTCATGAGTTACATCCAGTTCTGTAGCATGGCAAATTGAGAGCTGGGAGGCATGGTCATTTGCTCAACATGTTTTTAAGCAGCAGTTTATGGGTCAGCTGTCCTGACCTGAAAAATATCAAGAAGTGGAACAACAAACATAATGGAGATCAGTACACAGTATGCTGTGGCTCAGCTGAGTGGTGGGGTGCAGTTTAGGCTGGAAAGCATGAAGGGAGACTGGAAGGGCAGGACTGGGCAGGAGATGAGTAGTTGAATGGCAGAGTGTAGGACTGGTCACACTTAAGGAGAAAAATGTAGTTAGCCATGTTAGTTTGAAGTCAAATAGAAGGCAGGGTAGATTTGTACCTTATAGACTAACCAAAGAGTGTATGTATATAGACAGATAGGTAGGTAGATCAGGACACCTCAACTAAATCACAAAAAGAAAGCTTATAAGAAGTGGAAACTTGGACAAATAACTAGGGAAGAATATAAGAGCACTGCTTGGGCATACAGGGATGAAGTCAGGAAGGCCAAAGTGCAATTGGAGTCGCAGCTAGCAAGGGATGTGAAGGGTAATAGGAAGGGTTTCTACAAGTGTGTTGGTAGCAAGAGGAGGATCAGGGAAAG
>NW_017729009.1:3554417-3555691 GCF_001723915.1 Gavialis gangeticus | reverse complement strand
GTTAGGGCGGCTAGGAGCTGGAACCAACTTCCAAGGGAAGTGGTGCTGGCCCCTACCCTGGGGGTCTTTAAGAAGAGGCTGGATGCCTACCTGGCTGGACTCGTTTGAGTCCCGTTTCTCTTTTTGGGGTTTTTTGTTGTTCTCCCGCCCTGGTGGGGGGTCGGGCTAGAAGATCTACTAGGTCCCTTCCGACCCTTAATCTATGAATCTATGAATTTCTAAGCACTTGGAGGAGAAGGTGGTGAGTAGGAGCAGTTGGCATAGATTCATCAAGGGCAAGTCATGCCTGACCACCCTGATTGCCTTCTATGATGAGTGACAGATATGGGGGGACAAAGCTGATCTCATCAATTAGTTTTTTGCCTCTGTATTCTCGAACTTGGATCAGGGGAAATCACCCAACTGGATCATAGACAGGCATAAAGGGGAAACCAGCCCACCAACTGTTAGCACCAACTTAGTGAAGAGACACTTGGAGGGGCTAAATGTGTTTAAGTCATCAAGCCCGGATGATCTTCATCTGCGGGTGCTGAGGAAATTGGCCAGTGTCATAGCAGAGCCAATGGCAGGGCTGTTTGAGCACTCTTGGTGTTCGGGTCAAGTCCCAGTGGACTGGAAAAGGGCCAATGTGGTCCCTATTTTCAAGAAGGGGAGGAAGGAGGATATGGGTGACTATAGACCAGTTAGTCTCACCTCTATCCTCCGGAAAACCTTTGAAAAAATTATTAAGGATCACATTTGTGAGAGTCCAGCAGGGAAAGCAATGCTAAAGGGCAACGAGCATGGATTCATTGCAGACAGATCCTGCCTGACTAACCTTGTTTCTTTTTATGACCAGGTCACAAAATGCTTAGACGCAGGAATCGAGGTGGATGTCATCTACTTGGATTTTAAGAAGGCCTTCAATATAGTATCTCATTATATTCTCACAGATAAACCGATCTCCTGTGATGTAGATGATTATATGGTCAGGTGGGTGGCAAACTGCTTAGGGGTTGCACCCAGAGGATGGTGGTGGATGGGTCATTATTGACCTGGAAAGATGTGGACAGTGGATCCCACAAGGCTCAGTCCTTGGACCGGTGCTGTTCCATGTCTTCATCAGTGACTTGGATGAGGGTGTGGAAAGCACTCTCTCCAAATTCGCAGATGATACCAAATGATGGGGTAAAGTTAACACACCAGAGGATAGGGAACAAATCCAGGTGGATTTGGACGGGTTAGAAAAGTGGGCAGAACAGAATAGGATGCAGTTCAATAAGGACAAATTTAGG
>NW_017729009.1:3533251-3533904 GCF_001723915.1 Gavialis gangeticus | reverse complement strand
CAGAGGAGGGCCACTCATATGGTTAGGGGCCTGCAGGTAAAGCCCTACGAGGAGAGATTGAGGGCTCTGGATCTCATCAGCCTCCACAAGAAGTGATCTTGTGGCTGCCTACAAATTAACTGGGGGGGGAAGGGGATGGTCCAGCAAGGGATAGGAGATGCTCTGTTTTCCAGGGCACCCCTTGGAGTAACTAGGAACAACAGCCATAAACTGACAGATTTAGGTTAGACATCAGAAAGAACTTTCTTATGGTAAGGGTTGCCAAAATCTGGAATGGGATTCCAAGGGAGGTTGTGCTCTCCCCTACCTTGGGGGTCTTTAAAAGGAGGCTAGACATGCACCTGGCTGGAGATGACCCCAGCACATTTTCCTGCCCAGGGTAGGGGGTCAGACTTGATGGTCTGCTAAGGTCCCTTCTGACCCAAACATCTATGAATCTACTACTGGCTCCATGATACAGGGAGACCAGTGGATGTGGTACACCTTGATTTCAGCAAGGCTTTTGATACAGACTCCAACAACATTCTTACAGGTAAGCTAAGGAAGTACAGGCTGGATGAATAGATTGTAAGGTGAATAGAAAACTGGCTGGAACATGGGCCTCAAAAGGTAGCAAACAATGGCTTGATGTCTAGTTGGCAGCTGGTATCAAG
>NW_017729009.1:3528486-3533115 GCF_001723915.1 Gavialis gangeticus | reverse complement strand
AATATGCTGGAGGTTAGGGCTAGGATTCAGAGTGACCTAGACAAATTGGAGGACTGGGCCAAAAGGAATCTCATGAAGTTCAACAAGGTCAAGTTCAAAGTCCTGCACTTAGGATGGAGCAATCCCATGCACCAGTGCAGGCTGAGGCATGAATGATGCATGCCCCCAGAACCTGGGGGGGCATGGTGACCGTCCACAGACAGCGGCGGCAGTGGCAGCAGCAGTGGCATGGCAGCAACGAGTGGGGAGCTCCCACAGGCGGCTGTGGCGGGGGTGGGGGGAGAGTGGGGCAGGTTATGAGTGGCATCTGCCCACAGGCAGTGCTGGCAGCGTCAGCAGAGCTTCTGTTAAGGGGTGCACCGCCAATCTCAGAGGGTGCACATGCACCTGCGTACACCCCTTACACATCACCAATGGGCTGACGGCTGACTGGCTGCAGAAACGTACCTGGGGCTTACAGTGGACAATAAGCTGAACATGAGCCAGCAGTGTGCCCTTGTTGCCAAGAAGGCTAGTGGCATATAGGGCTGAACTGGTAGGAGTGTTGCCAGCAGGTCAAAGGAAGTGATTCTTCCCCTCTATTCAGCACTGGTGAGGCCTCATCTGGAGTACTGTGTTCAGTTTTGGGGCTCCCACTACAGAAAGGATGTGGACAAATTGCAGAGAGTCAAGCAGAGGGCAAGAAAAAGGGTGAGGGGGCTGCAGATTATGACTTATGGGGCAAGACTGAGAGAACTGGGATTATTTAGTCTAGAGAAGAGAAGACTGTGAGGGGACTTAATAGCAGCCTTCAAATACCTGAAGTGGGGTTTGAAAGAGGATGGAGCTAGACTCTTCTCAGTGATGGAAGATGACAGAACAAGGAGCAATAGTCTCAAGTTGCAGCAAGGAAAGTTTAGGTTAGATATTAGGAAGAATTTACTCACTAGGAGGGTAGTAAAACACTGAAATGGGTTACCCAGAGAGGTTGTGGAATCTCCACCCTTGGAGGTTTTCAAAACCTGGCTAGAGAAATCTATGGCTAGGGTGATCTAGTTGGGGATGGTCCTGCTTTGAGCAGGGGGTTAGACTAGATGACCTCCTGAGGTCCCTTCCAACCCTAATTTTTTATAATTTTATGGTTCTATGAGATAGATGGGTAGATATCACAAGTTATATGCATGTATGTCACAAGTTATATGCATCTGATAATGTGAGCTTTAGCTCATGAAAGCTTGCGCTATATAGATATAGTATATAACATCTGACTCTATTATGACTGTATATATTACAGGGTTTATCCGGTGTTTTTAGTTTAATTGGATTAATAATCACTGTTTCTCTGAATACTGCGTGTCACCATCTTTTATCTACACTGCTAATGCTCAGCATGTGTATAGTGCAGCAATTCTCATGCAGGGTGCTGTGGCACCCAGGACTGCTGGAAAATGCTTTTAAGGGTGCCTCCTCTGTTAACACTGTTAGGTGTGTGCAAACACTTGCACACAATTCACAAGATAAACTCAGAGATTTCAAGTAGGAATCCATAGTACTGGAAACATTTCTGATCTGTTGTAGTCTTTCTTTGCAACAAAAAATTGATCTATTATCTTTTTCATAGTCACAAATGAGTGATAGCTAAGAGCTGGCATTTTCCGAGTGGTGCTTTGAGTGTAGCGGACGGTGTCTGCGGTCTAAAAATGTTGAGAGCCACTGGTATAATGTCTCCCATCACAGGTTCACAACATATCTCACATACTTTAGTTAATTTAGCTTTACTCCACCCACTGGAGAAAAGTGAGATTAATACTTCTGATGGCAAACCTGATACCTAGTGGGATTAAATCCAACAAGTTGGACTAATTCTGGGTGTCTCAAACTGGACATCTGAAATTTTGGCCCATGTGGCTTGAGCAAGATCATGGGGTGAACTGATGGTCAAGCTAGAAACAGAATCCAAATCTCCTAACTCCCAGCAAGATCACTGACCTTTGGAACAACCAAAGAAGGGACAGGGGCTTGGAGAACCCATTGTCAGTTTTACATTGAAGCACCTTATTTAGGGAGTTGGATCAGTGCTCTGTGAACTACAAATACTGTGAAGCAGTGATGAATATGGTTGTTTGTTGAGCACTTCACGGTCATATCTAAGGGCTGGATTTAAGGAGCTCTCAGTAAGCCGGGATATAATACACGCAACAGAGTTTCACCCTAGACTCAAACCAACTTGGGTAACTTTCCCACTATCCTAGCCCATGGTGGATTTGCTGATCCAAGAGGTTCAGAGAAGAAGCTAAATTTTGGGGTACTAAAGGGAACTGAAATGCTGAGTGATCAGGCAGCCCTACTTGCAGGGACTGACAAACTTGCCACCCTATCACAGAGCATCCTGTGCCTCAAGCCATGAGCTCACCCAGAGTAGCCCTAAGCAATATTGCTGAAAAAGGAGGGTACAGTGCTTTAAGTATCCCAAGATCAGCTAAGGACCTGCAGCAGCAGAAGAGCAGCTGTGTGCTGGTACAAGCCGGAGGACAACAATGAGGGATGTCTGGCTTCTCTTGTCATCACCCCTCAGCTCCTATTACCAGATCCTGGTTGTATCCTGATGGAAGGTAAGTGAGTGTCTTACTCGTGGTTATTCACAGACAGGAAGCCAGCTGGGTGAAGGTATAACCAGCGACATTGCTTCCACCTGAAGGGGAACTCATCACCAGAAATCCAGGTTTTCCGTTTCCCATGAAAAATGGAAAGAACCACAGATTTCCCCCTTTACCAGATGAAAATGCGGATTTCTCATTTTACCAGAGAAACCATGGATTTTGCAGTTTTGCAAAGAGCTCTCTGCAGGCTGGCAGAGTTGCAACCTGCAAAGGGCTGGGAGGGAGCTGGAGGAGGCAAGGGGCACCATGTGCATGCATGCACATGGCCCCAGGTAGCCTGGAGAGCAGCTCCCGCAGGTAAGTGGTGTGGAGGGGGATTGAGGTCCCCATAGGGAGAGAAGGAGTTGGGCAGGTCCGGGGCTGCTGCCCAGCTGGGCAGTGCGTGGAGCTTGGGGCCTGGGGCCACAATGCGTACAGCCACAGGGTCTTGGCACAGAGTGGGATGGGGCCGCAGGTAGCTCATCTGAGGGGCAGGGGAGGAGGGGCCAGCTCCTTGCCACTGCATGCACTCCCAGAAGGTGGGGGGACCTGTGCCCCCAGATCTATGCATGGGGTGGGGTGGGGTGGGTTGCCTGCTGCAGGCTCAGGCTTCTGCCCTGCTGCCCTCCCCTGGGGCCTCTGCAGCCCAGCAGGTGTGACCCAGCACTGCAGGGTACAGCGGGTCACACAGTGAAGATGCTTGCCACTGTGAGCCTTACACTGCCTTGATGATGAGTCCCCTGTGCGTGTGGCAGGATTGGGGGTGGTGGTATGGGATTGGGCCCCTCACTGCTGCCGAGCAGGTGCATGGCCACAGCAGCGTGGAGCTCGAAGCGGCAAGGAGATCCCCTGTGCCGCCCCACTCTGCCCTGCAGTGCCGGGTCCCACCTGCTGGGAGGGAGCCTGGGCTCACAGCGGGCAGCCTGCCCCATGCCTGCCCCGCACACATATCTGGGGGGTGTGGGTCCCCCCTGCCCCTCGGGAGTGTGTGCAGTGGGGGGAGCCAGTCCCACATGCTCAAGCCCACAGCAGGGGGGAGCCAAGCTCCACGCTCCTCTCTGCTGCAGCAGCCACTAATTCCTGCCAGGCGCAGGGGGCTGTGGCCCTGGGTCCCTGGCCCCATAGCTCTGGCAGCTGGGGGCCTCCTCGGGCAGGGCTGGGGGTGGCGGTGGGGGTGGAGACTGAAGGCCTTTCATTTTAATCACAGATTCTGGGGGTTTTCTCATAGGATTTGACATGGGAGCTGATTTTTACCAGGGAAAACCAGGACCCCTGCATCACGTGCTGCACTGGGAATGGGACAGGCTTCTCCTTGTTCCACAAAACAAAGGTGTAATATCCAAGTGTGTGGAGATTGTGGGGCTCTTTTTATTAGTCATGGGCACAATTCCCTTGACTTCAGTAGAGCTATGCTGATTTATATCAGGTGAGGGTCTGGTCCAGTTTGGCTGAGCTTGGGAGGGGTGCTTCACAAGTCACTGCCTAATATTGCTCCTATAACTTATCTATTGCCAACCTTGTCCCTTCTGTCTCACACAGCCGGGGCACTGTGTAAAGCTTCTTAGTCTGAATGGTTTGCTTCCAAATCTGCTTCACTTAGTAGTTTGTCTTTTCCCCCAGCCCATGGGCAAGAAGTTGATGTGACTCCTTGTCCACTGGTGCTAGGGTAGATTTCCTGCAGCCTGCACAAAAGCTCTGTAGAGCTACTTAGGTTGACCTCATGGAAGCCACATTATTTAGTGCTGTATGGTGTGACTGATGGCCCCAAACCACATGAGGGATGAGCATAAAGAATCTCCTAAACATACTAGAGCAGGTTGCCAAGAGAAACTCTACCCCCTTTAAGCCCCCAGTGCATGCTCATGCATCCTGCCGAGTGCCATCATAAACTACCCCGGCAATTACTTACTTTATTTCCTTAAAACATGAGACTGTCTGCAGAGACCCGACCCCAGTGAAGCCTCACACTGCAACTCACACCTGACCTTCATTTATTTCTTCATCTCCAAAA
>NW_017729009.1:3518121-3523486 GCF_001723915.1 Gavialis gangeticus | reverse complement strand
TCTGCAGACAGTCTCACACTGCAACTCACACCTGACCTTCATTTATTTCTTCATCTCCAAAACAGTTCAGCTTTTACTATTAGCGGAGGACCTCTTTGCCGCTTCTTATACACTCAGCCTCATATTTCAAATTCCTTTGGAGCTGTATCTGGTTTTCATTTAAACATATTGCATTTTCTAAAAAAAATAAAAATAATGGGAAAGGATTTTCAAGGTAATAAATGGAACATGCGAGCAGTTATTCAGGATGACCCTATGCAATTCAGAGAGTCCAGCAAGTTGTTTATATTGGCAAGGCAAGACTAGAATATCATTGGATATGGTAATTATTCTTATAAGATTTCAATATATATACATTGTCAGGAACTGAAGGGAGTCCCTGAGTTATGAAGTCTTCCTTGCTTGAGGAATAAACATGCTGGGCAATAATCCTGGAAGCAATCAAAATGCCTTCAATTCAGTGATTGTAAAGCCTTTCTACTCAGTGGAGCCTGAAGTCAATCCAGAACTGGTGGGCTTAGGTCACAACCCAAACTTCCAAATAAATAGTTTATCTCACTATGAGGCTATGGGCAGAGTTGAGTGAATGAATAGAGAAAGAAATGTGATTTTTGCCATTTCAGACTAAAGTGCTAGAGCTTTGTATGGCTGTCCCTGAAGTTCAAATGGGAACAGATAACACCAGGGTGTTAGCTTTGTTCTCAATGAGGCTGCAGATCCTGGGGCATTTGCCTCTAACTGTCTGGTTTCATAGGTGCTCTGTGATGGATGTAGGAGTTGCTGCTTTTCCATTTGTTTTCCAGATTTGATTTCTAGTCCCACTGTCATGTCACATGTGCAATGTGCCTGTGTAGAAGCAGCACCTTCTATTGGTCAGTAATGAGAATCACGACTTCCTCCAGAGCAGGGAAGGAAAGATATTCAAGAAGAATAGATGCAGAACATGGGACCCAGGAGAACTGGCAACAATTCCTACCTCGGATGCTGACCCTCTGAGGAACTTTAGAGAAGTAATTTACTGAATCCACTCTGTGCTGCAGGTCCTTTTCCTTGTAGAATAGGAGAATACTTCTGGGGCTTCTGTAAGGGTAATATCCATTAATGGCTTTGAGGTACCCAGATACTATGTTGGTAAGAGACTTATACCAATACTGCAAATAGGCAGAAACTAAAAATGCAAGAGCAGTTAAATAGTCCCTCAATCACAACTAAATATCAGGCAAAATAGCCTATGTAGAAATTTACCCATCACGTGCCTTGGAGTGGGAAGGACAGGTTCTGCAAACAAGCACCTGGAAACTGTTCCTAATAGAAAATGTTGACTGAATCAACCCTGACCCCAAAGCACCCAAAGTGACACAACTGCCAAGCCATGTGCATCAGGGAAAATGGGCGCTGGTCACACAGAGCAACATCAAGAAACAAGTTAAAAACAGAGGAGGCCAATGGGATTGCAGAAAGCAGCTCACTAGCAAATAAAACGTCACACCTTTGGGGGAATAACACTTAGTGAACGGGTGTCTCAAGCTCTTGGGCACAGCTTCATGTTTGCCATCCGTGTACCCTGGTTAATCTGCGCTTTTTGCCTCTTGCCATGGCACAAGGCATTATGGGAATACAGTGGAGTGCAGAGCCATGTATGCCTATAATAATATGGAGGCCTTGGTAGGGGCCACCTGGAAGCCATCACTCCTGTTATCCAAGCAACAAAACCCCATTTTCCATCCTGCCAAAGGGAGGATCA
Source organism: Gavialis gangeticus (assembly GCF_001723915.1). NCBI lineage: Eukaryota > Metazoa > Chordata > Crocodylia > Gavialidae > Gavialis > Gavialis gangeticus. The sequence goes on along the minus strand of NW_017729009.1, from coordinate 3,521,742 downwards.
ACAGGAACAAGAGTCCAAGGGATTCACTGTCAGGTTGTTCCAACACTGTAGCTGGCTATACCCTGACACCTACTGCAGTACCGCCTGACCCTTATATGCTATCCAAAGATGCAGTACAAGGAAGGCAGAAAAAAGCCTATGCACAATACCTGTGGTATGATAATTCAAACAGCAACACAGCCACAGTTATAGCCATGCTAAGGAAGGAGTTATGCCTCAGTTAGATACAGTTCCACTCCCCCTCCCAGGGAGGTGGCATCTGTTAACAGCTCTGACCAGGGACAGATTTCTCTTCCACTCCCATGTGGCCCCATTGTGCTAGGCAGCAAGTTGATGAGATAAAGTCCCAGCTCAGTTTATTCCCCACCCTATGCACTTTCTGCATAGGGGGGTAGAAGGTTCAGATGGGCAGCTGCTGCTCAGACCCCAGGAAGCAGAGGGAGGCTGTACAAAGAAGTGCACACTGGTGAGTTGGACTATACCCTCATCTTGATTGCATTCATCAGTTGCAGCATGTCATCCCATTGGGGCACCATTTTCATGATGGGGGACACAGATATGCCCATTACATAGGGCTTAGGCCCTATCATAATGTGACCTTCCCACCCTAGATCCCATCATTAATAACCCAAAGAGCATATGAGATGGCTCCAAGACACTCATTTTTCTGCTTCCAGGGCTGAATGTTTTAAATAGAGTAGTGCTCACAAAATAAGAGTGGGAAATGATTGGCTATAGTTGAAGACGGGCTCTCAGCAAGCTCTATCCTCAGAAAGAACAATGTAACCAAGCTCCCTAACTGCATCCCACAGAGTTAGTCCTCTCCTGAGCGGAGGCTGCAAAGCATTAGCCCAAAACAGATGAAACATACTGCCAGCCCCTCTGAACACTGTGCTGCCAGTGCACCTGGCTTCTACTACCGACTCCACTCTGTTGCATGGGGGTGACGGTTTTTCTCCCCCTAGGCAAAGTGCTGGAAGATCTCTGGCTGGAACAACGCTGGAGAAATCAAAGTGTTATGGCTATTACTGCTCTCATGACACTTCCCCTCCCAAGGATTATGAATCTACCTATTCCCAACATAACTGGACATGCTGAGAGGAGCCAAAAACAATCTGCCTATGGCAAAAATCTATGAAAAGAGAAGAAGCAACGCCCTCCGCAGATCCTGGGCTTGGCGACATAAATCACCCCGAAAGACAAAATTGCTATTTCAGGGAGTTGGCTTCCACTGAATGCAGTGAACCAACAAGCTCTGGTGCTACAGCTGCTTCATGCACAGTGTAGGCTTCACAGTCTGCATAGCTGAGAGTCTCTGTGGGGCTCTATTCACTTTGTTTTTATACCAGACCCCAGCAATGATCCCTTTTTAACAAAGCTGTTTTTACACCTCTGAGGAAGGGTCAGCAGCCTGCTCCATGTTCATGCTCCGTGGCTGGAAGGTATATATTATTCATGGCAGCTAGAAAAATGAAATAGCTGGAGGGAGGGAGGAAGAAGGATGGTGGAAGAAAAAAGCAAGGAAAGCTGAGCGTTGAGGAAAGTGGAGTGATATCTAAAGGTCTCCAGGAAAAACATATTTCAAGGTCCTTGACCTCATGGCAGATTGAATATTCACACTAATATTCACACTAACATAGAAACCAGCATTTATTACAGCCAACTCATACTTCTATGAGCTGGATTTCAATCTAGGAATAGAATGATGGCTCAGGGGCACGAGCAAAAATAACCGGCCAAGCCAGCTTCAAGGTGATTCCCTAGCTCCTAGGCTTTTAAATGTTTGGAGAAGCTTGGTTTGAAGAAAGGAAGAAAGAAAGAAATCTAAATAACAAGTCATCTGGGAGGCCCTTCAGTAAGAGGATGAAGTTTTATGACCACCAGGAGTCCTGGAGCTGCCTATAAAGCTGTAGCCAAGGAGGGAAAATAAGACTTGATTTATTTGGTGATGGTGAGGAACATTATCTGAGCAGTAATTTACTGATCACAGCAGCGCTGAAGATTCAGAGCTACTCTCTTGGGTACATAGAACATACACATATTTTCTTTGTATCTGAAGCTAAACACACAACAGCTCTGCTACAGTTCAGGGGTGCCACGAACTTGCTTTCTCTGTGTCTCAGTGAGCTCTGCCAGCCCTGGTGCTCTGTGGGAGAAAGCTGCTGGACAGCCAGGACTGGAATCCTCCTGCCACACCCATCGGGGTTACAGGGAGCAGTTATCTCTTTGGGGTCAAACCTGTGCAGAATGGCTGTGGCCAGAAAATGTCTCTTTGCCCATGTCTAAGCTGAATCTCCTGCTTGAGAAGGCAAGGAGCTTATATATATAACTTCTCCCATTCATTCCTTACTAAACTGTGGCTCCTGGGCTGGATGCCAAGAGGGTGGAGCTGGGCCCAAACCAAACCTCATATCTCAACACATCCAACCTTCAGGCTGTTCAACACTTTAAACCTGGCTTGAGCCTGTCTCTGGCTGGAGTCTTGCTATTCCAAACACTCCTTTCTCCATATTGTGTAGCGCTCCCTTTCAGTCGTGGGGAGATGTGCGTGCCCTCAAGCAGGACTCTCTACTCTGCTCCAGCATGGACCTATGAGATGTGATACAATGCCAACTTCCCATCAATAGCGGCAGCATCCTGAATACTTTCTGCCAAATACCCTTCATATGGGCCTGTGGGGAGCAATTCTGCATTAACAGAGGGATACACTGGCCTAATGGGTTTTGCACATGCCTAACATCTCTTTCTATGACATACAGTCCCAGGGTTTATGCATCAGTCATTCCTCCTACCTTCACAAAGACACAAGCATTATTGGATTGCAGAGGAACAAATGGGGTTTAATTTTCCTCTCCCTCTCATTTCCTTGGAGAGAGATACATTTTGATTGATTAACTAAGTTGCAGTCAAGTGGTGACCAAGCCAATCACTGAACAAATTTAATTAATTGCTTGGTCTTTAGCTAAGGAAAAAGAGAATTGAAATGCTGATTTGAAAAAAGGCTGCAGGGAGGCAGTGCTCTAAGGAACGCCCCCCATTCAAAGGACCATATGCAGAGGATGGGATCTGTGCTGTGTAAAGTACACCCTCTTTCAGTCCCTTAAAGGTAGAGGTCATGATAACACAGCCTCCTTTGGGAGTTATGTAGACTCCCTTAGGGCCAAGTTTAGAGGTGATGTGTCTCTTCCTTTCTGGTGTCCTTGTGACAAAGTATTTAACAGAATTCACAGACTCACTAGAAGCTGACAGGGCCATGCCATAAGCATTTCTACTATAGCCTCAAACTCACAGCCTGGGCTGTCAAACATGCACCTGAGTGCCCAGACCACCCCAGCTCCCAGAGGTGATGTGTAAGTGGATCTAACTTTGGTAAGATCACATGAACCAACTTCAGCCATGAATGCAATTGCACTTAAGTCACGTTGTGGTTGAGCTGGCTCCCTTAGAGCTGTTTACCACCAGCGTCAAAAGGAGCCTACAATGCAGTAGTTCAGTGGTTGTCAACCGGTGATACGCATACTCCTAGGGGTACTTAAAAAAGTCATAGGGGGTATTCAGCATGCTTCATGCCACCGGGAGCCAGGGCCGGGTCAGGGCTGGGGCTGCACGAGGAGGCGTGCA
>NW_017729009.1:3495725-3513121 GCF_001723915.1 Gavialis gangeticus | reverse complement strand
GGTGTGGCAGTGGCATCTCCCCCCTGCACGTTCCCACGCTTCGCCTCATACCCGGGGAAGGGGCACACCAGGTGCCACTGGCCCCATGTGGCACATCACGGTGCCTCCCCAGCCCCCAGCCCCCACCCCAGCTGGCTCTCCTGAGTGGCCCCTGGGTTGCCACCCTCAGCCTATAGCTGATGGCGAGGAGGCACCTTGGCCACCCCGTTCCCGCAGAGCCACAAGGGTCTGACTGGCAGGGAGGAGGGAGAAGCGCGTTCTGTGCCCGCCCCGGCCGCACATGACTGGCCAGGCCTGAGGCCTGTCAGCAGCCTGGAGAGCCATAAGCTCGGCCAGCTGTGGGAAAGTGGTACAAGGCAGAGCCAAGGGGGTGACGGCAGTGCTACGGGGTGGTGCGTGGTGGTGGCAGTGGCAGCTGCCATGTGCAAGGCCCCTCCCCCCCTCTCCCCAGCTGGCTGTGCAGCCCGCAGAGGGGCGGTGGCGCTGCTCTCACCCTGCACTGGGCCTGCTCCTGGGAGCACTGTGGTGGGCAGGTTGGTGGCCACACGGTCCCTGACAGACATAACACAGGGCACGATTCACCTCCATCTGATGCATGCAGCCAGCCGCACCCGGGGGCAGCCAAGGGCACCGCAGCGTTATTACCCCAGCACGCAAGGGCTGCGGCTGCGGCTGATTTTCTTCATGCTATGAAGGGCCTGTGTGGCTGTCCCATGCTGAGGGGGCTCTGTGTGCTCCTGCCAGGGGGGCACAGGTGGCACATTAAAAACAATAAAACCATTAAAAACAAGAACAAAATATAAAGGGGTACATGGGCTGAAACTTTGAGACTGAAGGCATACACTTGTCAAAAAAGGTTGAAAACCCCTGTAGGAGCTCATCTCAAGAATCCTGGATAAGATGAAAGGACACAGGGTAAGGTAAATTGTGCTATGCCTTCTTATGTACTTCCAGCTCCCTTCTCTGATTGGTTAGTTCCCAGCTCTAATTGGCTCTTGGGAGACAGGAGCCCACCCAGAAAGCAGCCCAGGGCACACGCTTGGCCCAACACCTGCATTGGCATGGGCAGAACTCAGGTGCCAATGAGAACAACCAGTGGGCACACAACATGCACTTAAGATGATTAATTGAGACACTTTTCTACCACTAAGAGTCTCAACTGCCTCTACTGCAGTCCCAAATTGAGGCATCTCCTTCCCTTCAGGCAATGGCCAACTTTCATGTGGGGTTCATAGTCACAGGCACCAGACTGTTCTCTGAGGCTGTCCATTTACTGTGGCCTCAGACACCATTTGGGCCTGCTGGGTCCCTGAAGCACACCTCCCAGCCAGGAAGTCCTTTTCCTAACTGCATCTCCAGCTTCCAGGAGGAAATGGAAATAGGATAGCCTGCCAGCTGTCAAGCCAAGCACAACCCAGAGGTGACCACCAGCCTCTTGTATGGGGCCATTCTCCAGGCAATCAGGGCTTCACAAGTTGAGATGGTTTTCCCAGCATGGCTACTGTCACACAAAGCACTAAACGGCTCCTTGGGATAGGTTGCCCCAACGCCATGTTGCTTGCATAAACAGGAGTGTTAGCAGGTCTAAGGGAATTTTATTAAGTGCACCAACTGTAGAGACCCACAATCCTGGGCTGTGTCTGGTCTGTGGTAACTGCAGCTCCAGAAGCTCTGCCACTTGATCTTAGGGCCCTCAAAGCCTCAAAGAGTTTCAGAGTTAGAGTAGCCTCAGCCATCACTGTAACTTGCATCTGGCTGCTTTTGGCTCCCAGGGGGCCATTCCAGTAGCTGGAGACATCCTCTCTAGGCCAGATATGCTTCTGTGCCAAGCACCAGGGTGGTGTATGAGCTTCTACCAGACAGGAATCCCGGCACAATGACTGTTTTGTGTTGCCCTAGCAGATCTGACCCAAGGGACTGGCTTTCATGTCACTTCTGACTGCCCCAAATGCTTCTCAGAGTGGCTCGGAGCAAAATTTCCCGACTGTTTCAAAATAATATATGTATATGGCTTTCATTTTCCAAGGCAAATAAGGGATCGGCATCTCCCTGAGCTGGGGCCTGCAAAGGCCAGATGACTCTGTTACCTGGCTTAATAAGCGTGATTGCTTCTCAGTGTGCGCCTGTGCGATATGAGCAAAATTCAACATGGCAAATGAAGAGAGGGCAGCCTCAACTGCTCCTGCCCCTGGGGAACCCTCTCTGTAGCTGGAGGTATTGTAAGCCAGTCCATCTGGTGAGGAGAAAGCTGGGCTCTGAAGGGATAGACGGAAATAACAGCAATTTATGCAGTTATGCTTCCAGGTTTTTTTTTTATAACTCTCAAATAATACCACAAAAAAGGGGAACAGAAAAAGTAATATAGATCCCAGAGCTTTTAATCCTCCTTCTAGAGCTCTGGAGTTCCCCAGGAGTCCTTCAATCCTTCAGCTCCCTCCCTCTCTTTCTCATGATTGTCATGGCTTCCATCTTTCCATCTGGGAAGAGCTAGACCACTTTTGGGCAACTATTTTAGGGCCAGATGGGCCAGTGTTGAGTAGGTCTGGTTGAAAATTTTCTATGAAACCTTAAAAGGTTCTTAAAGCGATCTTTCCAGAACCACCCATCCTAGCCTTTAAAAACAAGCACCAAACCTCACTAACCTTATCACCAGAAGCAAACTTCCTATGGCCCAAAACATACCGAATGGTTCCAGACCCTGCCAGGACAAGAAATGCAAAACCTGCCAACACATCTCCACTACCCCCGCAATTACTGCCCCCACAACAGAACCATTAACATTCCTGGATCTTACAGCTGCACCTCCAGATATGTTCTCTATCTCATCCAGTGCACTAAATGCCCTGATGGAAAATATGTAAGAGAACCCAAACAACAACTGTGCACCAGAATGAGCACACACCGAAAATCTATTACAGACAAAAATACCCAGTTACCTGTGGGTGCTCACTTCCCACAAGACAATCACTCCCTCTCTGATCTCTCTGTTCTAATCATAGGATGAGAAAGAAAAAATGATTGGGGGGTGGAAGGGGGGCTGAGTGTGCACATACACACATACTTACCCCCCCACTCCCCACAAGCAGGTAAGTCTGGAGGGGGGAGGGGGAAGGGCCATGAGGAGTGGGGCCTCCACTTGTCCCATCACCTGGACCAGCCAGAGCCCCACTCACCCCAGCCTTGGCTCCTGCCTGTGCCCTGCTCCCTCCCTCATTGCTGGGGCCTTGATTTGCACCCCCACCCACAGCAATGAGGGAGGGAGTGGGGCTGGAGCTGGGGCAGAGGCAGGCCCTGCACAGCTGGGCCAGGGCGCAGAACAGAGCTGTAAGTGGCTTGTCTGGGGGGTGCCTGGCATGGGGAGGGGGTGGCATCTCCTGCATGTGCCCCAGATCTGCGTGTGGGGTGAGGGCAGATTGCCACTGCAGGCTGGGGCTGGGGCTGTGTTGTGCTTGGGGTGGGCGGCAACGCCACTGGGACGGAGGGTTGGTGGGGCTACGGTGAATTTTGGGGTGGCTGTAGCCCCCTTCCCAGTGCTGCCACCACCTGACCCAAGCACAACCTGGCCCAATCCCCACTGGGAAGAACCTGGTGCCGCCCCTGCCCCAGCCCGCAGTGGCAGCCCACCCTTGCCCTCCACAGATCCAGGGGCACAAGGCCCCTATGCCCTCCCAGGGTGTGCGCAGCAGCAGGAGCCACACCCCTTGGATGAGCCATTTGTGGGCAGATAGTTATCCACATGCTGGGCTGTGTTCCTGGCTGAATGCCCGCCCCTCCCCACCTCTGCTGCAGCCACCGGAGCTCGTAGTCAGCTGCCCTGCGTTTGGGGGTTAAGACCCATTAGCCCTGGCCTTCTGCTGCCTATAGTTCTAATCCTCAAAGGGAACTTACAAAACACCTTTCATAGACAAGCCTACGAACTTCACTTCATCAGCCTACTGGATACAAAACATCATGGACTCAATATAGACATTGGATTTGTGAAGCATTACAATCTGCCTGACATCTGATTCACCAGGTACCTGCCTGACCTTACCATTTACACTTTTCTTTCCCCCACTTCTTTCCTCCTCCCTCCTTTTCTACCCTTTGTCTTCCTAATTTCCAGCTACAGTATTTACTTTTTCAAAGGCTGCCTCTTTTCTTGGAGTACTCACCTATAGTCGAGTCTCCCTTACTTACCTTTGACACTATTCCCCCCTCATTTCCACCACTCCCTTTCCTACTCATTATTTTCCTAATTTCCACCTATTTACAGTCTCACTAATATCCTGCTACACTTTTAGCTTCTTTCATTCCTTGGAGATCTCTGAACAGCAGAGACTCCCTGGGCATTTATACATATACTTTTTTCCAGTGATGCACCAGAGATCCACCGCTTTGGAGCAGACTCGATTAATCGAGTCTGCTTCACACATGAGCTGAGGTGAACTGCGCTGTGCCACATGCAGTTTTATAAGTGGCAAAATGCACATCAATACACCGAAAATGGTGGCGGTGCACTTCTGAACTAAAGCACCTCTGAGGTGTTTAAGTGCAAAAGTGCACCACCACAATTTTCTCAGTGCTGATGCACATTCCACTGCTTATACAACTGCACACATTGAAGTGCTCAACACTGAGGGGCCCCTATGCCTGAAGAAGGGTGCTTGTGCCCAAAAGCTTCCAAAAAACTTTCCCCCAACTACTCAGCTGGTGTAATAAAAGACATTACATCTACCCAAAGAAGTTTGCCTGCTTTCCATGAAACCTGGTTTTCAACAAAATGTTGGGTTGTCAATGAAAATGTCCACATAAAGCATATGCATTCCTATGGAAAAATTTGATATATGTTAAAACAATTAAGAAAAAACCAATCACCTGAAAAATCAAACCTTTTCAGCCAAAACCTGAAATATTTGGTTTTCCTACAAGTTTTTTAGTATTTGAATTCCTGCCAAAAAAATTCTACATTTTCTATGGAGAAAAATCAGCTGAAAACTGCTCTTTTTGTATTTTCCTCATTTTCCACAGAGAGGTAAACCATTTTCAAGCATGTTTCCTGATAAGCAATGTTGGGAAGTATTTTTTCCCCTCATGAACTGAGTATTAAACCTAGGTCTCAGGTAAGGCAGTCTAGCACATGAACTGGCATTAGGCTGGGCCCATTCCACAAAGAGCGGAGTTGCCCCCTCCTGTGGTGAAGTAGGGTGGAAAGATCCAATTACTTCCCCTTGCAAGGTTCTTCTAAGGATCATGCTTACAAATACCTGAGGCCTTCAAGTCTGCTGCTAGCTACACCTGTCACCAAAGACTGCAGAGGAGGAATAGGGAGCACAGCTCCAAGCTGCATTCACTTCTTTGTCATTCTTCCCTCCTCCGTCCCCACCCAGTGCATAGCAGCTGGCTCCCAACCCCTGCCTCCTCCAATGGTTAAAGCAGATCAAGGATGGAAGGGGATGGCAGACAACATGGGGTGAGAAGTCTTCCACTGAAGGAGACAGGGCAGACTGGAGCTCTTAGTTTCTTTCTCTACCAACCTCAGTTCCTCCTACAGATTCCTAACGAATCCCCAGCCACTCAGCCAGTGTGCTAGAAAGGTGAAGGGTTTGCCATGGGGGTGGAGTGGGGGCAGAAATCAGCCTGTGGAAGTGCCTCCCAACAAATGGATTTATGGACCACGATCTGGTCCAAAGTTTGAAGGGAAACATCCCCCTCCTAAGATGGCTCTGAAATGTGCATGTACCCAGACAAACAGCTATTCCTTACAAGAGTCCTGTAACGAGAGAGGATCCTGGCGTACCAAGTATAGACCCAGTTCCAACCTTTCTCTAGATCTTGAGAAGAGTAATAGATCAATTCAGACCCAATGCTGGCTTCCATTCCCTGTAGAGATAGGGGCAACCTATGAAATTTCCCTCCAGACTAGTTCAGAGCTTCCTCAATGTGAGGAGGGCTAATATCCAATCCCAGTCCATTACAGGGATGACAGCCTGACCTGGATGGTGTCCTAGTGCCCACCATCCCCAAATCCCACTGTATTTCTCTGTATTTCTGGATTTCCCACGAACTCAGCCCCATACTTGTGAAAACATTGTCAACAAAACTTCACTGTATTAGTGTGAGGTGGAGGGAGAGAAGCTTCTAGTTATGAATTGAAGGTGATGAAATTTTCCCTGTGAAAGTCTTGCATGACTCTTCAAACAGTGATACCCAACACACAAGATTGCTGATGACTAAGCTCATGCACATATTCCAGGGTCCTGAGGAAACCAAAAGCTACACGTGCACTTATTGGCTTTGCCGTATGATAGCAAAATGCAGCCTGTGGTGTGTGCTATTTATACATGCTGAGTCAGTGAACGGGTAGTGTGCTCTGCCAGAGCCCCTGTAAAGTAGCCCATCCAAACAGATAAAGTACAACCTTCATAATTCAGTTGATATAACCCACGCATATTCCCAACCCATCTTACCCAAAACACAGTCGTGTCCTCTAGGGCATTCAGATAAATGCAGTCTGGATAAACAGCTGGCTGGCTTCCCCAAGGCTGGTTAGCTCAGCTATACTCTGTATTTCAGCACTGGACCTTGGCTAAGATGTATGCGATAACAGCTTTTAGCTGCAAGCCAGCGCAAAAATGCTTTACTGCTCAGTGGCAGCATTACTGAGACCCGGCATTTGGGCAGTGAAGCCCCAATAGTTTGGCTGGCATTGGACAACTCCAAGCTGTGGTGCTGGGAGGGTAACTGTAGAAAAAAGCAAGGATGAGTCTGAAGAGCCTCTCACCCCCCACAAACCGGAGAGAAGTTCAGATCCAGCTCACAACTTTGGGGCTTGATTCAGGAAGCCTGAGGAGCACAGCACACTCTTCCCACCACTCTTCATCAGTCCTTTGTTCCTACTAGTGCTGGTCCTCTTGTGCAGAACATATTAAACTGGCCCTTTCACAAGGAAAGGTTCTTCAATACTGTACTATCATATTCACAGCCAGATGCTGAGAAAGCTGTAAGTGCAGCTGAGGTGACTGAAACAATCAAAATACACTATGCCAAGATCAAATGGGAGCCAACAAGTCCCCTTAACACCACTGTGAAGGATAACTGGAGGCACAGGAAGGTTAAGAGGTTCGGTCTACCAAGAAATTACTGACTGAGCTGGGATCTGCTAGTCACCGGGTGGAAACTTCACTGCGCTCATATCTGATTGGCTCCAGTTTGTTTTCTTGTTGTGATCACCCCTCTGCAGCATGACTTTCAATGCTACTGTGACCATTTAATACCTTAAGAAGTACCCCCCTCTCCCCAGCACACATGCACATATACACAAAACTGTCCATGGGTTTTTATCTATGACTGTCACTTATGAAAAGAGACAGGCTGGCTGCAGTAGTTTGAGGATTAATTTTGGGAGCTCCTGATGTCATACTTGTTACAGGTCAAGCTCAAATTTCTAGAACCCCATGATAAAAATTAATCCCATGTCCCTCTCAACACCCACTGGTAGCCTCTAGCCAAGAGCTGAAGTGTGGGAGGGTCTGTAGGTCAAGGTGGGCTGACCTGATTTGTGGCATTAGCTGCTCTCATGACAACTGGATCTCATGCAATCAGTCAGAGATGTCAGAGCTGTGCTTTCAGCTGCAGTGAGGCGAATTGCAGCACATGCATAGTACTCTATGAAGTCAAGGTTCATACATGACAATTTCCTAGTGTTCTGCAGTAGCTGGTTAAAGGTCACTGAAAAAGAGGTTAAAAAAGGAAAAAGTAATACTATATAAAGCAAGCAGCAAATACATCAGGTTACCAAGTCATTCCCTAGGGCCTCAGGATGTGAGCCTAGCTGTCTCTCAGTGTACATTCAGCTCTCTGTTCCAAAACCTCAGCTCTTCCTAGCCCAGCTGCTGAATGGGAGGTGCAGTCAATGAATGAAGAGCATAAAGTCTTGCAGGAATCCAAGCAAAATTGTAACAGCTGGCTGAATGCTACTTAAAAACACATGATGCCCAGCACTGGGACCCTGTGCTGAAGCTCAGGGTGGTAAGTCTTGCTCAATGCTCAAAGTCTGGTTCCCTGCCTGTCATTTCCTAAGGATTCCCTGAAACTAATTTGTTAGGGGTTTACCCTAAGAGGTGCTATGTGTGGTATGTGTGCATTTAGTTTGCTGTTCCTTAAGTAATGTGTGTGCCTTAAATAATACATGTGAGGAAAGTAAACTGTTCTCAAGCCATTCTAAGACCGCTGTGCTTTTCTAGCCCTTCTCTCAGGCAAGAGGTCTCCAAACAACCATTGGGCACTTTTACACGTGCTCTGACGGGATTAGAACATGTCGGACATGCTCAATTAACCAAATCTATTGGATTCAGAATGCTCCAGCGTGCAGCAGCAGCATCTGTCTTCAGCATCCCACATTTCAAAATGGTGGCAGGGGCACTTTAACTAAAGCTTGGTGAGCAAGCATCCTGATGCCCTTTTGAAACACAGGATTCTGAATACACAAGATACTGAAGCTCCAGAGAGCTGCCCTAATTAAAATGTGCCAGCCCTACCCTGGAGAACATGTATAGGCATTTAAGCCTTTTTAGGTAAGTGTCCCAGTTTAACCTATTGGGTGATTTTAGGCTCAAAACATTCATACCAAGAGGCATGAAGCCAGATATGTAAAATCACAGTTAGATGCTGAAATAATAAATGGCTTGATTCTCGGAAGTGCCGAGTACACAGCTCTTGGCATCTGTTGACTTAACATCAAGTAGCAATAACCAAGCACAAGGAGTGACTTCACTGTAACACGTCGCCTCCGCGGGTCAGCAGCCTGACTTAAAAGGCCAGAACTGAATTAAAAACATGCCAATAATTTAACTGCCAGGACTTCCAGACTCCAAACTCAGTACAAAGCTACAATGTGTTTGTAACACATCGTACATGTGGCAAAATTTAGGCTTTGATCTATTGCATGTTATATCTGAGAGCAAGTCCGGGGCACAGGTCAGTCTCCAAGGACGCCCTGCTTCCACCACCCACATTCTTCACCCTTGGGAATGACAGGGACTGATAAATACTGCGGCTGTAGCAAGTCAGAGTGGGGTGCATTGCTGCAGCAACATGGTACCATGAGCTTCTTCACTGTGCACATTGTAGCTGCTGTAGCTTAGGCTGCAAAATGTCCTGAGACACTTAGTAAATACTTGGGCAGGTAGCCCATGCTGAGCTCCATGCTGCCATGGCTAGCAGAACCAGAACCAGAACCAGGAGGTTTAAAGATAACTCATATGTCAGTGTGAGCTGCAGTGACTGTAGCATAGATGTACTGTATGTTATTCTCCTCTTGTCATTTCCAGTAGACTGCATAAGCTAGAGGTACCCAGGAAATCAACTTGCACTAAACAGCACAGGGAATAGACCTCCAAATTCACAGGATCTGTGATGCGCTATCTCATGTTTCATATTAAAACCCAGCCACAAGGCACCTGGCAGTGTGAGTGATTCTGATTGTGCAGAGCTGCCTCTGTGCCACACCTAAAAGCAGCATTGGACCTGATCTCAGGACAGTTTGGAGGTGGCATTATTGCCTCATTTCCAGGAGCTGGCACAGAAGGAACCAAAGCAAGCGTGTGGGGCACAGCCTTTCATAGCAATGCTGCACTGCAGGATGCCTCACAGAGGCGATGTGTGACCATACACTGGACATATTGCAATGCTTATTTTTCCTTAGGTATGTGGAAAGGACGCAAGGCTGAGTGTGTAGGGAGCAGATTTAAGGTTTGTCACCATCCTTACCAAGCTGGCGTGGTAGCGAGGATGACACTATCAGTTATTTTCATTTCAATTTTAAACTAAATAATTTCCCCCAAGCTGTTTGAACACACACTTGGAGCATGAGGCAGGCTCACATTAGAGACCATGACCCAGAAACACTCCTTCCAGGTGAGACCCAGGGTGCAAATTAGATTTAATAAGAATCCCTTCTGATGGTGCTCTCTGTGCATTTTCTTTTAAAGTGCTTATCCTTCTGCATGCAGTATCTGTGAACATGCACAGGGCTCAACTGGTCCTTAATGCTCCGTTTCCCCTTAGACACAGGCTGTCACGCCTCTTCCCTTGTTTGTGGGTGGGTGTTAGAAAATGGGACTGTTGGGACTGTTTTGTTTTCACTCTACCTCAGTCTGGTATTTGATAGTCATTTGAGGAGGCAGGGAGCAGCCGCACACACTGCTCATGTCAGCGGGATCAGGATGAGAACGCATGAATCTTGCCCTCTGCGCAAACGCAACAGGTGCTATTCTGATGTCAGTAGTAAATTCTCTCCAGTTTTCCCTATTTATTTACTATGGTAGGATTTTAGAGTCTTCAGGAGATAAGCCTGACAGCAAACAGCGAAATCTGCTGGAGAATCGGTCTAGCTGGCTGGCAGTCTAGGACCATCTTCATTGCTATAGTATCTAGGTACCTGTCAGCTAGTCCTTTTGCAGGGGGCTGGCCAAAGCCATTGCAGTCAGTACAAAGATGCCTTATTGACACTGGTGACATGTCAGGGGGGACATGGGGGGAGCATGTGGGGACACATGTCCCCCCCACACACACACACATTTCTGTGCTGACAGAGGGGTGCGGGGCTGCCTGGCAGCAGTGGGGGTGGTGGTGGCGGTGTCATTTGTGTCAACGACAGAGCACGGGGATGCAGCCCAGCTAGACCCAATGCCTGGCAGCAGTGGGGGCAGTGGCAGCAGCAGCAGCAGCAGTAGTGCAGAATTGTACCCCCCCAAAAAGCTGCAGTGGGTAGAGGGGCAGAGTTGTGCCCCTCCACTGTCAGCATTTACATGTCGCCTATGATTATTGACCTGAACAGGCTTTGAATTGACCTGCTCAAGCGCGGGAGGTAAAATGAGATGCCCTCAGCCCCTCTCATAGGTTTGGTTCTCTACTCTACAGGCACTAAAAGGAACACAATTGGGGAGACGGTCCCAGGTGCTCACAGACCGCTAGAAATGGAAGTTGTTTACACCCTTGTGGCAGGGAAGGCCAGCTAATTAGCTCTGCTGAAAGGCACCCATCAAGGACCGGATTTTCAAATACAGGACACATTTTCTATTTCACTTAGAAACAGGCCAGAAATTCAGGACAGTTCAAGCAAATTTGAACCAGTTGGGCACCCTAGCACGAGGAGGTGCCCTCTCTCGAAAACTATTTGCTGTTTTCACGCAATTAACACAGGGGAACAGGCTTAGCAAATCTGGCAGACAGCCAAGCGTCTCAATGGGAAAGAGCAGCTGAACCGGACACTGTCTGCTGCTAAAGGGTTTGCATTTGCCTCAGTGAATTCAGCAGAGCCCTGGGAACAGGGCTGAGGCAGCGGAGGGAGCAGAAGTGATGGGAGCATCATCCATCCCATAGCACCAACTCCAGCTTTAATGTGGAGTGTCTCAGGCATAGTGATGAAGAGCAAAGTCTTTATATTTTTTAATACCTCTACTCTCTTCCTCTCCCGGCCCTATCCCTGGTCCTTGTCATTTTAAGATCAGTTAGATCCAGGGATCTAGCATGCCTTGACTATTCAGTGCCCTTTTAGCACCTTGCCCCACTGCTCAGGGCTCTTCTACCAGTCCTAAACCCTATGTAGTATCTTTTTTTCAAGTGGAAGTATTCCTAGCAAGAAACAGCAGGAGAAATCTTGGCTCCTGATGAAGAAACTCAGCCAAAGTTGAGGAAGGGCGGGGAAAGAAAGCTATGCATTTAAACATTCAAGCGTCCTCACAAGCATCCCAGTAATTACAGCCACATGCTGGCTCTCTCCAACCCTGAATCGCAATATCCCTCGCATCCCACGCCACTCCTCTGCTCACTGGCTCCTGGGCGGACAATTTCTGCTCTTTTGTCTTAGACATGGGTTTTGTCTTGTCCTGCCCTAAACCAATACAGAGCTGTGAACTGATCTGCATCCTGGACCCAGCCTGTCCCTCTTGCCTTGTAAATCACAGCAGGGGTTTGTGGCCAGTCTGCAACAAGCTTCTAATTCACGATGGCGATTGTGGTCCTGAGACTATCACAGTCCTTGGAACAGTCCTGCTCTTTCTGTTCTCTGCGGCATGAATATTTATTCCATATTCTAAACCCTCCCTCCTTCTCCCAAGCCTTTCAGTATCTGAATTCTTGATGGAATTCCTCCTTATTCTGCCTTCAAGAAGCCACTGCAACTCCAAGTGCAACCTGGGGACAGAGAGAAAAAAGCCGGGAGGGGGGGGGAAAGGGAGGCAGAGTTTTCCCTTTGCATTCCCCCACCCTTCACAGAGAGTAAACATTGTTTCTCTCACAAAGGAGGGTATTGTACCAGGACTTGGGGTAAAGGTTGGGGGTAGGAGGGGGTTGAAAAGGGAGAGAGAGGGAGAGAGGGGGAGGGAGGGAAGAGAGAGCCCCATGAGAAGAGGGCAAACGGGATGTGAATATAAATTCTGTAAATATTTTCTTTAAGGTGCTGCATGTAATCCCAGGAAATAGATCCAGTTTCACAGGAGGGCAGGGAAGCAGAGTGATGGATAGTGCATTTGCTGAAGCTGCCCCCCCCCCATATTGTTTATTAAGATACTTAACCAAACAGGGGCTGGCCCCTTGGGAAATGTGGGAAGAGCAGTCACGCAGCGGTGCCAGGGTTCTGGGGAGAGGGGGACACTCAGAAGGGCTGCTGGGCTCTGTATTACTGGAACGGCTGTTTGGAACGTGCATGTCCTGGTCTTGAAGAAAATGCAATTTTTTTTTCCTGGCAACCCCTTCCTCTCCCGGCTTCCAGGCCTACTTCATAAATATCCTGTTATTAAAAAAAAAATCTCCAGAATATCTGACAGATGGTTTCAAGCCAGATGTTGCCATAGAGCAAGCAAGTCTGAGATACTCATTTCCAGACAGGGGCTGAAAGGGCTCTGCCATCTCCCATACAGCCTCTCCATTGCTGCCCAAGGAGGACGGGATTACAGTATAGCCACACACCTGTGCCAGAGAGCAGTGCACCCATCCACTAACACTCAAACAGATAATTTACCAGAGCAAGTTCCATCTTCCACCCCCCACAGTAACACAGAAACTCACTTCTCCCCCCAGGACACATCCCAGCCTCCTCCAGGTCACAGAGAATAAACTCCTAGGGCACTTACAGCACTGATGGAGGCAGAAGCCTGGAATGGATGGAGCATTGCTCTGTTCCAGTCTGTCAGCCCACTGTGCCCCATTCACAAGCTGCAGAAAGGATCCTGAAATCGCCCAATTACTATATTCCCTCTGTCTCTCTGGCCTTCTTTTGGCAACGAATGAAACAACAGCATCTAGAATCCAGGATTTCCATGGATTCACACTTTAACATTGATTTCTTTTTCTTGCCAGGTGTGTCACAGTAGCTCAGCCTCCTCTGCCCTGCTCCCCACCATAATAATTGCCTGCACTAAATCAGGGCTTTCTCACTAAATCAGTGGTAACCCACATTATTTCCAGCCCAAGCCATAGAGAGGTGGTCTGTCTGTTGCAGTGGATTTTGATCTTTTGGGTACTGTGATTGCCTCCCAGGTAGCAACACAGGAGGGCACTGGGAACACACTCCCTTGAAGCCCAGAACTGAGATGAGACCCTATGGTATAGCTGTTAGAGCGGTGAAACTGCCATGTCTGCTCTCAATGAGTCACATTGAGATCCTCATGTGACTCTGCTGTGTAAATACTAATTACAGTGTATTATTTATTAGAAGAGGGAGACTCATAGCACATAGGACAGCCAGGTCTCCTCAGTTCTAGCCTGCAATAACCACAAGCTAACCAGCACCTCAGAAACAGAACGGCTCCAGTGGTTTTGATTTCTGATCCTGCACCGATGGTGTCAGTGTTGCTACTGGCTCAAGAGCAGAAGCAAGCCTTCGGAGGTCAGTCTGTGGCTGTCGGCTAGTGAAGGTAGCGCTGTTCAAGCACTGACCAAATCCATTCTCTAACCTGTCTTCCTGAGTTATCCATAATCATTAGATCATTTACTGGTGAAAATTAAAAGCATCTCCACTGCAGTATGAATTTCAACATATAAAGCCAACATTTATATCAGTTTTTCCACTGTTGTAAATATCTGCATTGTTTTTATTAGGAGGATAGTTTTTAAGAAATTAGAGCTTCAGAAATAAAATATGAATGTTTATGAATACTGTTTCTTATTAATGAAGAGCAAGGTAGAAATGTCACTTAAAAAGCTGCCATCATAAATAACACCAACTGGAAAGAGGCTATAAATAGAATTGACACCACAGTTGTAGTTGACACCAAATAGGTTATAAATAGGATCAAAGGTATAAACAGAACTGACTGCAGACAGACTATGAATAGATTTAGCAAACTGTAGGGCCTGAAGGGACCAATCTGGATTATCTACTCGGACCTCTTGCATAATACAGACCAAACAGAATGGGCAATAAAAGTTGCTAGCACAAAATATGTCCAGCTGGTGTTAAGGGGTGTAGCCTCATTAAATTTGGTGCAACTGTGCCATTTAACAGCAGTTGAGGATTTGGCCCATACTTATGTGGTTCACCAACCCATTCTGGACATTTTGGGCTATTAGCAATGGAAATTATTTAGGCTGTTTCTACTTTGCAGGGAGAAATGGATTGCTATGGTGTATTGTGCATTAGTCATTATCATAGAATCATAGAAAATGAGGGGTGGAAGGGACCTCAGGTGGTCACATCTAGTCCAGCCCTCTGCTCAAAGCAGGACCATCCCCAACTATATCTTTCCAGCCAAGGCTCTGTCAAGTCAGGCCTTAAAAACCTTCAAGGATGGAGATTCCACCACCTCTCTAGGTAACCCAGTCCAGTGCTTCATCACCAGTGAGAACGTTTTTTCCTAACATCCAACCTAAACTTCCCTTGCTGCAACTTGAGCCCATTGCTCCTTGTTCTGTCATCTGTCACCACTGACAACAGTCCAGCTCCATCTTCTCTGGAACCACCCTTCAGGTAATAAAAGGCTACTATCAAATCCCCCCTCAGTCTTCTCTTCTGCAGACTAAATAAGCCCAGTTCCCTCAGTCTTTCCTCAGAAATCATATGCGCCAGCCCCCTCACCATTTTTGTTGCCCTCCACTGGACTTTCTCCAACTTGTCCATATCCTTTCTGTAGTGGGGGCCCAAAACTGGACATAGTACTCAAGATGTGACCTCACCAGTGCAGAATAGCTGGGAATAATCACTTCCCTCGATCTGCTGGCAATGCTCCTACTAACGCAGCCCAGTATACTGTTATATATGGTACTTTTTCTTTAAATGTAATGATTCTATGTTCCTCCTTAGGTGTCATGTTTTATTTTCAGTTTTGGTTCCTGCTCAGAACAATAAAGTTTCATAGATGTCATAGACATTAGGGCTGGAAGGGACCTCATAAGATCATCGGGTCCAGCCCCCTGTCCAAGGTTCCCAGCCATGCAAGCTGTTGGTGATCTCTGCTACTCTAATCTCCCCACCATTGTGGACCCACAAGACACAACAGTTCTTACTCAGAATTGCCACTTAAAACTAATCCTTCCCATCTGAGTAGCTCTCCTAAAAGGGGAATTTCACTGTAATACCCCTGTAGGATTTGGAAAGGGGGACCTGCTCCTGCTAGGTTTTGGAGAGATGGGATCACAGTCACAACTTCCCAAGCTGACTAGCTCTGGGGAGCAGCACTTCAGGAGGGGAGATGAGAGAGTGGAAGAGTTTTACTGCATGGGAAAAGCCACAGTTATAAAGAAAAGCAGTGTTTAGCTTTTGGTGAAAAGAAAACTACATTGAGAGACGGAGGCAGCAGGGCCCTTGGGAACTGGGATGTGTCACAGAAGCAGATAAAAGACTAGGTTTCCCTTGAAGAACATCTTAAGGCCCAAACCTGCTCTCCTTGAAGTTAACTGCAAAGCTGCTGCTAACTTTGGTGGAGAGGATCCGTCATGAGAGTAACAATGGAGTTGTGTAGGAGAATTCACATGTATCTAGGTTTATATCTGTGTAAGTGACTCAAAAAAAACAGCCATGGCCCTGACAGGAGTTTGACCTCATGAGCTCCAAGGCACAAATCTAGCCCCGCTGGCATTTCCGAGTAGCAGCACCTTAGAAGAGGGGGGGGGGGAGTCTATAAATTACCCATTGGTGCTGCTGTGGGCCCATGAGCCACACGGGCAGCACCATTCAGAATAGAGAGTCAACCTGTCCTGTCATGACCCAAACCAGGAGCGACGGCAGCATCCCCAGGGTCCTGGGTCAGTGAGCCCTGGAGCTGCAGGCTGACTGTTACTTCCCAGCTCCTCCTGGAGCCCACAAGGCTGTAGGCCACAGCATACTTGGATTCTGAATAGCAGTAAACCAAGTCTCAAGTTTCACCTTCAACTTTTAAATCTTTTTCTCCTTTTTCATTTCCTTTCCTTCCTTCCCCTACAGAGATGTTAACCCTGGCTTCCTATTGATATTGGCCCTTTTTGGTGAGGTTTATGACCATATCCAAAGCAAGATCTGGGCATCTCCTGCCTTCATTTCCTTTCCACACAGAGAAGTCTAATAGCGTGTGCTAGGGAATTTCCAGAGGACAATAATACCAGAAGTATTTTGCACGTATTCGACCCATTGCTGAACTGAAGATAACCACGTGTGCTACGGATTTCAGTCCACAAACTCTCCTATGATCACTGCCACGTGGGTAATGTTAACAAGGATGTTACAAAGGGGTAATCACAAGTGACTGGCCCAAAATTGCGGGGTCCGGGGTGGCAGAGTAAGAAGCAGAACTCTGGAGTCCTGACTTCCAGTTCTCACCTGTGCTATGAGAGTAACTCAGATAACTAGTGCAGTGTAGATACTGGGTTTAAATAGCAAAGTGATTCAACAAATCCCTAATGATGCACAGGGCTTCCCCGCTTCCTCCCCCGCCGCCAAGCATCACAGAGTATTGAAAACAGCAGCAGCTGATATTCCAATGAAGCATGAACAACTTGGTCTTTCTCATCAAAGCCACAGGAGGATTTATCCTTGCAGTCTTCCTGTGTTTCCCAGACAATGCTGCAACCAACAGTAAAAGCTGTTTTGAGCGGGTAAGATGCTCCACTGACCAAGCTCTAAGAGAGAAGAGGTGTATGGTGAGCAAGACTCAGCTAGGACCAGACAGGGAGTGGCTTTTT
Organism: Gavialis gangeticus; assembly: GCF_001723915.1. Lineage (NCBI taxonomy): Eukaryota > Metazoa > Chordata > Crocodylia > Gavialidae > Gavialis > Gavialis gangeticus. Next base: position 3,495,985 of record NW_017729009.1, on the reverse strand, counting down.
TTGATCCTGTTTGCTGAGATAGTAGTTTTGGTTCCTAGAGATCGATGTTTACTCCATTTCCACTTTGCTGACCTGGGTTCAAATCCACATTGCATCCAAAGTAAAAATGAGTGCAATAGTCTCCCCCGATGAATATTTGTGCGTACTGCAAAAGCACCAACCTGACTTTAAATGTATTCAATTCTTTTTTCTCAGTGGAGAGGCTAGGACTGGAATAAGCAAGGGTGGGGGTGGGCGGGTGGGTTTGCAGATCAGAATTG
>NW_017729009.1:3494563-3495466 GCF_001723915.1 Gavialis gangeticus | reverse complement strand
GGTGTAGGAGTGTGGGTTGGGTTTGCAGATCAGAATTGATATGGCTTGGCATTTGGCAGATCTTTCTGGGACAGTTTGTACAGTGCGTTCCTACACAATGGTTTTGTCTAGCCGCTGCGATCCATCTCTCATTTTCATGAGCAAGGAATTCAAGCGAAAAGTAAACAGGAAAAATGTTACATCTCACAGTTTATAAATATATATGGAATTATTTATGAAGTTGAGCCAATGGTGCAGATGCCACACGTATACTGTGACAGATCTTTACATTACTTTGGACCAAATAAGTGTGTATGGGAAATAATAGATTTTCTCTTCATGTCTACGTGATATATCTGTATCCTTCTGCAAGCAAGTTGCAAGGAACCACTACTGTCTCTCTTGGGAAGGACACCATAAATTAATTCAAGTTATTTGCATGAAAGCATGAAGAAAGAAAGGGGCATGAAATGGACACGAGTCTCCCTCCACCCTACGCGCATAGGCCAACACAAAATTCCTACCCCATGGAGCAAAGGAATTGTCCCCTGGAAGAGTGTCTTTGAGACTCAGTGCCTTCTGGGCCGCCTTCTTGGGTATCACAACCTGTGCATTCCCTATCCAGTCAGAGCTAGACACAGAGCAGCACCCTAGCCCAGCAATACAGTGTGTCTAATGGATATAAAGGGTTTTTCCAGAGGGCAACTGAATTTAATGCAACTGGACTTTCTCCAACAGTTCCCCCTACTCCAGTCAACCCAGAGGTTTATTTGAGTTGACAGCCAAGTGACTTGATGTTTCGAAGCAATGTCTTAATTACAGGACATCCTCCACGGTGCTTTCTGGCTCTGTTTTCATTTTGTTATAAAAGACGCTTCTCTGCCCCCCCGCCCCCCCCCCCCCCCCCCCCCCCCCAACCCACCC
>NW_017729009.1:3492985-3494538 GCF_001723915.1 Gavialis gangeticus | reverse complement strand
CTCTGCCCCCCCGCCCGCCCCCCAATCCCTGCCCACTAAGCCCAGTTGAGAAGCCTGGAGTAGGAATCGCTGCTGGAACAGTGAGGATATTGTTTTGTGCGCTGCCTGAAGGGCCTGGCCTCCTCCGCTGTAAAATTACCTAGAGGATAACTAAACAAACTGAAGACAAACACTCCTTTAAAGCTTGCTGCTTACTTTACAGCAGCGATTTCCCCCTGCCTGCCACATGTGTTCACGCTGTTTTTCTTTTCCACATTTTCAAAGGCTAAAGCACTTGCTGTGTCCTAGTGAAATGAACAGAGGGAAAGCACCCAAGAGCCCTAACCACTGGTAGAGGGATCGTCCCCAAAGTACTTTGCAAACGTCAGGCCTCACAGTGCCCCTCTGTGGGAGTACGACTGCCCTGAATTCAGGAGCACAAATTGAAGCAGGGGTGAAGGGATAGTGAATAACCGGTTAATGGCAGAGCTGGGATCCTAGTGCGATTTCTGACTGCCCCTGCTAGAGTTGGCTGAAAAACTTTGTCCAAAACTATTTTTCCACCTAAAGATATTGTTTTGGGTAAAACCAAGACTTTTTTTTCAATTTTTCATCTCACCAAAAAATTTTTAATATTTTTGTTTCAATTCCACTCTCCCCAATTTTTTGACTCAGCCAAAGGACCATGAAACCAGTTGTTTGCTGAGTTCTAGCCCCAGTTTTGCACATGCACGCAAAGGCGAATGCATTTGCACTGCGGTGGCAATGGAATGAAGCAGTTTGGGATTGAATCCCTGCTTCTAGCTTTGTTAACTTGTATCCTTATCCCTAAAATAAACAGAAAAGGAATCCAAGTGAAGCTCCCTAAAGATATTGATGCACACTGATGTTTAAACAGTCATAAAAGGCTTTCCCTTCCTGCTTTTTTGATCCTCTCCAATTGCATCCTCCCAGCAAAAGAAGGGCAAAAATGCTGACCTGTGCGCTCTGCATAATATTTATAGTCAATCTGAGGCACATCCCAAATTTTGGCAGATTTCTAAGATCAGGAAATTCCTTGAAAGTTCAGGACTTTCTCCAAGACTTAACCTAAGTTATTTAGCTGGAGGAAAGTATCAAATTCTCTCTTTTTTTGTCTGGTGGTGGTCAATAGGACCTCAGAGAGCATGTATTTCTATGCAGTGAGAAAGATGAATTAGAGAAATAATGTGGAAGGCCAAAAGCAGATGCAGAACCCAAAGGAACAGCTGTTTGCAGAAGGGAGCCAGCAAATCACAAGGGCCAGATTGCAAGGGGAGTCTGAAGACATCTGGAAGTTGCCCAACTTTGTGTCACTCTCACTTTCTTCCTCATCCCTCGGTATGTAGGTATGTTATATCAACAAATAGGCGCTCTCAGATGCGTGACTTCACCGTCATGAAAGCTGCATGCAATTCCTACACATCGTTTCTGAATTTAGAGTCCTCACTCAAAGCACTGCCACACCTGCCTACAGTGGGAAGGTCTGAGGTTGCCTTCATCTACTGACCGTTTTCATTTGAGCTCCTCTGTGCTATTTGTAAAAAAAAAAAAAA
>NW_017729009.1:3491119-3491663 GCF_001723915.1 Gavialis gangeticus | reverse complement strand
GACCCTAGGCATAAGGTATGCTAGCTAATGCCAAGAGGTGTCTCTGTGTGTGTGTGTGTCTCCAATTTTATTGGGACAGGCAAGCAGAACAGTGACCCTTCAGCGCTTTTTGGAGCTAATCCACAGGTCAGCTGTTAAGCTGTTTAAGAAGAGTTTGAATAATGGAGAGAGGCTATTGTTTTGCTGATGAGGTGATACACACTGCTATCAGCCCCCTGCTGGCTTGCTCGCCTGTCAGTTTGCTTCAGACAATATAAAGAAGCAGGGAGAGGGAAACTGAAAAGCTCTGAATCATCAGCAGATGCATGCACTGCACACCCCCTACCTCCTTGCCTCAGAGTGCTAACAAGAGCTGGGGGCTGGCAGCACTCCTGCCCCTTGAGCAGCCAATGGGTAAAAGCCTGGGATGGTGCAAGCAGACCTCCCTAATCAGAGGTCCTGCCGGGGCCTGACCACGCACCCCTCAGTTCAGCCCTGTGGAAGGAAGGGAGGGCTGCTCTAGCACCACCCACCCCTACCCTGGCTTCTAGCCTGAGCCACTGCA
>NW_017729009.1:3484884-3486119 GCF_001723915.1 Gavialis gangeticus | reverse complement strand
GTTTCTGAATTTAGAGTCCTCACTCAAAGCACTGCCACACCTGCCTACAGTGGGAAGGTCTGAGGTTGCCTTCATCTACTGACCGTTTTCATTTGAGCTCCTCTGTGCTATTTGTAAAAAAAAAAAAAATCTTCAGAATTGTTATCATAGCCTGAGAATAACCCCTGCCTTGCTGGAAATAACCTGGACAATGATGGGCTGAGGGGCAGTTTTCATTGCAGTCTGTCCAGTTTCATTGCTCTTAATGCTCCTCTATTAGAGTTGTTACAGAAGTATTCTATAGAGGAGAGATGTCAGTACCTAAGCACACACTTGGTTAATAGATAAAATGCCAGTAGATGGTGCTCAAACATACACAGCTTTTCACAGGACCAGTAAAATTTCTCACTGAGCTTTAGAAAAGGTTCTCTGCTGTGTTGTGCCTTCCCTACAGCTCTGAACAATAAATCAGTGGCACTTCAGTGATCCTGATGCCACTAAGAGTCCTAAGATACTCAAGCCACAAGAAATCCACCTTAATTCGGCCTCTCTCAGGAGAAATTGAATGTCTGTACAAGGCCAGAGAGATTGTCACGCTGAGGTGATATTGGTCCCAGAACACTAGCAGCCTATCTATTGTCAAGGGTATTCTGGTCACCCCAGCAAAGGAGAGCTTTAAGGAGGGCTTTGAAGGAAAAGAATGGATGTGCCTTGCAGACATCTGCAGGGAGCTCCCCTAAAGCATGAGGAGCAGGAAGGGAGAAAACACAAGAGGTTAAAATTAGATCAGTTGAGCATCAGCATTCAAAATGTATATTTTAAATAATAAAGGGTCCATTTATGCTAACGTTCTTCAACACAACTCCCTGTAGAGCCCTAAGGAAAAGTAGTTTCTTTCCAGTCTCACAACATTTTTCTTCCACTGTGTACAGCAATGAGCTCATTAGTGGACCTGTTTTGCTCAGCTGCTGAGTCAGGGCCATCAGCTGGAGGAGCTGCCAGAATCCATTCCATCCAGGCATGACACTCTTGCCCAGGATTTCCCTATGACTAGTCTTCATAGGGACAGATATTACACATAAGCTGGTTTAACTGATCAGAAACTGGTTTAAACCTGTAACAGAATAGATGTTCAGTGCACATAAACCAGTTTCAAAATGACTAAAACCTGGTTGAATGTAGTATCAGACTTAACTGATTTGGCTCAAACTGGTTTATGCAATGTCTGTCCCAGATTTCTTGCTGGTTTAAGATAA
>NW_017729009.1:3458858-3479884 GCF_001723915.1 Gavialis gangeticus | reverse complement strand
ACAGGTCAGCTGTTAAGCTGTTTAAGAAGAGTTTGAATAATGGAGAGAGGCTATTGTTTTGCTGATGAGGTGATACACACTGCTATCAGCCCCCTGCTGGCTTGCTCGCCTGTCAGTTTGCTTCAGACAATATAAAGAAGCAGGGAGAGGGAAACTGAAAAGCTCTGAATCATCAGCAGATGCATGCACTGCACACCCCCTACCTCCTTGCCTCAGAGTGCTAACAAGAGCTGGGGGCTGGCAGCACTCCTGCCCCTTGAGCAGCCAATGGGTAAAAGCCTGGGATGGTGCAAGCAGACCTCCCTAATCAGAGGTCCTGCCGGGGCCTGACCACGCACCCCTCAGTTCAGCCCTGTGGAAGGAAGGGAGGGCTGCTCTAGCACCACCCACCCCTACCCTGGCTTCTAGCCTGAGCCACTGCAGGCATGTGCCTGAATTTCTTCAGTCCAGAGAGAATGTCTGTCCAATTACAAACCAGTTCAGCCTAGCCAGGTTAGACTAACCTGCAAAGATTGAATCAATTCAAGCTCAGGCTTTTGAATGTAGGTCCCTGCCCATAAGGTATAAACTAGTGAAGTCACCCTTTGGATTGGTCTAGTAAAGGAATCCTTTAATCTGTTATTTCATGTGGATTTAGGAAGAAATTGACCCTCAGCATCCTACACAACAGAAAAGAACAACATGAGGTTGACCCTGAGGTGACAACTGGGTCAGACTTTTGTATCCACATGAAATGACATTTATGCATCATCCACCATGACAGGAATCAAAGTTCTTGAGATGGATTTCTAGAACTGGTGCTTACTACAGCCCCTATGAGGAGGAGGAGGAAAATATGTATGTATGCAGCCAGAGAATGGATTGTAGAGCATTCCTAAGGTGGAGAACTAAAAGGGAATTTCCTTGTGCTTCTGGAACAAACTGCCTGTTTGTCCCCTAGGAAGATAAAAATGGAATTGCTGTCCTCATCAGGAATGGTTTTGGGATAAAACTTTGCATGAAATTGTGCTTCTTATGTAGTACAATTGTACTGAGCCAAAATTTAAACCTCAGGTAGGCCCATGGGCTCTGACAAAGCTCTACCCAAGTCAGTGGAAACTAATGGGTCCCTTTGAATCTTAATAGCGGCTGGAGAAAAGTCAGTGTTTCACATTTGGGCTTCTTACGAAGACCTCTGCGTGCTTAGCAAGTCCCAGTGAAGAAATTAATCTTACTGAAACACGGGAACACTAGTCAACCTGATGAACTCCATGCTCCTCAGAGAATCTGTCTGGATTTAGTAGGCAAGTGTGGGGGGAAAAGATGAGAGGAGGTAGACAGGCTGGGATTGTTGTATAAACTAAATGCTAGTGGGTAATTTCACCATGAACACTGAATCTTTAGTGCCTGTGCTGGTGACACAATCCCTAGGCAAAAACCTTTTTCACCCAGGAGAAATGAAAAGAAGTGTTTGAACTGCAAGTGCTGAGATGGGGTGGAACTATTTAAATGGTGTGGAAATGATTGAATTATTTCTGTAGCAGATGACATCATCTTTTCCTGCTGGAAGGCAGCCCTTTCTCTTTCTTACAGTACAGTGCTGGCTGGAGACACAGAACAGAGAGCAGGTCTGTGCAGCTCCCCCCAGCATTGCACCTGGTGGTTGGGAAGCCTGACATGGTTTAGCAAGATAGTTATAGGGACAGGCCAGATCTCTTACGGTTCCTATAGATACGAGTCTTCCAGGAAGAGCTGGGACTGGGCAGATATTAGGTGAAAAACACCTGGATGCAAACATCCGCAGCACTAATAGGAAGTCCAGAGCTTTATTTGACCTTCACAGGTGGCATTTGCATCAATAATGGACCATACAAAACCCCACAAGCTCCCCACACCCACCTTGGAGAAGGCTCAGATATTGATCTACATTGCAACTGTGCTATTTGGGCTGCTGTCTGATTGGACATATGCAAGTCTGCAGGAGGTTAGATGTAAGCCTGTAGGAGGCCCTCCCCAGTCTCCTCTCTTAGTTGAGCAAGACCATGCTCAGAACTACTTCCAACACCCAGGCTGGGAGAGCTGCATCTGTACCCATCGTGAGAAAGCAGAATCCCAGGTCATTCATGCTGAAGAGAGTATTAGGAGAGGGGACTGCAAAGTTGCAAGCACAGATAAACAAGGGCACATCCTATGGGATCACTAGAGAGAAGCAGTATTTGTACATGCTAAATCCTAGATGTGTCACATTTAAATGCATGTGTGCACCTATTTCTGGAACATCTGGCTAAAAAGTTGCAGATGCTGCCATTATTTGCACTCTGTGCAGTTAGTAGAATTAGTCCCAGAATCCCCTTTGTGAGAAGGATTAGTGAATCTATGTGGTCTAGCTGCATCACAGTCTGTTTGAAGATTGACAAGATATTTGGGCTTATAGTTAAGTAAAGGATTTCATCCTCCCTTGATCCACCTGTAAGTCTTGTACTTAACTTGCCCGACCCCATTTCTCGCTTCTCCCTTCCATGTGGCCTATCATTGCCTACTAATGTACTGGACTGGGACTTGGGAGACTCGGGGGTCTGTTTGGGGCTCTGCTACTGGCCTATTGGGTGACCTTGAGCTTCTTCCACAGAGTGACCTCCTAGTCACCTCTCTGTGCCTCAGTTTCCCCATCTATAAAACAGGGGCGGTGTATACTAGCCTCCTCCAGAAAGTTCTGAGAGAGCCACTGTTGAAGCTAAGTAAGGACTGGGTTTTATTATGGTGAACAAAAGCTCCTGAATAAACTCATTCAAAACTTCCTGCTTCCCTTTCCTTAGCTTTAGCAGCCACTCCATCCCAACTGGGTCTGTTTACACTTGACTTAGAAGTTTGTACAGTCACTTCACTCCTACGAGACCAACACTTGACCCCTCTTCACTTGCCAAGTGCTTTGCTGACCTCTCCTCCTTTGCGTCTGTAGGCCTTGGAGCTCCCCTTTGCCCTCTGTGTTATGGGCTGAAGGCTTTGCCTCTTCAGGTTCTCCCTCCTTCTGGGAGGACTCACGGCTGGCCTCAGCCTCAGGTGTCCCTGCTTCACTGGTACCATCCAGATCTTCATATCTTTGAACTGGCTCCGATATTCATCCAGCTACTTCTCTCACCTGTTCCTGGGCAACCAGAACGGCCGGCTGACGAGTCCCTAGGCTGGCCACAGAGCTCCCTGGCTTCTAAACCCAAAATCTTAACTTTAAGATTTTTTCATCCCTTTCTTCCTGCTAGACTGCCCGTGGAGTCAGGTCCTGCAACACCCCTTCACCATCCTCTGGAGTTTTGCTCACTCGCTCCCTTCATCCTTGTAACAAGATTTCATTCCTGGGGTCTACCTTCCTTGGCAGACCATCTCACTCAGCACCTCTAGCTCAGGTAATTATAAAATAAAACAGCCCTTAAAAAAAAACCAACAAAAAACTAGGATTCAAAGAGGCCTTCCAGCCCTCCTAACCCCCTCACTGGTTTTCCTCCCTAGCCCTCCTGCCTAGGATTTAGCCCCATACAGGGCCCCAGAAACTTCTCTCACCAATCACTCCCTCCCCACCAGAAAATAAAATTCCTTCCCCCAGCAGCAATCACCTCCCACTGCCCACTCCCAGCCTGTTAAGTCATGCAACTCCTTCCCAGCTGAGTCCAATAATTGACCCAAGCCATTTGATCCCAATCAATTGAGGAAATAGGGTCACTGATTCACCATAGAGCAGGCTGAGTCTGATTCCCCTTGCAGTGTCAGCCAGCCAGTGACACCATCTTGCCTATAACAATGCCAGGGTCCCCCCTTGCCTTCTGCCTGCTCCTTCTGAGCCCTGTTGCAGCCCACGAGCCCATGCCTATTGTCCTTCCCACTTGCACAGCCTTGCAAAGTGTTACCAACCTGCATCCACATTAGGAAACCAGGCCACGTTATTCCTAAGGGCCACTCCCTTCAGCTAGTCCTCCCTCAGGAAACCTCCATGCTTTGCCTTCTTCATTTCTAGTATGTGCCTGCGGCCAATTCAAAACTCTCCCTGTGGACGTGCTGCTCTTTGGAATTGTACCTGTTGCTTTCCTCCTCCCAGCACCTCTGCTCTCCCTTTCCTGGGGTCTCTGTGCAGTTGAGGGATGCTCTTTCAAACATGCTGCAGCTTCCTCCGTGCTAAGGAGCAATTTCCTCTTTCCAAAAGGTGAGGCTGTCCTTTGTGTTATGCCGGATAAAGGGTGCTAATGTGCATGCAAATAATAAAACCACTTGATTTAGAGTAAACTGCAGCTGACCCGTTCCTGCCCTCCCAACCCACAAATCTGGGGTGTGTGGCTTGCTGCTGCTCCTGCTGCTGCTGCTCTGGCATTTTTATGAATGGCCTTGGGAACAGAGAGTAGATCTGACCAGGGATTTGGAAAGGCTCCATCCTTTCTACAACAGGCACTAATCTTGACAAATGATCAGAGCATGGGTTTCCAAGCCAGAGATAAGGCTGTCTGACCACTTCAAGTAGCTGCCTTTTCCCACAAAGAAAGGGGGCTTGTTCTCCTCTGAGCTCCAGCCTCCCTGTGCCCAGACTTCTGGATAAACTCAAATACCCTCTTGGGGGGGGCGGGGAGGGGGGGGTGTTACAAATAACAATAAGAGAAGGCTCCACCCAAGGTACTCGCTGTGTCCAACTGCTCAGGCTTTGTGCATTTACATTCCCTGAGAGTAAGGTTGGGCATCTTTTCAGAAGGACAGAGAGGAGCCCCCTTGATGCTGACATATTTAACCCTTTCACTGTTCTTTCAGCTGGAGGAGATGTCTATGCAGTCCCCGCAAGCTACACCAGGGAAACATGTTTTTATGGACATTCACACCTCAATGCACCTGGGGCTACTACAGGCCAGATGGAAATATGCTCACAGTTGCATCCAGTCCTCACCCCAGAGGGCAGCTGGGGCATTAATCCTGTCGGCATCAATATATACCATGTACCCCCCTGAGCTTTCCTTTTTTATGTCCTTGTGACAAGGCATTTAGCAGAAATCACAGATTTCACTGGAATGTGACAGGCCATGTGGTAAGTGCTTCTGCTGTGGCCTCCAACTTGCAACCTCTCAGGCTGTTAACCACGTGTCTGAGTCCCCTGTGCCACCCTAGACCTCTTCCTGAACTTTAATGGCCCCTGCAGCAACCTGTGAGGAACTTGTTGGAGCACTGCTTCTCAAGATGCCATGTCTTCTTAGGGATGCTGAGAGCCAGGTGCTAATACAGGACATCTGGACACAGAGATCGGGCCTCTGATCTGGATCTGGGAGAGTCTATGGGTTCCAGAGACCAGTTCCACGCTTACGCCCATGCTCTGCCAAGAGACAAAATGTATCCTGGGCCAGTGGATGAAGAACACCAAGAAAACTCTGCCACTGCATGTATGGAATTTATTTTCTTTCCTTCCAACATCCTCAGAGGAGACCCTGGACCACATGGTTGTGGAATGAAGCAGGTTGTTTCTTGTCACCTCCACTGTTCTGCCTCTCTGTCTGCCTCATGTAAATATTGTGGCATACAGGGCACCATGTTAATCTTCTTATTTGTATCATGGTAGGGCCTAAAGGCCCCAGTGGCAATCGGGACTCCATTGTGCCATGCTGCTGAAACACATAATGGGAGGCAGTCAAATAAATACATAAAACAAAATGTGGGTGAACAGAAATGTTATGAACCACATGTTACAGATGGGGAACTGGGACAGTGAATAGCCCATGGTGGCAGAGAGCTGAGAAGGAAACCCAAGTGTCCTGGGGTCTAGCGTCCTACTTTAACAAGACAACCTTTCCATATTAGGAAGAATGAGTACCTGAGGTGCAAGAGATAAAAATGCAATGTTCTTTCCTTCTCTGTCATGTCAGGTCAAAAGGAGAGCTCTAGGGCAGGAGGGGAGAGAAACTTAATCTAGACCCCACAGAAAATCTGTTCACATCACCAACCCATCACAAACAACCCCACTGGCAGTATCTGGGTAGAAGAAAGAGAGACCACAGGCAAGAGCATTATAGGTCAGTGGAGGATGCTCCTAAGGGGCTGTGTGGGAACCCTGGACCAGGAATAGCAGGATGTGTTGCTAGTGAGCAAAGAGGAGCTGCATGGGATGTGGCTCTCAGACCAGATAGAAATGCATTAGCAGAGTTACAGGACAGCTCGGCATGTCCGTCATAGGTGAGGGTCTTGACAGAGCTACCTGGGAGCCTAAGAATAGGGCAGCAATTGCTGGTCTCCTGGGAGGTGAATGGATTGAGCCATGTGAGAGCCTGGTGCTAAACATCGGAGGCTGCTGCTGCTCAGTACAGAAATGCATGGGGATCCTGGACAGGCCGGAGGTGCAATTGGGTGAGAATGAGAAGCGTTACCTGAAATCTTTAAGCGCCCACAACTAGAAGGACTGAGGCTGGTTTAGATCTGGAATGAGGAGCACTGAAGAGAAATGCTAAGCCCCAGGTCTGAGGATGTTTCCTGTCCCAGAGAAGAGCCAATAGGCCAAACTAAGAAACTAACTTGCACTGAGGCACTGTCCCACCCTGCACATGCAGAAGCTTTTACTCAGGTGGGAACCAGAGGTCAGAGGCTGCTCAGTCACTGGCTTGTTGACCCATGAACAGAGCAATTATCAAGCTGATGAGGCCATACCAGTGCTAATTAAAAACCATGCGAGGCAGAACAGGTCACTGTTTGGTGTCAGCCACTTGTGAAATTAGCCTGTAGGCAGCTCCCATAGCCCTGCTTCCGGAGCGGGAAGAGGGAGAAACAGCAGCTTGCTGTAAACCTGCTTTACCATGGCCCACTGAAGTGGGCTGGTCTTTGCCTATTGATTGACCATTTCTGCATCCCTGTGCTATGTTGGTTAACACTCCTGCTTCTCATCCCACCCCAGTCCCCTTCTTTGAACAAACCATACCTGGTCCCTTAGAAGGGAGCGTTCTTCTATTCCCCCAGTGCAAGGACCCAAACCTAGCAAGGCCAGAAAGCCAGGTGAGAAGGAGAATCCATGTGCTGCACCCATGAAAATATAAAGTCATTGAGAAGCCTTCCTGAGCAGAGCCAGCAGGACATCTTCTGGATCACCCATTCAATAGAGGGGAGAGAGCCTATTCAGCAATGACCCCAGTCTATGTATCTTGCAGTATGCAGGGACGACCCCCCCCGCTCTATAGTGTGCAGGGTGGATAAACATAAATGATGTTTAAAAAAATATATATATTTCTTCTTTTTAATTGTATTTTTTTGTTAAGATGCTTAAAAAAAATAAACCTATATACAGATAGTTTTAATTTAAGATATATTAAAGCTCAAATTCATCATGGAATAGGGATTATAACTTCTAATTTTATACTATTTGAGACAATATATTCATGTAACCTTTTTAGAAAAGTTTTATAAATAGGTCACAACAGGCCATGGACTATATTAGGGGACCAATCTTATGGGGTTCCCAGGGGCTCCTCTATAGATTAGTAAAGATTAAAGCATAGGCGATGCCTACGGAGGGCACGGGGGGGCATGTGCCCCCCCTAAAATTGGCCCTCGTTGGCCAGGGAGTGGGGATTGCTGGCTGGAGCCCCTGCTGAGAAGGCAGCTGGACTCCCCCCCCAGCCAGTGATCAGCTGCTGAAAGACCCACCCTCGCAGTTGGCGATTGACCACAAGCACTGGCGGCTCTTCCGGTTTGCTAGTGGCACTTCCGCTAGCAGTGAGCAGCCGCTGGGGGACCACCCCCATTGGCAATCAGCAGCTGGTGCCCCCCCACCCCCACCCCGATCCAGGAGGCACCAGTTATCCATGGATTAAAGAAAACCACTCTACCCAATGGGACTCAGTGCTCAGTCTAAAGATAATTAAGCATTTCTGTGATGCTTAGATTCAATTCTCAAACTGTGGATTTGTGTCTCCAAAGACAACATGCTTGTTAACAGTAGTATATGGAGATTTCATAGATTTCATAGACATTAGGGCTGGAAGGGATCTCAGAAGATCATTGAGTCCAGCCCCCTGCCCCAGGGGCAGGAAGTCAGCTGGGGTCACAGGATCCTAGCAAGATAAATATTCAATTGACTCTTATGAGATGGGAGATAGCAAACCTGATTACCTACCCATCGGCCCTGTTGTCTATCTGCAAGTTTTTGTACAGAGTCAAGCCCTTACCTCGCTCTAAAAGTGCAAAGTTTCAAGAAGTTAAATGAATAAAGGATTGTTGGGGGTGAAGTAGATCTGGGCAAGGAGGAGGAGTCTGGAGATAAATGCAAGGAGGGAGGGGCAGTAGAAATGAAAGAAACATTTTGAGCAGACTGTTCCAGAAGTCTTGAGGGATAAGTTTCTGAGTATAGCCTCTCCATTGATTTGAGATCTAGTGAGGGAATGGTGTGGCAGAAGGGAAAACCTATCATGGCAGCAGGCTTGCCAGGCCATAAAAAAGAGAAGAAATCTAGAAGAAAGTGAAGAAAGCTGCATGCTAATAACATAGGGCTGCAGTGCTCATTTGATGTCCCTCTAATATAAAGTAGCAAAAATATCCCCCAAATATCCATGATTAATTTAGTGAACTGGAGATAGTTTACCTCCCAATGACTTTTTATTGTAAATAAAATAACCAAATCATAGTTCATTTCTCTGATGTAGCTGCAAAATTAATCTGAAAAAAACCCCAAAATAAATCATTGCTTTAAAATGTATAGCATGTACCTTCTAAAAACAAAACCTACATCTATCTCTGAGTTGTGAATAATATGTATTAAGGTTATATCAAACAACAAGAATGCACTTGTTGTAGAAAACAATGATTAAATCATGATTTTAATCATGGTTTAAATTGATTTGATTTAAATCAAATCCACCCTGACACAGTGCATCCATTTACATACGCCTTGGTCATAGTACCTGGAGACTCTTGGCAACCTGCATCAAGAAAGGCAGACAGGCTTGAAGCCTGCTCAGAAATAAACTTCCTGTCCTCCTAACGAGAAAACAATCATCCAGGCCATACCCTGAGCAGAAGCACCCGTACCGCTGCCTTGCTGCCCATGCTCATTATAATACAGGATTTAATTCCAGGGTCCCAAGTTCCTTCTCCAAGAAAACAAAATCAGACAGGCTTGGGCACACGTGGAGTCTGCTGCTCTTCATGGCTGTATCAAATACACACGGACAGGGAAGAAGTGTTTGGGCCATGAAAACAAATCTAATTCTTAGCGTTGGCACTGGAGTGCTTAGCCAGCTCATCACGACATCTTTCCTTTTGTTTGTACAGAATTTGTACAAATCCTCCCTCCTACAAGAGCTCAAAGAGGCTTAGAAATTAAACAGACAGGCCTACCAACCATTCGGGAATCCCTTCATTTATCATGAAGTGCACTGTGCGGGAAACACCCACTTCAGGGATAAAAACTGCTTAACACTCTGCAGCCACGTGGCACAGCGTGCAGCGGGAACGAGAACTAGCCATTCAAATGGGCACACTGTTTGTTATGTGAATCTCCTCCTCTCTTGTGTTCCCACCTTACCTTTCTATGGCCACTGGAAGATTTTCTTTGCCCGCCAATATGTTTGCATCAATTTTTGATCTAATAGAAGGCTCCTTTTGCCCAGGTATGTCATTTATTTGTGCCCACACAGTCTCAGTGCCTGGATCCTTTCCCCTCTGGTGCTGCTAAGCTGCTTCTCGCTTGTCCATGGAGAACAAATGGAGCTCATTCTTTTGTTGTTTCTCTTCATCTGTCTGAGTGGGTGGCCACTACCCTCAGGCATTGAGGGATACCAAGGGAGAAATCAGTGATGGAGGAATACCAGCTTGTGTAAGTCTCCCACAGGCCATGGGCAAGGCATGACACAGCCTTGGCCCCATTTGTTTGGCACTTCTGCATCCTCCTTGCTGAGTTTGGAATCAGCTCATCTTTCAGGTGAGACCGAGTGACCTCTGCTGGACAGAGGAGTGTTGTTGTCCAGCCAGGGCCCATACTTGGCCTCTGTACTGAGGGACTTTGGAGAAAGCATTTCTGTGGAAGTGGCAGAGTGGTTCTTCTCCCTCCCTCCCCACCCACTCTTCTGCCATAGCCACCTGCCAGACAGCTCCCCAGCCTGACTATACAGCCATGGTGTCAAGATGCAGGGATGCTACAAGTGACAGGCATTTTCATGTATTGTGCTGAATCATACAGTAATGGACAATGATCTTGGAGTACAGAAGGGGTCCTAGGAAGCTAAGACCACAGTCAGTGGCAAGTCTCACCTGCCTGAGGGCAGTTGCCACAAGGAACACAATGGGCGGGTGACATGAATATGTATCGCTGCCAAGCACAACAATGTATAGGACAGAGAATGGGACAGTGGCGCCCCACGGGAGTATGCACCACCGGCAGTGGCGCGCCACAGGAGAATGCATTTGGCTGCATGAGGTCTGCTGGTCCCGAGAGAACTTGGATCATCCCTTCCCAAAGCTGCAGCAGACTTTAGCCGGCTGTTTCCACACATCACTCCCCTCACTAGGGCACTCACCAGCCTTTACAAAGGAGACTAAACCACCTGACCAAACCAAACCCCACGGACTCTCTCCTACCCAATTAGTTTCTCAGGTCCGGTGCCTCTTTTTAACAGTCTAGTGTCCAGGTTGGTGCCAACTGCCGCTGTCCAGGCATTGGGATTGTTGTCTTCACCCTGCCCGCCCCCCCCTTCCGACCAACGGGACTGTGCCAGCCATAGCCGTGGAAATCAGGAGCAACACACATCCAGCATAAGCTACCTAGGCACACTGGGCACACACCAGCAGAGTGCCTAGGATGCACCTGTTGTACTGGCATCTCTGCAAGGGAGGGGGAAGAAGGCCTTGCGACTGAAAGCTGAGTTGTTTTAGACATCGCTCTCTTTCCTTCTCCTCTCTGCCTAACTTGGGAGAGTTTCCTAAATACCCAGGAAGAGCAAATGCCCTTTACCACCTGGGTCAGAGGAGCCTGGCCGCCCGTCAGAGCTGGTGCTCAGGCTCTCCATCCCCTGCCAAGGTGAGGGGACCTCCCCTCAGCCCCCAGGTGACTTTTGTTAGAGGCTGTGGACTGCCCCCAGCACCTGCCCCCTGGCAGGGCTGGCAGGACCCAGCTGGCGGGGGCCTGCGGCAAAAGGGAGGGTAAAAGTGACCCTGGCTCGGGCCCCCCTCACCCTCTCCCTCTGCTCCTTGCCTCTGTCGCTGTGCTGTCTCGGCCGAGCTGGGGCTCGGCGCTGCCGGCGGGGGGCTGCTGTCTGCCTGACGGGCCGGCACTTCAGAGGGCAGGAGGAGGAGGAGGGGGAGATGGCCGCAGTATTATGCTAATGCAGGGAGCTGGACCCGCCTTTCCCCCTGCCCTAGCGGAGCCGGGGCTGGTGCGGAGACGGCGGAGGAAGGGAAGGAGGCTACAAAAGCGGCGCGGAGCTGAGGGCGGCGAGCGGCGCAGGTCCCCGCGGCGGAGGAGCGAGGGCGCCCGGCGGCTGCAGCCCGCGCCGGGGCCGGGGCCGGGGAACATGAGCAGGACGAGCGCCGCGGCCGGGACCCCCCTGTGCGGGGCTCTGCTCTGCTCCCTCTGCCTGGGGGCGCTGATGGCTCTGGCCGGTGCCAAAGGGACTTTCTACCAGCACCCGCCCCCCGTGCCCTACAGCAGCCGGTACAACCTCTACACCTCCGGATCCAGCCCGCAGCTCAGCCCGGGCAAGCCCATGGGCAGACACAAGTAAGCCGCTGCTCCGGGTCTCTCCTTCCAGGCGATCGGGGACGCAGCCACCGCCGAGCCCCGCCACGAGGGACCGGGTCCCGCGCGGGCATGCGAGGCTGGGGCAGAGGCTTGCCCCTGGCAGCGTAGCTCTGGGAGAGCGGCCGCACTGCTTTGGGGTTTGGTGCCAGGGCCCCTTGGCCCAGCCCAGAGCAGCAGATTAAACTGGGTTTTACAAAAAAATCTGGAATGAGCTTCTGGAAAAGGGGCTGGAAAGAGGTAACTCACTTTCTTTCTTGCAGCTGCAGGAGAGGGGCCAGCGTGTGGCTCCAGGCCGCTCTAGGAGGAAGCGTGAGGGGTGACGGGGGCAATAAATAGTGGCAGTGCCAGCAAGAGGTGGCCAAGCACCCATAGGTTTTCCAGCTGCACAGGGCTCAAGCAGCAGCTGTGGCTGGACACCACTTAGCCACAGGTGGGGACAAGAGGGAAGGGGTCTCTCTGGAGGATGCCAGGCGTCCCGCTCATTTTTTACCTGGCTGGTTGCGGTTCGGAGGAGGGTGGCTACCAGCTCCACCTGCCTTGCTTGCTGGCTTTGTTAATAAGGCATTGCAAGGAGTTTGTAAAGGCATTGTGGCTAAAAATTGATGGTAAATTCACGCACTGCCTTTCCTCCAACTGAGAGGAGCTGGCTTCTAGGCTGGAGCAGCCCTGTGCAAAGCTGAACAATCGCCTGGATTCCTACCAGCATCACCCCAGGCAGAATTTGTCCCTGCGGACGGACAGAACCAGGCAGCACATCCTGGGGCTGCAGGGGATGGAGCCATCTAGACAGGCTGGAGGAGCTCGTTCCTCGAGGGGGTAGTGTGTGGGGGAGTGACCAGGTAGAGGTGGGGACGAAGACTCGAAGGGCTCTTCAGGGCACAGAGGGGGGGCACCAGAGAGCACTGGCAGGGTTGGGTCAGGATGGTTGTCCCTGGTGGGAAGTTGCCAGTGCTTGCAGAGAGGGTGTGGTGATGCAGCAGAGACCCCTTCTCATCTGGCCTGGGGCAGCCGCACTCCTGGAATGTGCAGCCCTGCTTTCCCTGGCCTCTTGTTGGGTCCCAGATGCTACTTACTGGGTCAATTTAAGTCCTGTGCAGGGCTGATTGGATTGATTTTAAATGTAACCATAGCCTTTCAAGCAGGGGTGGGCAATTATTTGGGCAGAGGGCCACTTACTGAGTTTTGGCAAGCCATTGAGGGCTGCATGACAGGCAGCCAGGGGCAGATAAATATTAATTTCCTAAATTTTTTAGGGGCCCCACGGGCCAGATAGAATAGCCTGGCAGCCACATCCGGCCCACAGGCCACATTTTGCCCACCCCTGCTCTAAAGAGTGGTCGCCCTGAGACCAATGCTAGTGGCTCCTCTGGGACTTGCACTGCTTAGGGGGATGCTCTTCAGTTTGACCTGTTCCCTCCCCTTCCCCACTGCAGTGCTTCACTCCAGTCTTCTCACCAGGCCCTCCCATGTTCCCTCCTTCTCATAGTGTTTACCTCCCTCTGCCCCATTAGCTGCTGCCACCCTTGGCAGCCGCTGCTTCCAAATATCTCCCTCCTCCCCCATGCCAGGATGGGCCAAGCTCATGTGCTAACTCATTACTACCCTCCCCTGGAATTCCACCCTTCACCCAGTGCTCCAGCCTTCCCATGGGTGACAGCGGGGGAATGAAGCTTTCCCTTGCTCTGGCTGGCCTGGCACTATAGCTAGCTGGGGCTGCTTGGCAGATGGGCTGGGAAGTACTAGTAGATCGCAGCTTCTCTACAGTTATGCCCTCAGCCCAGCTCTGCCCCTCCTCCTTTCTGCTCCAACATGCCCAGCGACTGCAGCAGTTCTCAAGCTTCTTAGACTCAAGGCACCCCTCACTGGACTCGCGGCATGCCGCCGTAACTTGTGTGAGCTGAGCAGCACCCCATTAAAAAAACTAACTTATTAAAGTGCTTGCCTCCTTGCAGAGGGGCAGGGCAGAGGTCTGGCCTGAATTTATCTGCTTAGTTCCTCACACCTTGCAGCAGCCTTCAAAAGATCTTGTGGCACCCTGGTCCCTCAACCCAGTGGTTGAGAACCACTGAGATATGTCTCAGCCAAACCCAGGAAAGCTGGAATGACAGGGAGAAAAAGCTCAGCCTCAGTCCAGTGAGTGGGAAAGCTGGATTATCTTTTTTCCTCCATTTTTGAGGGAGCAGAGAGAATGCTCCATGGGAAACCAAATCAGGATACTTCAGCTCTTCTGTATGGAGAGGAGGCTGATAATGTTGAATGTAGCCAAACATGGTGCAAGCAGGTCTGGGCAGGATATACACACATATCCACTTCTCTAACCAATGCTCCTCATTCCTGACAGGCTCCCATTGTTATTCTAGATCTGGCACCCTCCCAGAACACCTCAACCCCAGGGAGTCTATCTCTTGCTGTATTAGCTCTGCTCCTCTCATGAGCAGGCCCTGCCACCTGTGCCTAAGTAATGGCGCGACATGGGATGACTGGACAACCGCACCTTAAGAATTAGGCTGAGAACCCCAATGTGCTTCCTTTGTGACCAAACTAGAATGATCTCCTAGAGGTGAAGTCTGTGATGCTGCACCTCCTTGCTGCCTCTGCCCTAGACAGGGGATGCTTGGACAACCAGAGCCATTCCTAGTTTGTGGTTTAGCATCAGACAACAAGACCTTCTTACATCACAGTGCTGTTTCCTACCCCCACGAGTTCACTGAGCCCCATCTGCTTTTTCCCATAGACTCACTGCAGCCATCTCAACCTTTGGCTTTATCCCTGCAGCCTGCTCTGAGCCTGCAGAGCCATCTGCTGTGTTGCTGTCCCCTTAATCCTCCCCTGTGAAATTCTCTGTTTTCTCTGCCCCTATGGGCAGCATGGCCCATCTGGTTCTCTCTGCCTCCCTGCATGGGAGCCTTCCTCTCCTGACCTCAATCCACAAGTGCCCAGCTTGATCCTACTGTATGTGGTGCTCCACCCTGCCAACTGGGCTCCCATATGGATCAGAGGCTGAGCGATCACAGAAAGTGAACTGTGACTTGGCAGCATTTTGCCACTGGAAAAGAAAGAACATGACAGGGCAGAACTGTCCTGCTGGGCACATCAACTATCCAGCTGGGCACCAAGTGACACAGCCCAAGGCTCATTTGCTTCAGCCACTGGCAGCCACAAGCTGCCCAGGGTTTTACCACTCAGGCAAGCTGCTATTTAGGGGTGGGGCTATTCCCCATAAGGGAGATACAGACAGAGCAGGTAAAGAGGCTCCAGCTAATGGTCTTGTTTTCTCAGGGTCTGGAAAACAAGTGCAAAACCAGCTTAAATTGTACTAAGACCCGGTCTACACCAGAAGAACTACCAGAGGGAAGGAGCTGGTTACAAAACAGCTGTCCCATGGTGGTTCAGTCTTGCAGTGCAGGTGGGACCACTTGGAGATTTAAGTACATTCTCAAATCCTATCATATAATCATAGAAAAGTAGGGCTGGAAGGGACCTCCAGATATCATCTAGCCCAACCTCCCCCACCAGAGGCAGGATCATCTCTATCCAAATCATCCTATACCAACCCATTGTCTAACCTACTAGCAAAGCTACACAATCAACCCTGAAAAACGCAAGCCATAACACCCTAACCTGCCACAGGTAAAGCAGGGAGTCAATGGCCCTGCTGAAGCCAAAGACTTTTGAGAGGCTGGAAGGAAGGAACATGGATCAATTTTGCCTACACATCAAGATAGCTTAGAAGAGTGCTAGTTGGAGGCAGGAGCAGGGCAGCCTGCATTGGATTTCTGTGCCCTGCATGAGATGGACTCCAGCAAAAATACAATGCAGTTGCATGGATTCTGTGCAGCCCATCTCAATGCAGGCTTGTAGGCATGAGGAGCCTAATGACTGAGGACAAAGGGGCAGCCACCAGCCAGGAAGGGTCCTGTGGAAAGGGGGAAACCATTGTCAGCACTTGTGGACAGGTAGAGAGCTGGGTGTATGGAGAAGCAGACTGTGTGCATGCATCCTGCAACCAGAGCTTCCTCCCTAGACTGCAAGCACATGCAGAAGGCTGGGCTGAAGTCTTGCAGCATCACTGTGCTCCGGGCTGAGAGCAGAGCCTGGAGTGTTCGATCTCTGTTGTAACCTAAGCAAAGATGCTGGATGTGCCCATGTCCATATAGAGAAGAATGTAGATCTGAGTCCCAAAGCCATTCACTTGCTGGCAGGGAAACACTGTGCCCCCCCTCCACAGAGAGGCATTAGCCCTTCTGTTTCCTGAGGCTTGCCAGGGCTGGCACTAGCAGCAGCAGCACCTCCCTTCTGTGGTTTCTGGGGTTGTTACAGCTGAAGGGAAGGGAAGTCCCAGGAGGAATTATATTAGCATGGGGAAAACCGGCCCCAATTCATCAGACCCAACCGCAGCCTGGAGCCCCTCACAGAGGGGGAAATCTTGGACTGATTTTTCCCTACTACTTTTTCTCCCTGCTGAGTCACAGCCAGACTAAGAAGCAGCAGCCTCAAAGTACAGCCTGGGTTTATACCCAGCCAAACCTAGAGAGCTCTGGAGACCATGTGAGCTGACTTCCTGAGAGAGCCAAAGCAAAGGCACTCAGGTGTGCATGGCCCAATCCTGGACACGGGAGACTTCTGCACATGGTGGTTCTGAGGAGCTGGGCTTCTGGGTGCTTATCCTCATCAGGCATCTGAGTGGCCCCATCCAGAGGGGCCAGCTCCATGCCTTATGAATGGCCACACATTGCAGAGATGGGTAATGTAGCTCAGGGTATCTGGACTCAGGACCTCTCTTGATGGAGCTCCTGATACCTTAGAACCCAACACCTCACTCCTTGCTGCACAGCACAACTCCTCCTTCTGCTTTAACTGCATCCTGATGCAGCAAGGGGCAGTGCAGGGACCATGCCTGCACAGCAGTGCTCAGAGGCATGCCTCAGATTCACCAATGCAAAAAAAAAAAGAAGTCCACACAACTTTCAGCTCTTCCCATTCCTTCCTACAGACTCCAGCATACAGCTGGATGTGGGGCTCCTGGGGGTGGGGGGCTCCAGTCTGAGCTCTCTTGCTGTGACTTTTCCAGGTCAGTGGTGTTGGTTAATTAATTATTCCAAGTGAACGAGCAGACTGAGGGAGCCCTCTAGCTGCCTAACCCTATAGGAGACCTCAGGCGCAGGCATTAGCCAGTTGCAGGTAAATCCTGGACTGGACGGGTCTTTTGTGCCACTCCCTTCTATGGGGGTTGGTCGCAGTGCGTCCCTCCACCCCCAGCAGAGGATTCCTTGCTACTCCCTCCTGACTGTGGTCTGTTATTCCCACTGTAGGAGTTACTGCGCATACGTGGTACAGAGGAACGTGACATGTGCCCTGCAGGATGGGGCCGAAAGCTACGTGAAGGCAGAGTATCACAAGTGCAGCTGGGGGCCTAAGTGCCCAGGGAAAGTCCTGTGAGTATCCATGGGATATAGTCATGCTTGTGACCTTGGGGAGATGGCGGGGTCATGGAGACTCAGCTGGGAGAAGCATTTGCTCTTATGTGAGACATACTGGCACTGCAGTGCAAGCATGTAGTCTTCCTGTCGCTGTCCCAGAGCTGGGCTGCCTGTACCCTGCCTGGATGAGGCTTATCTGGGTTCCTACTGACAGTAACAGCAGGGAATCCATAGGTTTGCCTCAATGAAACACCAGAAGAGGTGTGGGTCAGCTGATGGGGTAGCAGCTTGGGTCTCAAGAGATCAGGGCTCTACCCCTGGCGCAGCCACAAATTTGCTTTCTGACCTTGGGCAAGTCAGGCCACCTCTTGGGGCCTCTCCCTTTTTGCCCAGCCTTTCCATGTCTGGTCAGTTTGGACTGTCAGCTCTTTGGGGTGGGAACTGTCTCTGTGTCTGCACAGCACGTAGCACAGGAAAGCTCTGATCTCAGCCAGGACTTCAGCGTACTCTTCTGCTATCAACAGTACAAAGTAACACAGGAGTCAGGAGCAGGCCAACCTGCACTGAATTTCTGTTCCTGTTGTGGCATGGACTCCAGCAAATATGGGTGGAGGGTGGAGACAGGCCCAACCTGGGTCCCCAATTCGCAGCCCCCTTGAACTTTGGGGAAGTCCAGCTCTGGATCTAGTCCTCAGAGTTCAACTCCCAGCTTCATGTGCTCCCTGGCAATAATCTAGCGAGCAAAAGATCCTTTGCCACTCATACTGCACTTCCCTGTGGCTCAGGGAAGGAGAGTGACTTGCCCAAGACCACACAGTACATCAGTAGCAGAGCCATGAACAGAAGCATGACTGTGGTGCTCATTTCTGGTCAGAGATGGAGCAGTAGTAGAAGGGGGTGTAGAGCCAGGCAATGAAAAGGTTAGAGGGGAGAGAGACATCTGAATAGGGAGAGAAGGTTTTATTTAGAGAGGAGCAAGGGGACATGTCTGAGTTGGAAGTGCAGAAAGGGTAAGCAACACTCCTAGGTAGAAGACAGTGTAGAGATGCACCTTATAGACGTATTCAGTCAGAGATGCATAAACTTCCATGAGCCAGAGCTCACTTCATAGATTCATAGATTTTCGGGCTGGAAGGAACCTCACAAGATCATCGGGTCCAGCCCCCCACCCAAGGGACAGGAAGTCTGCTGGGGTCAAGTGATCCCAGCAAGATAAGCATCCAAATGTGTTTAAGGGCATCCAAAGTAGGTACTTGCACCACTTCTGGGGGGGGTCTGCTCCAGACTTTGGGAACTTGGACAGTAAAGAAGTTTTTCCTTATGTCCAGTCTAAAACGATCTTCCAGGAGTTTGTGACCGTTAGACCTTGTCTTCCCTTGGGGTGTCACGGTGAACAGACATTCTCCCAGTTCCTGGTGTACACTCCTAATATATTTATAGGCCTCCACCAAGCCCCACCTGAGCCTTTGCTTTTACAGGCTGACGAATCCCATGTCTCTCAGCCTTTCCTCATAAGACTTGTTCTCTTGTCCTCTGATCATCTGTGTGGCTCTCCTCTGGACTCTCTCAAGCTTCTTCACATCATTCCTAAAGTGCGGAGCCCAGAACTGAATGAAGTACTCTAACTATGGCCTCACCAAGGCCGAGTACAGCAGGAGGATGACTTCTTGGGTCTTTTGCTGCCTTTCCTTCAGGCTGGGATGGACTTCCCTTGTGCTTCAAGGATTGTATCCTTAAGAGTGACCACTCTTCATGGACTCCTCTCTCTCTCTCTTCATCAGATGCTATGAAAGGACATGCACAGATGAAGCGAGCTCTGGCTCACAGAAGCTTATGAATCTCTGATTTAGTTAGTTTATAAGGTGCATCTTTACCTTACCTTCTGCTTGACTTCAGACTGACACAGCTAACTACCTCTCTCAAAAGAGTCCTAGTTACCCATTCTTATAGCATGGAGGGCCATGAGTAAAACTGAAAGGCAGCGCACCAAAAACCAACCAACCAAGGACATACTTTTCTCTACAAGCATAACCAACCCATGGGACTCCTTGCTACAGGACAGCATCACAGTCCAGAACTTAGCAAGACACAGAAAAAGATTAGTATGTTCACGACTGGTAGGATCCATCACAGTTGCATTCAGTAAGATAAATTATAAACCCGCATGCTTCAAGACAAAGGACAGCTATTGTCTGCCTGAGCTCAGAAAGAAAGCTGCCTTCTGGGATGGTAAGAGAATCCTGACTGCAGGTTTTCCATGCCCTGCCCATAGCGCCTCTGCTCCCACTGAGGGAGCCAGTCTCCCTGCCTGGCATTAGTGCCCGTGAGGCAGGGGTCCTTCCTCACAGAGCTGCCATCTCTTTTCAGGAATGGCTTGGCTCTTCTGTAAACAGAAGGCCTTAGCTCTTAGGGCCAGGGTTCAAATTATAGGGGAGCTTGGGGGGGCTGAGCCCCCACCCCATAAGAGATGAGAACCCCCTGACCTGCCCCATTCCTCTGGCGGAGGCAGCAGCTCCTTCTGGCTGCCACCGCCGCAGATCCCCCCAAGAGTCAGGGTGTAATTCAAACCCTGCTTAGGGCCCATTTATGCATAAGTGCACAGCTCCCACCATGGAGAGAGAAGACTGAGGCCCAATCCAAGGAACACAAGCAAGCATGGGGAGGGATCAACTGGGGTCTGTCCCTGTTAAGGAGATGAAGGGCAGGCTCCTGCAAAGCTGGAGACAACTCTACTGAGCTTTCAAGGTGAAAACGTTTTATCCCTGGAGAAACAAGATGGCAGTACTCCTTTTTGGGCACCACAGAGATCACACAAGTTAAAGCAATCACCCCTTTTTCCCCTCCCCTTCAGCACTACTCCGCTCATGCCAGCATATCTCCTTCCCTTCCTTCTAACCAGACCTGCCCACTCTTCTCATATCTGGGTGAAATGATGCTGAGCAAAGACCCACCTGTGACTTGATGACTTCCAAAGGGAAACTGCTCATGCTAACCCACAAACCCTCTGCCAGAGGCCTCATCCTACCTGTACATCTCAGGAATTAGTCATTCACCTGTAACCTCTGGGTGGGATAAAGCAGCAATTCTCCTGCTGTATTCAATGTGTCAGCATGAGTGAACTTAAGTGCTCTGTGGAGGTGATCTTTCCCTTTCTCCATGGACAGTTGTCTCACTGATCTCCAAGGATCCACCCCACCACGGGTCCCCCAAGGCTAGGGTATTGCTGGTCAGAAAACAAGGATTCTTTTTCTGCTGAAAATTTCAAAGCAAATTAAAAGGATATTGTTTTCAACTACATTTTCCGTAAAATTTTGGAATTTTTTAGATTAAATTTTTAATTAAATTTTTAATTAAAATCTAAATCCCAATTTTCATATGGCAACTCTGTGACAGTCTCACAGAAGGGGAAAGGAGGGTTCCTTGTGTTCTCATTTCTCTCCATGGGCTGGGCTTGCTCCTGGGACCGCTCTCCCTGATTAAAATGAGAAGTGCATCATGGGAATCCGTGACTATGGTGCATTGTGGGAGATGTAGTGCAATGCCTAGAGAAGAATGGGGACATGAGGCTACTAGCCTACAGTTCTAAGGCAGTGTGGCAGCATGTGCAAATTAAGATACTCTATGTGCCAAACATAAGGAATGAGAGGGGAGGGGGAGTAACCAAAAATCAGTCTTGTGTGGCAAACAGAGGCTTTTAGTGAAAAATGCCCGTGCTTCAAACACCTCCATATGAACCGTATGACCATATGACACCTCCATAGAAGCATATGACTTGTGCTTCTCTAGCACCTGCACCCAAGGATCCAAAGGCCCCTACAAACATTTGTGAGGCCTGGCCTTGCCCTGAGGGATGCAAAGCAGAGTTGTCATCCCCTTTCGTTAATGGGGCA
>NW_017729009.1:3457627-3458833 GCF_001723915.1 Gavialis gangeticus | reverse complement strand
GAAAATTAGACTTGTGCTTCTCTAGCACCTGCACCCAAGGATCCAAAGGCCCCTACAAACATTTGTGAGGCCTGGCCTTGCCCTGAGGGATGCAAAGCAGAGTTGTCATCCCCTTTCGTTAATGGGGCAAACTGAGGCATGGAGAAGTGAAAAGTCTAATTTTCAGAGGGGCAGAGCTCTCCCCATCACCCAGTGAAGCCAGTGGGAGGTGCACGTGCTCATCACCAGTGAAACCAGGTCTCAGAGGGTCTTTCACAAGAGCTTTTTATACTGGGTGCCTGTTGGGGACCTAGCTGTCATGGAAATGTGGACTTGCATGGTGGGCAGCAAGCAGCAGAACTAATGCAGAACCCCGGAGCTTGGACACCCAGCCTTTGCTAGCAGCAGCAGTTGGGTGAAAGGGTGATGAATGAACCCCAGCAAAAAGCAGGAAAACTCTCATATTCCTTTTGCACCCTGCTAAATCCCTTTGCCACAAATGCTGTTGGAATCTGACAGTTGTCACAGGCTGAGTGCTGTAGCTACATTGGCCAACACCACAACCACGCGACCTGGGGGAGGACTCAGACCCCCAGTGCGTTCCATATGAGCTGAGCATGAGCCGATGCTACTTAATAGCCCAGCAGGGTCTCTGATGCCCCTTCCTGATTCATCCAGTAGGGAGGTGGAGCGTACCCTACCCCTGCTCTTTATATGCTCCCCTCATTAGACAGCGCTCACACTCAAGCACCTGAGGTTTGTGGGTGTTCACATCTCATTGTGTGTAGTGCAAAATTCCAGTGGTCACCACTGTGCACACCACCACTCTGGCCACCAACATGGGAGTCAAAGTCTGCTTCACCAAAAGGAGCTTCACCAGCCCAGGACCTAGGACACAGAGCTGAGCTGTTCCAGTGTTTTTCAGCAGAGGCCAGATGTGCACCTGCTGTACCCACGCCTTCAGACCAGTCCCCACTTGGGGGGAGGAGGGGGGTGGTACCAGGCTGCTGCTCCTCCTTCCCTGGCCCACCTCATCCCTGCCTTTCCTCTAAACCTTGGGGCTGAACTCAGGCCAGTGTCAGAGTGAAGCTGAACCTGCCAGCTGAACTTTTTACACGGCTTGGAACGCTGCATGCTAGAGAGACGTAGTTTTTCCAGGCACAGGGGCCATTGGCAAATGTTTATCCAGCTGCAATAAATACTTCCTGTTGTTGACACTCAGAGAAG
>NW_017729009.1:3450753-3452627 GCF_001723915.1 Gavialis gangeticus | reverse complement strand
CTGGCCCACCTCATCCCTGCCTTTCCTCTAAACCTTGGGGCTGAACTCAGGCCAGTGTCAGAGTGAAGCTGAACCTGCCAGCTGAACTTTTTACACGGCTTGGAACGCTGCATGCTAGAGAGACGTAGTTTTTCCAGGCACAGGGGCCATTGGCAAATGTTTATCCAGCTGCAATAAATACTTCCTGTTGTTGACCCTCAGAGAAGGGGGGGGGGGTCTGATTTGCACAAGGGCTGCACGTTCCTCATTGCCTGTGGTGCCGGAGGGCAGCGCGGCATGGAAGGCAGCGCCCCACATGCCTAACGCCTCGCTCACCCCTTCTCCAGCAAGAGCTCTTGTTCCATTTACAACCCAGCTCTCTGCCAAGCAAAAGAAAGCATCAGGCTGCAGCCCAGGCTTCTGGGGAGAGCTGAGGTAGTGGCGTGTGCCAATGTTATGGCTCGGCTCGGCAGTCTGTCCTGCCTTTTACTGCTCACCATGCTATTTCCGGGCAGGTTTCTATGCTCTATAAAAAATACCATAGTAACTTGGAGCCTTCTGGTGGGAGGAGTAATAAAGAGGGCCTTGGTTTTTCCAACCCTTGCTCTTCTTTTCTCACTTGTGTTTCCAACTAAATAGCAAACAAACGGCAGCACAGGGCAGCTTCCAGCATCGCGTGAGCTTCCATGGAGAAGATGAAGAGACTGACCTCTTATCAGACCTTTCCCAGGGTATCCCTGGATAGATTAGAAACAAAACAACCCTGTGTTTCCTTCACACGCAATGGAAGCAGCTGAGCTATAGCAACCCTCTTCCAGTAGCTCTGTGTCTTTATCCCTTTGGAGAAGGTGCAGAGCTCTACGCGTGAATATATCGATACCTGTATGCAGCCACCTGTCTGCAGACAAGGGCATGTTTGCATTTCACTCATGAAGACAAATGTAGATGTGCCTGTGTGTCTGTGGACAGATGTACCAGCTCATTTCTTAACCCCAGTTCATGTAGGTATATTGGTTTCTCTTGTAGCAGTGCATGTCCACATTCATATTAGAACAACCCAAGGTGCTCACCTGTGGAAGATTTCCTTTGGCCCTGGCACCTGAATACCACATATCCTGTGCCTTGCTGTTGTGTGGCTGGTGGGATGGAAGTTTCGAGGGCACCAGCTAAAAGTCAGTCAGAACCCATCACACATTTCTGCCCCAAAATGTTATTTTGTCACAACTGAGATTCAGCTGTGTCATGGAAAATCATGATGTTTTCTGTGGAAATAATGTGAAATGATTCCAAAGGGAATGGAGCATTTCATTTTGACATTTCATTTGGTCTCTCCTGCCTTGTCATGCATATGGTGTTTAATATTCTATTGCAACATCAAACTTTTAAATATCTAGTATTTTAGATCACATGACATTTATCTGACTAGCATGACCAAGCAGAGGTAACTCCTCTGAAAGATTCCCTTCCCAGCTCTGCTATAACTTTGTGCTTCCAGACCCCACTCATGTACCAGCACTGATGGTATTGACCTTCTCTGTGAAGCACTTTGCGATCCTCCAGTGAAATGGGCTGTAGGAAAGTGAGGGATTATTCTGGGTTCAACAAAGACATGTTGGTGTTTCTGGAACAAAACATTACAGAATTTCCATTTTCTTTGTTTTTTTTTTCCATCCTGATTTGGAACAAAAGGTCATTTCCAAATACTGGGATTTCCTCAGTGGTGGAAACTGCATTTTCCAAACAACTCTACTAAGATTTTGGCTCAGTTGGTCTTCAGGAGCAGAGATTAGGGTTAGTTCATCCAGATTGGTTCCATGCTCCTAGCTAATCCAACATCCCTGGCAGGCTGCTAGAACAGAGGTTGGGGATGGCAGGGGCAGTCCGGTCCTCCCCGA
>NW_017729009.1:3427721-3445753 GCF_001723915.1 Gavialis gangeticus | reverse complement strand
CAAATTGGCAATGTCTTTCAGTATCTTGATCAAACTGAGTCTTGGATTCCACCAGGCAGTAATTTTTAATCAGGGTATTTTTAAGGGAAAAATATCTTGTTTCTTTCCATTGACAGCTGTTGTGTAAGAGAATAGTCTAAACACTCAGAACCTGCAGGAAGTAAGCAGTTTATATCGTACAAAGAAAGCCTGATGTGAAGTTTAATAATTATCATCTCCAAATAATGAGAATCTCCAAAGTACTGTGGCAACAATGGACATCACATTTATCCCAGCATAAACCATGTTATACTGGGACAAAGTACAATTGTACAAACATACATGTCTGTTGGCCTAGAATAAATCCTTACAAAAAAGTTCCCCAGGTAAGAGGTAATAACAGGGATATTGCAAAGTATGTGTGTACAGTTATTTTGGGATTGCATGAATGAATCAGAAAAGCAGCAATGCATTCAGCTGCTTACTAAGCCCAGATTAGGAGAGTGATGTGTCTGGAATATCCCAGTCCTGGGATATTCTTGCTCCAGAACCAGCACAGGCATGACTTATTCAGGGACAAATGCAATGTCTATTTCTAGCCTATGACAGCTCTGACCTACAGTGAGGAATTGTCTTTGGATACGTCCCTTAGCCTCACAGTTGTGTTGAAGAGCTCAGTTCATTAATGCTAGTAAAATGCTTTGGGATGGAAAGAGGCAAGAGAAATGCAGAGGATAGTTGCTGTCACATCTACCAGTCCTACTTGAACAGTTTCTGCTAGAGCAGTACAACCGTGGTGCTGCTGCCCTCTAGTGCCTACAGCCAGACGTTCTACCCAGTAAAGAAAAAAAATTGCTGGATTAATGTTAACATTAGTCCATCGTGGAGATATTTTTTGGAATATAGAGGAATGAGCATCTGCTTAAAGGATATTTGAACCATCCTAGAGCATTCAGGATTTGAGGGATTAGTAATGAACGACACCCCCACTCTGCAATTCTAGTGAGGAGTTTAAATCAAACCTTTGGGAAAGGGTTCAAGTTCTCTCACAAATTGTACCAGAGCTTAGAGTTGTTTCTAGTCATCTCTATTATGCTCTTTGGGGCTGAGCTGCCACTGAGGGTGCATTTGTATAGCACCTACTATACTGAGGACTCCGTCTTGCGTGGCTTTTAGTTGCTACAGCACTAGCTGCAGGCAATAGTACTGCAATTCTGTTAATAGTCTTTTAAAATCAATGAGAATGCCATAGTGAAAAGAAAAGAAAATTGTATAAACCATCCCTCTGCCTATACGTTCCCCCTTTTTCCCATCTCCATTTCCTCCTGTAACTATCTCATCTGTCTAGGTTGAAGACTTGTTGGGGGAAAGACTTCTGTCTCTTCTGTGTTTGTACATGACTTGGAACACTGGGCTCCACATTTGTCTGAGGCCTGTTGGCTCCGCCAGAATACAACTAAGTCAATGAATAATCCCTGAACAAAGCAAGGTATTGTTTGTATTGTGTTCATGCCCAGAGACAACTACATAACAGTGGGATGATGAGAAGAGGGAGCCAGAGCAGTCCAGGAACAGAAACTCCAACAAAGATAAATAATTATCATGTCCAATGAAACTGGTGGCTACTTCGGACTACTCCCTATGCGACCAGTTGCTCCAAGTCTAGATTTAAGCTCCTAACCCTTCCTTCCCTGTCTCCAACAAGGTACCGCACCTTCTTCAGACCCAGGTACAAAATCGGCTACAAGACAGTGACAGAGCTGGCATGGAGGTGCTGCCCTGGGTTCATGGGAGAAGGCTGCCATGACAGCCCCACTGACCAACCAGGCTTATTGCCCCAACACCCTAGCCCTAAGCTGCCTCCCAGTCAGAAGCTGTTTCCAGGCCCCAGAGTTCCTCCTCATCCAAAAATCCACCAAGACCAATTTCCAGGACCAAAGAAGAGCTACTACGGTGAGTCACCGGGGAGCTGCCTTCGCTTTGATTTCACACACACAGGTTAATTTGACAAAAATCAGTGACATAGTTGGCCTCACTGTCAGCCACCACAGAAGGCAGGGCAAGACTCAAATGGGTTCTGGGACAAGCACCTCTTCTCTCCCCACTAAAGAAGGGGACACACTCCAGCTCACACTTGAGTCACCCATGCCATACAGCATGGTGGCCAATGGTTACCTACATGCTACCCATGCTTGGGATAAAGGACCTCATTTTCCAGAACTGCCAAAGCATCTGTGCCCAGGGTTGTTGGGCAATCTTAGAGCTTAGCCTTTGGGGCTTGGACCCTTATGCCCTGTAGCTCAGGTCATTTGGGAACAGAAATTCCAAGGGTATGTGGCATTCACCAATAATCACTGGGCAAAGTAGATTTTAGTGCCAATGCACTGGGTACTGTCAGCTGGGCAGGGGGGTGTAGAGGCGGTATACTACATTGCAACAAGTGGATATCTAAATGTGGCCTCCCATGAAATACTCAAGGGTCAACAGCAGGGACTTGCCAAATGTGATGCTGTCATCATGGCATTGGTGGTACATGGACATATGCAAAGCCAGGGAGTGGCCAAGGTGAAAAGGCAGAGCACAGGAGAGAAAGCACCCGATTCTAATCTCAGTTATGTGAAAGGGCCTGGGACCTAAGACGGAAGTAGGAGACGGACCATTTGCAGGCCAGAAACTTTGAGGTTAGGAAACTCCAGTAGAAGACCCCACAGTCTGAGGCACAGCAACCTAATTCAGTCCCATTTATATTCCCACCTTGCAATTCACCTGCCATTTTCTAGGACCTGAAATGTAAAAGCATTAAGCATTGCCTCACCAGGCCTGGGGGATAGCTGGACTCCTAACACCTTTGAAACCTCAGGTTCAACACTTCTAAAACATAAGAGCCAAAGAATTTCGTTAGCAAAGCTGGATTGAATGTACCCAGCTCAGACCTAAAAGGAATAACCCCCCTCTGTCTGTGAGAGGGCACAAGCCAGACACCTGTAACCATGAGCCCCTCTTCACAACACTTGCCTTTCATCATTATCACAAAGGACACCAGATCCAGAGCAGAATGGAAACAAAGTGAGCAGCTTCCCATTGCAGCGTTCTCAAATGCTACCATGTCTTCAGCAAGACAGCCACAGAAGAGTGCCTCAGAAGAGGCAGCTGGAACTAATGAGGCATATTTTGAAATATACTGTACATTCCTGGCCCTTTAAAAATCCCTCCCATCTGGAGAGAAGGGAGCATCTTTATTTTACAGGTGCTCATTGGCATTCACCCTCCAGAGCAGCAAATACCCTGCAGGCCATGTGGATTTTCAAAGGGTCAGGAAACTACTCTCCAGTCACACAGATCCACCTCTTACCTTTCAAGTCGCTAGCCCTGAACAGACTCTCCACTGCTCGTTCTAAAAGTGTATTTTTACAGGCAGTTTCCTTGTCAGACAGTAAATCAGGGGCTTGTTCTATTCTACTGCATCGCCACATTAGACGTGCCTGCTCGGGGAGAAAGCTTCGCTGAACATGTCAGAGAAGTGTTCTTGTGAGAAGGCACAGTTGGATAAGAAGCGGCTCCCTTCATGACATAGGTTCCCCTAAGAGGAAGAGCCCCAGAGGAGGCTGCTAGAAACCAAACAGTGATTTGGACGAGGGGGTGCAAAGCACCCTGTTCAAGTTTGCTGATGACACTAAGATGTGGGGGGATGTGGGCACAATAGAGGGGAGCAACAGGCTACAGTTGGACCTAGATAGGTTACAAGGATGGGCGGAGGAGAACAGGATGGGGTTTAACACGGACAAGTGTAAGGTGATGCACCTGGGGAGGAACAATCGGCACCACACATACAGGCTGGGGAACTCCCCTCTTGTCAGCACGGAGGTGGAAAAGGATCTGGGAGTCATTATTGACTCCAAGATGAACATGAGTCGGCAATGTGGGGAGGCGGCTAGGAAGGCCAACTGCACCTTGTCGTGCATCCACAGATGCATCTCGAGCAGGTCCAAGGAGGTGATCCTCCCCCTCTATGCGGCACTGGTCAGGCCGCAGCTGGAGTACTGCGTCCAGTTCTGGGTGCCGCACTTTAAGAGGGATGTGGACAGCATGGAGAGGGTCCAGAGGAGGGCCACTCGTATGATCAAGGGACAGCAGGGTAGGTCCTATGAGGAAAGGTTGCGGGACCTGAACCTGTTCAGCCTTCAAAAGAGAAGGCTGAGGGGGGATCTTGTGGCCTGTTATAAACTGGTTAGGGGGGATCAGCAGGCGCTGGGGGAGTCCCTGTTCCCCCGAGCGCCGCAAGGAGTGACCAGGAACAATGGTCACAAGCTGGCGGAGGGAAGGTTTAAGTTGGACATCAGGAGGCGCTACTTCACGGTCAGGGCGGCTAGGGTCTGGAACCAGCTTCCAAGTGAGGTGGTGCAGGCTCCCACCCTGGGGGTTTTTAAGAGGAGGTTGGATGACCACCTTACTGGGGTCATTTGACCCCAGTGCTCTTCCTGCCATGGCAGGGGGTCAGACTAGATGATCTGCTCAGGTCCCTTCCGACCCTAGAAACTATGAAACTATGAAACTCCCTGCCAAACAACTTGCTCTTTCATGTACCTGACGCTATGCCACCTTAGAAAGAAAAAGCCTGATCCACAAGTCAGTGAAGTTCGTGGGTTTCTTCCAATCACTTCAGCAAGTGTTGGATCTGGCTACTGGGTCCGTGGTTCCTTTGGTGACACATACAGACACACGTAGAACTGACAACTCCCATTCTTGTGGGTACCATTAAAACACTGCTACTACCTACCGGTAGTAACTAGAGGCCGCTACCACTGGTGCCAAATACTACGCCGTTCACCATCAGCAGCAAGCTGGACGGGGGTGCATGTGCTGAACCTGGCCACTAGAGGGAACAAACAGAATCTGTTCCACTTTTCACTTCTTAGACTGTAATTAATATGGGAAGTGGAAACCTCTGGTTATGCCAGCTTTACCCATCAGCCACCTGCAGATGCATGGCCCCCTGTGACCATTGTGATTGCACTCAGATATTAGTTTGGCTGCTGGGACAAGCAATAGGGCCACAAGGAAGTTACAATTAAAGTAGGAGCAAGGCTGAAAGAACAACAATAACCCATCTTTTCTTCTCCCCCCCTCCATGTCTCTTCTCTCACACAGGTAGGAAGATGCCTGGCATCTTTGGGGACAGGCTGGACCGGCTGGAGGAGGAAGTGAGGCACCTCTCCCAATCCTATGACACTCTGCACAATATGGTGAATGGCCTGGGGGACCACCTGCGTCTGGCCATCCAGGAGGATACCAGTAAGATGATTGGGTCCCTGATGAACAGCCCAGGTGTGCCTGATGCTACAGTGGGCTTTGGGGTCATCCCAGAAGGGATCGCAGATGTACCAGACAAAGCAGACATCGCCACCTACCCACCGGTGGGGGAGATCTTGGGCAAAGTGACCGAGGTGAGCGACATCCTGAAAACCAAGACAGACCTGCTGGATGAGGTGCATGGCATGGTTCTGGACCACGATGGACAGATCAAGCACCTGCTGGAGTCAGCCAGGCCCTCACCCCTCACCTCCATCGACATGCTGGAGGAGTACATTGACAGTCGGCTGAGCCATTTGCGGGGGGAGCTGCTGGATGGCTTTGAGAAGAAGCTGGGCAAAATACAGAGCACCTGTGACTTCAGGATCCAAGAGGTGCAGCAGCAATGCGAGGAGGAGAAAGCCGCCAACCTGCGGCTGCAGCAGACTCTGGACGGCAAGGAACTAGAGATTAAGAAGGAGATCTCCCAGCTGGAGACCCAGATCCAAGGACTGACTGTGGTTGAGAGCTGCTGCAGCAACTTGAACTACCTCACTGAGCGCATGAACATCCTGGAGAAGGGCCTCCACAGCATCTCCGAGTCCCAAAAAAACTTGCATTCACAACTGGATGGAGAGCTCTCCACCATCACCCTGGAGAACCTCTTTGAAGGGCGCTTTGAGGACCTGGAGTCCAGGCTCAATGCCACGGAAAAGGAGACGGGCAGCTGCTGCCCAACACTGGAGGACAGCGTGAGGGGCATGGTGGTGTCAGAAGTGGATGGCATGAGGACATCATTTGATGATAAAGTGAGAATCCTGGAGGACAGGTTCATGACCATTGTGGGGGAGCTGAGCAACATCAGTGCTCCAGCTGGCATGGATGGATCCGTGATTCCCCTGCTGGAGGGCGAGCTGACTAATGTGAGAAAGCAAACAGATGAGAGACTGGATGTCCTGCAGAGTCAGCTCACCAGCCTGGAGACCACCTGCTCCCTGGGCTGTACCTCCTCTTCCAAAGACGTGGAGACTTTCCGGACAGAAATCGAAGACTGCCAGAACAAGAACCAGGACCTGCTGCTCAGGATGGACAGCAACTATGACCTCCTGCGCAAGCTGAATGCCACCATCCTGGAAATCCAGCGGCGGATTGAGGAAGAGGCAGCTGGATCCTTGCAGGGTGAAATCACCCTGCTCAAGATCAACCTGAACACTGTCAGCAAGTCTCTGACAGGACTCAAGGACTCTGTCTCCCAGTATTCCAACACAATGCTGCATGTCAACTCCTCGCTGGATGAGCACGAGCGCAAGATTGAAGATGAGGTCCACTCCATCCAGGAGCAGGTCAGCGACCAGGGCTCGCAGCTCTTCTTCAGCAACAGGCGTGTTCTGAACCTCAAGGGTGACCTGGAGAGACTCAAAACCAGAATTGTGAATGACCTGAGCAACTGCAAGAATGTGGCTCATGACCTGCAGAAGGAGATGGTTCAGTTCGACAACCGTGTGGCCCAGGTAGAAAACATGTGTGGCAGGCTGGGCTCTGTGAAGGGCAGCCTGGACATCATCAAGGATGAGCTGGAGAAACACACAGGCGGCCTCTGGGGCTACATGGACCATATGAATGGGACTTTGGCTGCACACTCTCAGGAAATAACTGTACTGAAGGACAACTTGCTGGATTGCCAAGCCAAAGTCACCGAGCTGGCTGAACAAATTAGCCAGTTGGAAAGCACTCCAGAGGGAAAGCAGCATTAGCTATACTGAAACCCCCATCTTTTTTCTTGAAGAACAGAATTAACTTATATCACACAGACTCCAGTGGGACAATGTTTTTTTCCCCCTATTATTAAAGTATAAATTAAAAGCTGCTACAATCCCTTCTCCCATTTTTCTTCTTCCATATATATTTTTCTTCCTAAGAAAATGAGATTGTACCAGCCCACATTATGCCTTCAAAATTACTGTACTGCTCTGTGACACTCAGCATCTGTCCTAACATTGTCGCAAGGTGCTGGTCCATACCTGGGTGGTTTTTAGTCTGACTACCAGAGCAATGACCCAAGAAGGGTCATCAGGATGATGGCAATCCAGGATGATTCATGATGATCCCTGCTTCAGCTTCATTTTTGTGGATTTATTGCTTCTGGAGGATAAAACCCTGTATTTGTGGGTCAGGTTGGAGAAACTCTGTTCAGCAAGGACCACATGCATGTTACCCACTAGCACAGAGATAGCCAGGGACCCCCAATAGCAATGCCACCACCAGAAGTCTGGCTATTAAAAGAACTTTCAAGCACACCCGCCCTAAGAATTCGATTCCCTCTTTTGACCTAGTAGGTGCCCTTTTCTTCAGCTGAGCAGACTCTGGGGTCTCAACTACCTAATTAATCCATTTGAGTATGAAAGTGCCTCTCCCTGCACACAAGACATTGCCAGCTCCTGTAGGAGTGCATGCATCAAAATGGCAAACTTCTATACACCATTCTCTTCTGCCCCTTACTTCTGTTTGCAACTTTCTTCATTTTACTTGCTGTGCTCCGGAGCTTGGTCTATAAAGCTGGAGGCTGTGCGCCATTGTAACTTTCTACCTATTCCACATGTAGCATTTCTGGGGAGACCTTTTAGGACTCTACTACATTTTGTGAGTGCTCTCTGCTCAGCTCTCCCAGTCCTAAGTTCAGCAGGAACAAAGGCTGCTAAGAAGCCTGCATTCTTTGCAAAGATTGCAAATAGTGCACAGCCCTGGCTCATTACCTGGGTCGTGTTTGCACCTAGGCCTCCAAAGATGGAAAGCCAAGGCAAGAAGCTGTTAAATCCCCCAGCCCTGGCACCTGATTTTCAAATACTGAAGGGAAAGGGGATATGTACAAATTTCCTTGGTCCATCAAGTGGCATTTACTATCCACAGTGCTGAAGTGTAGGTTTTGGGGAATAGGATTTACCTGCTCACTGATTAATGTGTGCTTGTATGTGGTATTCTATCATCGTGCAGACTGAAGGCCAGCCAGTATCCAATCCAGTTCATGCACCGCAGCTCCCTGAAGCACCTTGGACATGTGACTTCTCTACAGAGTGGATGCCTTTACCTAGTGCCAATTAGGAGGGAAAGACAGTGGTGTTGCTTATAGCACCTTTGAACAGGACTCTTCTAACTGCTTTTACAAGCTCAGTCTTGGAGGACTTTGCAGTTTCCACAGTTGTTCAGATGGACTGGATGGGGCACCAAGTCGGCAAGCAACTGCCTGATAGCACCAAGAGGTTTAGTTGGGACTGGAACGGAGACTCAGCCTGCAGTGGAACTACTACATGTCGGGGGCCTCGGCTCTACCTTGCAAATGTGCAAGAGCCACTAACAAAGACTGCACTCCAATCCCAAGAGCAAGCTCCTCTCCTACTGAACTTCCCCAGGGAGCATGGAAAACATTCAAATATGGTTCACACAGGACCTAGGAACTTGGCGTTATCTAGAGGACACCTGCTCCATATGGACTGCAATGTTCCACATCAGAAGTCCACTAGCACTTTGAGTCACAGCAAGCAAATCATTTATTGTTAGGCCAAGATGGGACTTGTCACTATTAAGCATTAAGAGGAAACATAGGAGTCTCCATTCCAGCAATGCTGGCACTTTAAGGCGAAAGAAAAACTGCCATTGTTCTTCCATCTGTACTACTGCAACTATCATTTACCCTTTCATACTGGCCCTACTTCAGTTCTGCTTCCCTCTCACCCACCCCCAAAATGCTCTTGAACTTTCACTCCTGACCTTTCTGCATTGCTCCCACTCACCTTTCTGCCCCCTTGATCTGGATCATTCTCATCCCTGCTTTCATTCCATCACCATGTTTCTTCCCTGTAGCATACTGTACCCAAGAGCAGATCACAGGCTGAAACCTGGCCCCCAGAAGAGCTCTCTTTGCTTCAGATTAACAGACGTGGGGCAACCTGCACTGTACACAAGCTAAGGACATCTTTTCCCATGTGATACAACTTCAGATGTAAGCTTCTACCAGAAACAAATGTGTTTTCTCTTTAATTTGAACATCAGGGGCTGCAGATCATAGACCCAAGCTTCCCACCACATCCTTATCCAGGGTCTGCCCACCAACTCATAGAGCAAGCTCACTCACTCAAATCAGCAGTGGCTTGATTCTGCCTCCCAAAGTGGTGCAGGTGGACTTTGGTGTCACAGAGGCATAAGGCCCTTCTCTGCCTGCATGCCACAATGAAAGCAAAATGACAGAGACAAGGACCTGTCTTCATAGGGAAAGGGGCCCTGAAGCAAGTCTTGACTAGCATTTGGACACTCCCGGAAAGCTTTGCTTGGACCTCAAATTCCACTGTGTTTCCTCAACAACAGATAACTCGCATGTAACTGTATCTCTACTTCACCGTGCCTTGATATGGCCCTTTACATCAATAGCACAGACAGCAGAGTGGGGGCGAGATCTGTGGAAAAGCTAGCCTTCACAGCCTCAACGAGGGGCCAAAGACCTCAAAACAACCAAAGAGGAAGTTGGAATGTCTCTAAATTTGGTCTGACAATCCACTTTTTAAAGAGAGTAGATCAGAACAGATCCCTACAGCTCAAAGAGGGGGAAAAAAAGTCAAACAACAGGAGAGGAAAGTGGGGAGGCAATGGTATCAGACAGAGCCAGGAGTGGTTGAATGTGTGCTGACCTCCCCAAAGTAGCGTTACATTTGGACTGATTTCTGATTAGAAACTTGAAGACATGGACAGTTTTTATTTCTGTTCTCAGATACTCGAGTCAAAAAGCTAAGGTAACTTTGTTTAAAAAAAATAAATAAAAAATGGGGCATTTGTTGCTTTTGAAGAAGGAATCTGATCCCGCCTGTGGCTCCGCTCACCCTTGGGCCAGCTCCCAGGTGGTTGTTGACAGATCCTATTAAAGGCCATTTTGTATTGTTTTTAAAACATTGTACATTTGTTCAGATTTTTCATGCTGAAAGACCGTTTGTACTGGAAAAAAAATAAAAACTTCTTGCTGAGGTTTCCAGTATTAAATGACTCCCTTAGAATGAAAGGGGAAAAATTTACAGTATATACCGAACACAAGACTTGGATTATTGAGAGAGGCAGCTACAATAAGAGACTACTGTGTTATTTCCAGATTAGTTTTGGCCTGAGGGGGGGAAGGAAGCTATGTCAAAGGGAGAGCAGGGAAAAATTGTTTGAAATGCAAGTAGTTGAAGCTAAGGACTGCAGCAGTTGTTACCTGCAGCACATCCAGTAAATGAGTCTTTCGCTAACAGGAATCAGCAACATCAGCCTGGCATGCTCCTGTTATATAGTATAATGAAAGGGATGGGTGAGCAGATCCCAGAAGGAGACAGGGAGGAGGCTCTGAAGGGTCAGATTTTTCAGGAGACTTCAAACATGCAGCTACCCCACCATGGCTCTTAGGGCCTGGTTCTGGAGACAGCTGAGCTCAAAGTCTGCCTCACCACGCAGGCAACTGAGCGCCTGCAAAAATTCTGAGCCAGGCAAAGGCTTTTCTGATAGCTCAGATCCTAGGAACACAAAACAGCCCGGAAAGGTGGCAGCATTTTTTTGTTTTGGGGGAGAAATCACAGCCTCTGGTAAGGGCAGAAATAAGGTCCTTACACCTATTTGGCCTCCCTCTGGACTGCGGCAGTTCTGAGATTCACATTTGCAAGGGGGGGAGGGTGGAAGTCAGTGTGCCTCAAGGCATGTTCTCCCCTGGCACCACCTTGAAAAGCCCTGACTGGCACAGAAACTCTCCCAGATGAGAATTAAAGGGACAAGAGCCTAATGAAGGCCTGGAAGCCAGGTGTGAATTCAAACTCTTTCCCTGGGGCAGAAATGAGGGCAGCTGGAACAAGCAACTCATTCCCTGCCAGAAGGACAGGCGGAGACTGTTAACAAGCCTATAAAGTAGACAGACATTGCCATGGAAGAGCAAAAAGCACCAGACATCTCCCCACCATGCCCTTTTTGGCCTAGGTCAGGTACTCCCCAGGCAGACTGTTTTAAAAATAGCCTTAAGTGTAGGCACAGGTTGGAACACCTGGGTGCCACACATGGCTCCGCCATCAACTACTTGAGCGGACACAAACTACATGTGCCTGAGTTTTCCACACCCATTGCTTAAATGGGGTCTGCACTTGGAAGGCCCTATTGTGAAGATCCTCCTAGGGAAGCAGAAATGGCAAGGCAGTAGAGAAGGCCCCTT
Source organism: Gavialis gangeticus (assembly GCF_001723915.1). NCBI lineage: Eukaryota > Metazoa > Chordata > Crocodylia > Gavialidae > Gavialis > Gavialis gangeticus. The sequence continues at coordinate 3,434,271 of NW_017729009.1, read as the reverse complement.
TCCTGGAGGCAGTCACCTGTCAGATCCAATAGGCCATGGACACAAGGACCCCTACTTTTCCTATTAGGGATATGAAAAAGGCCAAGAATGATGAGAAAGCTGGTGCCTAGAGCTCACATCATTAACAGGTTTTGAGAGCACTCTAGAATAAAGCGTCTCACCTTTGGGAGGGAGGCCAGGTAGTATTCCCTCCTGTATAAGACAAGTTGCTACAGAGGCAGAGAAGCAAATTTCCAGAGAATATTCAGCAACCTTTGAAAGCTCCACTGAGTGTTTCTAGGCCTTCAGAAATCTGGTGCTCTGCCAGGTAGCTTCACAAGTGACCTCTGTGCCAGCTTCCAGGCCCAGGTCCCAAGCCCTAAGCCTGTTCCCACGCTCTGGGTGAAATACGAGCCTTAATATCAGTTGGGCGATGTCCAAGTGCATCACCCAATTGAGCTGATAATAGCATTAAGAGACATGCAGAACTTTAAGGCACTATTTATTGATACTATTAGGCCGAATGTGGTTATTCACTGACAGGTTGTTCTAGATGGTCTGCACCCTCCTAGACAAGTTACTGAGCAATTAAGCTACATCACAGCTGTGCAAAGCTCCGAATGCTCACAGACAGATGGGTACATAACAGAGACCATCACCATCCTCCCCCCTCGCCCCCAGACAGCTGTATTGTAGGCATCAGGACTGCCTGGGATCCTCAGAAGTGGAGCTAGCAGCAACTGGAGTGAAGACCCTCACTGAGGGCACTCCAGCCAACACCCTTAAAAGCAACAACAAATCATTTCAAACTTATTAAGAACCTGGAGAAAGTCCCTGGTTTATAAGACAACACATTCCATCCCTAGCAAATATTTTCTTCTTTAAGACAAGTCTTCCCTCCTTACCCCCACCCCTCCATTTTGCCCTTTCACAAGGGGTTTACAGTCCACAACATACAATAAAAGAGAAATGCCTCAGCAGCAGAATAGGCAGAAGGAATGGGTAACTGCTTTGTTGGGGCCAGCAAGTAACTATCCTTCCAGGAAAGGTTTCGTTCAGGTCTCCATTAGTAGGTGGGTCAAGAGAAGTCTTCCAAGTCAATGGCAGGCAGTGGAGTCCTCCAGTAGGCAAAGTGGCTGTACTCTGGCCAAGACAAAGCAAAGCTCCCTTTCTGACCTAGAGGGGGGAAGATCAGTTCTACCAGCTCAGTCAGTCGTTCATACCTATGAGGGAAGAGATCAACATTCAGGATCAGAGAAAATCTTTCCTCTTCGGCCTTCATTCACTGACCCAGGCACACAAAACATGCTAGCTAAAATGGTCCTTAGGACAGTCCTTACTCTGGGGTCAATGGATGTCCAAGTTAGCCTCTTCTTAATGTCTTGAGCACATTGACAGTTTGTGCAGAGCGCACAGCATTTCTTGCCCATACCAGGCCCCACCCATGTGTGGGTGCTAACCCCACTGCTATCACAAAGGCCCCAGAGAGAACAGGCAATCCATGGCCTCACTCTGCAGGACACAACCCTAGTCACGGAGGCCTTTTTTTCCTTAAGGAAAACTCTTCACAGGAAGAGAGCAAGATAACACTGATAGATAACACTGGGAATCTCTCAAAAAGGGGGAGGGGGTTCAACTCATTCCTGAACCTGCCTGTACAGCTGGAGCTTCCCAAAGGTATTGTTTCATGCAGGTACACATTAGCATGCCCCCAAGGAAAGCATGAGCTAACCCCTTTCTCACCAGGGGTCACAGAGGGCCTCTGCACCCTGTCACAGACATTCACTGGCATGAACTTCTTCACCTATTAGCTAGAGGACTTTGCAATCTTCCTCACAGTCCATGCTGGGCATGAAGAGCGAGGTTGGGTACAGAGGAGAGAGGGAGATGGTAGAAAGGACATCCCAGGATAAGAAGAACAGGCAGGCTTACGTGGACTTATGGTTCTTGGTGACCTCCTGGATCAGCTCCCCCTTGGGATTCACAGTGAATATACGACACTCTGGCAGCCCCACTTGCTTGTAGGCATAGACATCCTGCCCAAGAAAGGCCAGAAAAGACAGATTAGAGCTACAGAAGCACTTGTCCCCCAGGAGGTCATTCCCACTAGCAACCAGGAGGGTGCCCCTCACATTAACTCTGTTCCCAAAGGCGGCATGAAAGGGCTGCTGTGCTGAGCCAAACAGGTTCCGAATGTCTGTCAAGCAGGCAATTTTGAACACCTCTGGCTTTTTCTCAATCACCTCCCTGCAACATAAAACATAAGAGTATTACGGCAAGGCCGTTCTATGAGCCAGAACATCTTACAAAGCTGCTTCAAATCTTCCGAAGGAAGGTTCAAAGACAGTAAGAGCACCTTACACTGCTGGAGCAACAGTTATGGCAAAGAGGAAGTCTTAGCCACCCTTTCAACCTATCTAGAAGTCTCTAGAATATTAAACATGGAAGATCCTGCCAAGGAAGGAGGAACCCATCAAGTCCTCCCACCTCTTGGACCAGGGCACCAAATGCCTGGAGATAGAAAGTGCTCACTGCATCCATGGTGCTGCAGAGGGAGGGGCTCTTGCTGAACAAGTGGTGATTTTACATAGAATTGCAATGCCAGGCACCATCAGATGAGATAACACAACAGCAAAGGGGACAGGCATCCAGGCTTCCAAGTCAGGACCATGTTAGGTATTTTTCTTTGCTATTAAAGGCCTTAACCGGTAGGACAGAAGAGGTAAACAAATCTCCAGGCTTAACCCATGATAGGGCAGTATAACAGCAGATAACCTAAAAGCCTATGCCTGCAGCAAGACCAATTCCAGGGAACCAGTATCTGGGCTTCAGTACCTCAGCAAGAAGGCATTAGAAAGTCTGTAATACCTGTCACACATGTACAGGACTGCTGGCTAATATTCCAGATGCTGGGTATTAAGTTTTGGCAGCAGGGTTGGTTTGTGCCTGGGATGGGTGGCAGGCAGGAGGGAGGATATACCCATAGGATCTATTAAAGCAAAGAAGGGCAAGCACATGGTGATCACACACCATGCGGTGAAGAAGTCTGTATGGGCCTCTGCACCTCTCTGGTCTGTCACATTACTCCCATCATTGCAGGGGGCCTGCCAGTGTCCTCAGTCTCATGTCCTGGAGAAGCCAACCTCCCCATAGAAAACAGAGCCCAGGAGGAGCCATCCCAATGGAGAGAGGCAGAAGCAAGCACAAGCACAGCTGTTCAGAGGCAGCTGTTCTGTGGTGTGTTACCTGTGAAGAGCTGAGAAGAGGCTGCTGGGGGCCAGCAGGATGGGGCCCTTTGGGAGGGCACAGCCCTGGTCGTTGACCCATTTCAGGTACCCTTTGGTGATATGTGCCATGCCAATGGCCCTGGCTGAACAGTAGAGGAACTTATAGCCATTCCTAGAACACAGCAGGCAGCAAGAGTCAGATGCCTGTCTCCTTTCCATGTGAGATCCTACTCCTTTAAGCCCCTTGCCAGGATTGAGTAGGGGAGGGAATGTGGGACCTGTACACTGAGGTTATCCAACCCCCCCCCCCCCTTCAGCACTGCAGCATCCCAGCAAAGCTGCTCTTCAGTGCTCTGCTAACCTGGAGAGGAGAGTGCACAAGCCATTCATCACAAAGCACCTGGGCCCAGGCCCCACAGGAAGAAGCTGTTAGTAAGCTCTCCCCAGACTGTACTCATCAAAAAAGCCACCACACCATTAGAATCATAGAAAATTAGGGTTGGAAGGGACCTCAGGAGGGCATCTAGTCCAACCCCCTGCTCAAAGCAGGACCATCCCCAACCAGATCATCCCAGCCAAGGCTTTGTCTAGCTGGGTCTTAAAAACCTCCAAGGATGAGGAGTCCACAACTCCTCTAGGTAACCTGTTCCAGTGATTTACTACCCTCCTTGCGAGAAAGTTTTTCCTAATATCTAACCTAAACTTCCTTTACTGCAGCTTGAGGCCATTGCTCCTTGTTCTGTCATCTGCCACCACTGAGAACAGTCCAGCTCCATCCTATTCAAAACCACCCTTCAGATTGTTAAAGGCTGCTATTAAATGCCTCTGTCTTCTCTAGGCTAAAGAAGTCCAATTCCCTCAGCCTCTCCTCAGAAGTCATGTGTCCCAGCCCCCTATCTATTTTTGTTGCTCTCTGGTGGACTCTCCACAACTTGTCCACATCCTTTCTGAAGTGGAAGGCCCAAAACAGTACTCCAGATGTGACCTCACCAGTGTAGAACTGAAGGGAATAATCACTTCCCTCGATCTGCTGGCAACACTCCTACTAGTGCAGCCCAGTAGGCTGTTAGCCTTCTCTACAATAAGGGCACACTGTTGGTTCAGCTTATTGTCCACTGTAACCCACAGGTCCTTTTCTGCAGAAAAGGATCATTTGATCATGATCATTCAGCAGGGTCTTCTCCAGCTGGCAGCAAACTGCTTTAGCAGACCTGCAGGGTGCTTCCACCATAGCATACCACAATGCTTCCACCAACTCACTATAATGCTTCCTACCTCCTACCCAATTCATTCACTCCTTTTGAGAGAAATCCAACCTGGAAGACTTCTAGGAGACAGAAGAAAGGTCTCCCTATGTCCCCCTGCAATTCTGTTTGATATATTACACAAAGCAATACTCAAAGGGGATTAGGAGCACAGGGTGGGCAGCAGATAACATGAACAGAGCAGTAAGCAGTCTGTGATCATGATCAAATTCCTACCACACCCAGCACAATAGAGCTTGGCACAAGTGCTGAAAGAACCCAAAAGGTGGACTCATGAGGAAGCTTTGTTGTTGCTTTGTCATTCAAAGGTGAACCTAGAGCATGAGAGATATCATCATCTTCTAAGAAGGTTTACATCAGGCACTGAGCTCATGCATACACAGCACTTCTACCAGGCAGAGCAGGCACCGGGTGCTGACAAAGGCAGTGAAGCCAGGCTATTACAGAATAAGAGGCACTAAACATCCAAGATCCACACAGAAGGCAAAAGATTCAGGGTACAAACTCTCCTTAGGGAAAGATGATTCAGCTGTGGATCCCAACAGCTTCCACTGAATGAAACATGCAAGTGAAAAAGGGCTCACCCCTTTTCCAGCAGTCCTGAGCCAGGACAAGAACTCTGTCTCCTCCTTGTGCTTTGCTCACCAATTGAGGAAGCATTCTTAAGTCACCCAGATGCATCAGAGCATCAGACAGGTCAAATCATGTACACACAGTGCCCCTTAGTGGTCATATCATATGTGGGAATCCTAGCATTTGAAAACCAGGGTCATTTAGACACAACCGCACCCCACCACCACCCACCCACCCTGCAGAGGGGCAGAACAGCAGCTAGAATCAGCTTCTTCCTTCCTAATGAATGAAACCCCAATTACTTTTGTAGCTGTTAACCCCACAATGCTAACAGCAGAGAGGTGAGTTCAATCATAAAGCTGCACTGCAAGGGGCCCTTGTACCTTCTCTCAGGACATCTTTGTACCCCAAGCTCAGCAAAATCAGCACAAAAAGCATGAAGAAGCCACCAGGGAGCTGAGAAGCTCCTTAAACTACTCTGGCTTTATCTGTTATCACCATCCCTAAGCCTACTGCTAGGTGGGCAGGGAGGACAGGACAGCTCTCCTCCACGCCAGCAGCATTGGAGAGAGGAAATTTTCAACATAACCGTACAAGAGACAAGAGGGAAGCCAGGCCAGGCCCCTTCCCTGTGGGAAGAAGCCCCCAACCATGGGCTCCCAATACTCTGCTCCATCCCCACAGGTCAGAAGAAGGATACCTGAATAGAGTTCCTATTTATCCAATACCTACAAATGGATTTTGTGATAGAGTTTGGCAATCCCATGGTGAGTCCAGTCTTTTCCCAGATGTGGCAAAATGTGACCCAGAGCATCAGACCTACAAGGACAAAGGCTAGTTAGGCCAAGCAAACCAACAGAGATTCAGAACACAGGGCTCGGAGTTGTAGTAAATCACCACAACCACTTGAACAAGCCTTTCAATGGCGCATTTGCCTTGACGGAGTACACCACAGAGAAGGGGAGAAAGAGCAGCCCCTTACTTGGTGATGGTCCCATCAATATCCGAGATCACCACCTTGTCATCCCATTTCCACAAGTAGATGGTAGCCTCACAGCGACATGTGCCCTGGTATTGGGTGGTGATGCTGAACACCACCTCGTTGGGGCCATCCCGCAGATTTAGCCTCTTCTATATACAAAGAAGAGAAACACATTAGCATTCACATAGCAACATTCCTTCCAGGAGAGCTTCAGGAGTAACATGCAAGGCTGCATTTTTACCCTGGCCAGCTATATTCCCATAGAAATACAAGAGAAAGGGACATACATGGGCATGTACATGCAAAATTACACAGCTTCCACACTTACTGAAATACAGCCCCTCCCTGGTTTAACAGTACTCACTAAGAAACCCTATGAACAACAGCTTTGAACTATAACCAGTTGAAACCAGGACCCATTTCAGGGAACAAATAAGGAATTACTAACATTGCAATTTGGCCAAAACATCCAGGTTAAAGACACCCATCCTTGCTGAAAGCGTCATGGGGTCACAGAATCATAG
>NW_017729009.1:3417787-3427504 GCF_001723915.1 Gavialis gangeticus | reverse complement strand
TTCATAGATTCATAGATTAAGGGTCGGAAGGGACCTAGTAGATCTTCTAGCCCGACCCCCCGCCAGGGCGGGAGAACAACAAAAAACCCCAAAAAGAGAAACGGGACTCAAACGAGTCCAGCCAGGTAGGCATCCAGCCTCTTCTTAAAGACCCCCAGGGTAGGGGCCAGCACCACTTCCCTTGGAAGTTGGTTCCAGCTCCTAGCCGCCCTGACTGTGAAGTAGTTCTTGCGGATGTCCAATCTATACCTCCTCTCCATCAACTTGTGCCCATTGCTTCTTGTTATGCTCTTATTAGTGTGCTGCTGGTTACTACTGCCCAAGTGCAGCACCCTGCCCTTGTCAGTATTGAAATGCATCCTGTTTTTGCTAGCCCACCCCTGCAACCTATCCAGGTCTTGCTGCAGTCTTTCCTTCCCTACTAGCATGCTCACCTCACCCCAAATTTTGGTATCATCAGCAAATTTAAACAGGTTGCTTTTCACCCCGTCGTCCAAATCGCTGATAAAGAAATTGAACAGCGCGGGCCCAAGGACCTTTCCTCCACCTCAACAATTAGTACCTCTGCTTCACAATTCAGTAAAGAAATGGTACTTCCTGTATCCCAAGAGACTGTTAATTCATAGCTGGCTCAAAAGGAAAAGCTGCCATCTCTCTTGAGTCTCCAAGGAAGACATACACAACAGGGGCTCTCATCCAACTAATGACAAAACTTAATCCTGTTTAGCTTGAGATCCAAAGAGATCATAGGCCTAGACCAGGAGTATCAAGCTCATCAGGCTTATGGACCACATGAGTAATGCAGGGTCAGTCCAGTGTAGGCAGCGCATATAGCTTGTACACCAGATCTGTCCCATGTATTGTGTGTAGTATGTAGGGCCAGTCCAGGGTGCTGCAAATGCTGGCATGTGAGTCCAGTCTGAGATCCATAGGCAGACTGTCGATCCACAGGCCAGCTGATAGGGCTCTGTAAGTTGACACCCCTGGCCTAGACCAAGATGCCCATACTTGGATGCCTCAAGGGCCTAAATATTTTTGCTCAAGTCAAGATCATCACTTTAAGAATGATCTCAAACTAGAGACAGCCCTAGTAAAAAGAACTGTATTTCAGTCTCAGATAGCAAGAGTCATCCTCTGAATCAATTCAAAGAGTAAAAAAACCCCAAAAAACGTACAATCTGATCTGAAGACAGTCTCAGAGATTTCTTATAGGTGGGAAGATACTTCTGTGCTGTGGCATCTGTTATCAAAATGGTCCCTGGGGATGCAGGTTCTTCGTCACTGGATGAAGGCCCCTCAGTCTGTCTACACACACGGAAGCACAGAGAACAAACACTGCTTTACGGCAGCAGAGACAGATGGTAGCAGTAAGTAGGCATGGACAACTTTGTTCAAGCAGATGGGATCACCATGATGACCCTTACTGGATGTGCCATAGGGACAAGGTTCTCCAATTTCAAATGGATGGTCTCGTGATGCTAATGGAAAGCCAAGCACCCCACCCCCCTTTATTTACCACAGCCCAGCCTTCTTCCCTTCCAAGGGGAAGGAATGGATACCCACCAGTCCCAATCACAGGGTTAAACTTGGATGGAATAATTCACTTAAAGAGATAAAATGGCTGATAATAAGGCCCAAAAAGGAGCCATGCCTGCCTCCACTACCAGCCAGTCAAATAGCGCTTACCTCTGTGGAGTGGAGCCCTGCTGCAGCGCTTCTGTACTGGCATGTTCTGCACTGGGTTCATGCTGTGGACAGAGAGGTTCAACCTTAGCTCCATGAGGACAAACCCTGCTGGACACTCAGAGGGCAGGAGCATAGGCTACCATGCTTTTCTGTCTGTCAGAGTGGTACTGTACAGCTCCTTACCACAAGAGGGGAAGAGAAGCACCCTATGAAAACCACTAGGCCCTATTTTTGTTGTGCTGGGAGGGGGGGCAGGGGAGAAGTGGCAATCTGACCTAGTCCCAGGTCTAAAAGAGGATCTAGCTGCAGTGCGAGCTCCTTAGTGCAGGTGAGGTAGGAAATGCCCACCCTGATTCCAGTCCCTACCATATTTTCTGTTAGAGACAACATGCACTGGGAGCTGTGGTAGGGTAACAGGTAGCTTTGCTAACTGCAACATCCCAGGGTAGTAAATCCAGGTGTAGACCCAGAGACAGAGTTAATGTCCAGTTCCTAACAGAGCTCTCACAGCTTGCTCTACAGCTCAGGCACCAGCTTCTAACAACACCAGAGTTTCTGGAAGTATAAGAGTGGCCTTCAAGGGACACATTGCAACCATCTACTTTTATACATTATTGCCCCTGCTGTCAGCTTCAGCCTCACTACAAGGTCCCTCTGTGGTTTGGCATGGGTGCATGAACAGAGAAGGGATGAAACAACTTGTCCATCTCTGCTGAGAATGTGGCAATTGCAGCCACCACATATGTGCATGCATGCACATGCGTGCGCACACACACCTCCTCACTAGGGCACTCTTTTCTTCTCCAGGAAAACCACCACCTGCCACTCTTCTTGGGCATCTTCTCCTTCACCAGCCGATCAACAGTGCTCTGTGAAAGTGAGAGCACATTAGAGAGGAGGCCTGCTGCATGGTAAATTATTTCTGAGCCCACAGGAATCCCATGTACAGTGAATGTTCTCACAGCACTTTCACCTACAGGGCTCAGCACAGCGATGGGAAGGTTCCTGGGCTGATGGGGAAAAACAGCTTGAAGCCACTGCTGAAGTTCAGCTTCTGAAAGGCTTTTCCCCAACCCTCCCTCCTCACCACACAGTCCTGAGAAACTTCATGGCACAGAAATGGGGACACTTAGCAAGGGCCAGAGCACACTCCAAGTTCTAGCACAGCACCAGGCACCTGGCTCAGCCCTATCCCTAGACAACCATAGCTCTCTTCAACAGGTCAGTTTGGCAAGAAAGAGCCTCCCTTACCAAAATTTCATTCTTTAGGCACACACTATGGCATATTAGCATGCCAAGTAGGCATGTACCTACCTAAATTCAGCTCTGGCCTAGGTGAAAGGAAAGGATAATCAATGCTCTGCTACAGGGTGGAGCTGGAAGGAGACTGGAAAACAGGACTTTTGGCTCCTGCCCCTAATTATTTCTCAAACTTATTGCAAGAAGCCACTTGAGGCCAAAGCATACCAAGTAGTTTTGCCATTTACCTTGGGAATGTTCTTCTGGAATGCCTGCAAAGAGAGGATCATAGGAGCAGCCACTGCCCAATTATAATACCTGGAAGAAGCAAGAGGTAGATGAAGGTCACTACCTACAGAAAGCTAATACCCCATTGGACTGATGGGGATGGACCAGGAGGCTAGACCTTTACAGGGCCTGAATCAGGCAGAACAAAGGATGCAATTCCTTGACAATGAAATCTGGTTACATGCTAAGCCTGCGCCCAAGTACTGACTTCGTCACAGGTCACTTAGCCAAATCCTGCATCAAAGCCAAGCATAAAAGTAGGGGGTTTAGACTGAACATGGGCAGTGGCAGAGAGAAAGAAAATGAAAGACGGGGATAAAAAAAATAAATAAAAAAAATCAGTCATTTGATCACTCAGTCCTGGCCAGTCATAGCACATGACCCATGACAAGCCACTAGGATATCTTGGCTGAGCTTCAAGATGCAAAAAGAATATTTACCCGTGGAAGGAGCCATTTCCCAGCTGGGAGGGTGAAGTTCTGAGCGTGGCTCACAGAACAGCCCAGAGGGTTCAAGCCTAACTCAGTCACCGCAGTAGAAGTAGCATCTGTCTTGGAGACTCAGGCAGTAGCTTTATTGAGAGTGGTGCCCTATATATTCCACTAGATTTGGAAGATGATAAACCAGAACCAGGCTACTCACTTCTTGTGGATCAGTATCACCAGGTTGGGGTCATCGAGGACTCCTGGGTTCTTAGCAAACTCCTGGTATGAGATGATGTGCTCCATGAACTTCTCTAACAGAAACAGGAAAAGGAGATGAAATACTAACACACCAGCTCCTCGTCATTCCCTAAGGCATCCTGCCCTCCCTCCAGCATTTCTACCCCTTAAGGAGCTATTTTTCATCCCCTCACAGCAAACTCTACCCAGCTGATGAAGGCATCCTGGTTGTTGCACTGTGCAAGTTCTATAGTATAGACTCTTCTCTCCCTCACACCTACCATGGGAGATCTCCCTGTTGTCCCCAAGACCTCCACAAAGAGATAGTGCAACAGGGGACATCCCTTCACAGGTGAATTCTGACAAGTTCTCGGTGCCGCTGTCAATCACAGTTCCAGCTGGCAGCTGGGTGCTGCAGAGGCTTCCAGGATCGGTCAAGGGCTTTGGGCTCAGTTCCATATCACTATTAACAACAAGAAGGAGCAGTGACAATACTGTGTGAAAGTCAGATCTATGTCAGCAGGGCCAGAGTGCGACAACTAACATCCCTCCCTCTCCTTACAGGGGACCTTTTTAAGTATGAACAGTATGATGGACATGCAACTCATACAAATAGGCAATGGAAGTATGTGGTGTCAAACTACAAATGGAGGTATCTTCTACAAACTCAGCTTAACCAGGTGAGCTCAATGGCTCCATTCCAGAGCATGAGATGAGTAGGATCTCCTGCCGAGTGAAATCCTAAGCAACTCACTTAGGAATAAATTTGGGCCTAATATGTATGGCTTCTGCTTGCAGATGCCGGGGGGTCCATTATTTTAAGGACAGGGTAGGCAAATTGGAGCAATGTCCATTGCATGAATGCTGGACTGGGTGCATAGTGGAGGTATCTGTGCAGTTTCCTGGAGCCTACTCTGCCTCTGGCATAAAGTATAAGTTAAACTGCATTGACAGATCATGATGCTGTTAAAGTCTTCATTTAGCATGGCTCAGGAGTCCTATCAGAAGAGTCTTCAGTCCCAGCAATAGCACAGACTGGAATTATGCCAATACTGTAGTGGGACCTCAGTGATTTTTATTTAGCTCTGTTACATCTATCAGGTCATTTGGCATTCATTTGTGTCAAGGGCAAGATCCATCTTTTCTTGCTGCAAGGAACTGAACAATCCCTCCAGGGTTAAGAAGCTGACAGAACACTGGTAAGAGAGGAGCCTAATAAACTCAATACCTTTTAGGGAAATAAAGTGCCACCTGGTCTTCATCCAGGTTGGTGAGATCCTCCAAGTAGATGTCACTGGGACCCAGATGACGACTTCTTTTTGTGGAGCCTCAACAGACAAACAATACGAAGAGATACAATTCAGCCAGCATTTCTCCAGCCCACCAGAATCTTACAAGAGAGAAAATCAATAGCATCTCTCCCCATGAAGTCTTCTAAAAATTGAAATAAGTCAAAGATGGCGTCTCAGTTGCTCTGACAGAATTTTCCAACAATCTTGACAGCAGCAACACTGCCAATGCAGGAGAACATAGAAATGGGACCAGTTATAAAAAGACTGATAGGTCTGTCTACTTCCATTCTCCGAGCTAAGAAGAATGCAAACCAAACACTTCTCCAGCCACCTCACAAGAGGCTGTTTGCAATTAGCATAAGTCTGTGTGACATATTTGGACTGATATTTCTTTCTGCCTTGCTAGGCAGGGGTAAATCCAAGTAACTCCACTCAAGCAAGTGGATTTTCCCTTGGGTTTTTTCCTGGTATAAAAGTAAGCTTTGGCTCAGTGTTACCACCTGTGCCCAAGTGTTCAGGAGTCACCTAGAGATGGCTCTGCTGGAAAACATAGGTCACAAATACCAGCTCTATGAGAAGCTCTAAGTGCCTTATTGGGTCAGACCAATGGGCCAATGACAGTCCCTGCATTATAGGGACAAACAGCACCTGTAACAATGTAAGCCCCTGCTTACCCTGCTTCCTTTGGTTTTCCAGTTTGGTTTCCAGGCTGTCACCAGGCTGGGTGCTCTCCAGTTTTGTTGGCCTTGTGGCAGGTGCCTCTTGAACACCAGAAGGATCCAGCTGCAGGACTTGCTCAGTTGTGGCCTCCAGGGTCTCCTCTCCTCCTTCTTCTGCAGCCCCTGCCTCTCCCTGCTCCTCTGCCAGGGTGGGGGAGGCCTCCAGAGAACTCTCTGCTGTGTCTGCAGACTCAGTCACAGGGTGGAAGTCCTTCAGCACAGGGAAGCCATTTCCATTTTGGAAGACAGGTGTTGGCCTAATTACAGGTGAGGTACAGGAACAGGGCACGCCCTGAGAATCCACTGTGACCAAGTCACCTTCCAAACCCGCCGTGATGGCTAGGAAGTGGGTTGTCTCACCCACTGGGATGGGAGTCATCGTGGCAACAGTCGCTGTTGTAGTGACAAATGCTGTGGACTTCACTGGTTCAACTCGCTCTGATTTACTCACCTTCAGGAAGTGGGGAAAGTAAAACAGGTGTCAGCCCGCTACGTTCTTCTCTAAATGGGATCAAGCGGAGTCTCCTTCCCTCCCAGATAGGTTTCTAAGCCCTAGCTGGAACGGTGCAGCCATTAGTCAGGACACATACTTGAATGGTGGGGTGAACCAAGAGCCCCAATCTGGACAAATGTCTCTTACACCCTGCTCTCCAGGATCCCCAGTTTAGAGGAAAGAGTATGTGATGTAACCCGAAATACTGCAGCTTTCCTCTAAAAAGCCATCCTGGGATCAGCACCTTTGCACCAATATAACTACATCCACACTAGGGCATTTTACCCCAAGCTCCACTGGTTTCACAAAGAGTTAGTGCAGCACAGAAGCTGAACACAGACAAAACATTATTTGGTTACTGGACTGCAGATACATATAATATGTATGTGTATGCACAACTGGAGTGGGAAGAGATGTTGCCACTGGTTATCAGTAAAGAACTAGCTCAAGCACACATTACACAGAAAAAAAGCAATATTCAAAGAGAACACTGAAAGTAAAAAAAAAAAAAAAATGTTGAAGAGTCAGAAAGTGACAGAATTAAGATGACCCCCGCACATACCCAATTCTCTCTCCCTTCCAATGAACCCGATAAGCCCAAGTGCAAATGCTTTCCAGGCCCATCTAGTTAGCTGCTTTAATCTTGTAAAGCAAGATTTGTAGATACAGCCACAGTGGATGCTCAGAAAGCAGGCAGCATTAATGTAGTGCTATTTTGCATGATCAGATCTAGATTACAGACAACGGCCACATCATCCAGAAAACCAGTACCTACTTGTACATGGAGTAGGTTACACAGCAAATTTATATTATGGGCCTGCTGATGCCAGAGCTCTGCCAGCAGAGCCATGATGGTAGAGATATGGTGTATAAAAAGGGGGGGTTGGCCTGCTTAGCTGCACCACCTTCCTCAGTGATATAGGTTCTGCTGGCATTTTCTGTCAATGTATCTGTGTCCACATAGGGAGGCTCTTGACACAGCTATGTCAGCCAGCATACTCCTAGAAGGCATATAGCTATGCCGCAAAACTATGTAGGATAGACCAATCCAGAGACTCACTCCAGCAGGTCTCAGCCTCATATAAAAGCAAAGAACAGGACCAGTGAGTCAGAGGCAGTAACGACAAGAAAAGGAAGACTAAGATGCGCTGAACCATGGATTTAAAGCAGGCCATGCAGAATGCAGAGTTCCTCTTGAACAAAGGCAGCAACAACCATAGTTCATTTTCACTTATTTGAGAAAATGAAAGGGCAGCCCAAGTATCAGGACAATCATATTTTCTTCCAAAGTCAGGCATTGGCAGCCCACAGGCATAGGATTCAAATGTGTGGAAGCTCAGTTGTGTCTTTCTGAAATGATCCTCAGGGATTATTTGTGCCCCGTGCACTCACCTGAGGGAGCCTCCCCCAGGCCCACTGCATATGAGACTCAGCTCCAAGAGAGGATGGCTCAGCAGGTTTAATCTCCAGTTCAGAGTCACTTTTAGGGGAAGCTGGACGGCTTGGGGAGAGGCTAGAGAGAAGAAAAGGAAATGACAGACCCTTTCAATTTCCACAGCTCCACAGCTCCCCTCCTCTTTACCATCCTCAGGTCAAAACCCTGAGGTCTCAAATGAGCTCAGGGCACCATTGTACTGGATTCCATATTACAAGTGAAAAAGACCATTCCCTCACCAAGCGACTTTTTATCCAAAAAGGCAAAACAGACAAAGACTGTGTGCCTGCTTCCCTTCACAGAAGTGAAGGGCCTTACCTATAGGTACACAGCAAGTCAAAGCGGAAAGATTTGTTCCTTGATTCTAGCCCAGTGCCTCTGGACCACACTACTCCCAAGACCCTTCTCCCCACTTTTCTGTCCACTCAGATTTCTCCTTGCAACTTCACAGCTCTGGCTCCAAGGTCATGGCCTGAGCAGGGCTTCTAGCTTTCTTTAACACTATTCACACATTTTTGAGCCAGGGAAGGTCCATTCCCTGCTGCTTTCTAGTCTATTGAGCTTCCAAAAGCCATTCTAAGTTTTCATCAAGCTACATAATCACTTCATTCTGCCATTATTACCTCTCCAGTGGAGCCACCTCCCCATCAGAATAAGGGTAGATCTCTTTGGATAGTGAGGGCCCAATCTCCTCTTCTGGCAGGTCAGTGAAGGAGAAATAAACTGACTCACTGTGAAAAGAGAAGAAACAGCAGAGATGAAGATGGAATTGCCAACCCTGAGTCTTGAGCTTTGCAGACAAATTTGGCCAGGACTTTACCCTAATACTAGCAGTATGTGCAGAGGAAAGAATCCAGACATACATGTACACTGGCTTAGCTTCCCCAAGGTGTTGCAGTAACAAACTGGTGATGCAGGGGAGCAGGATCACCACCATTTGGTATGGAAAGTTGCTTACCTGGCATCACACAGGCCAATCAGTGTGAGATGGATTCTGATGGCCTCAAGCCATCACATCTCACTGCCTTTAAGGAGTCCCAGAGAGACAGACAGACCCCAGGCCTCACTTACGAAGGAGTCAGCTGTTTGTGCTTTTCCTCAAGAGACCTTTCACTCCCCGTTCCTTCCTGCTCTTCCACAGTGGAGTCTGCTGCCTCCTTCCGCTTCGGCTTCTTCTTGCGCCGCCTTTTCTTACGAAGGGTCATGTTGGAAGTTGATGTTTCTGTCTCTCCAGACAGACTGAGTTTAGAAACTCCAGGCTCCTGAGATGATCCAGCTGTATGATCCGGGCTTTCTTCCAGTGGGATGGGTGAAGTGCAGAGACGAGAGGGGATGTTTCCCTGGAAGGGAGATAAAGAGAGGTAATTGTTGTTAACCTTTGACCCCCTGGTCCTGCATCCTAAGACCCCTTCCTGAAATAATACACACATGGAACCCTTTCTAAAATAACCACAAAGTCCCTGTGCCCTTAAATGAACACCCAATTCAACCCTGCTTAAAGAAAGATTTTAAAGGCGACACGCGTAGGGTAGAAAATCAAGACTACACAGACACAGACACATAGCCCAAGGCAGCAGAGGTAGACTTAGATTGCAACAAAGGAGAATTAGGCTGGATATCAGGAAGAATTTTCTAACCATGAGCATGTTTAAACTTATAATTGTTTAGACAGGAATGATTTCATAGATTTCATAGACATTAGGGCTGGAAGGGACCTCAGAAGATCATCGAGTCTAGCCCCCCACCCGAAGGGCAGGAAGTCAGCTGGGGTCATAGGATCCCAGCAAGATAAGCATCCAATTCATTCTTGAAGGTGTTCAATGTAAGTGCTTGAACCACCTCCGATGGCAAGCTGTTCCAGACCTTGGGGGCTTGGACAGTAAAGAAATTCTTCCTTATGTCC
>NW_017729009.1:3414478-3417547 GCF_001723915.1 Gavialis gangeticus | reverse complement strand
AATGATGACCCCCAAGTCTCTTTCTTCCGTAGTTCTAGCCAGGGTAGCACTGCCGAGCCTATAAGGATGCTGCAGGTTTTTCCTCCCAAGGTGGAGAACCTTGCATTTTTCAGTGTTAAACACCATCAGGTTCTCATCTGCCCATTTGCTGAGCCTGTCCAGGTCAGCCTGGATCACCTGCCTGTCTTTAGGCATGGATGCTTTGTCCCAAAGTTTGATGTCATCGGTGAACTTGGCCAGTCCACTCCTGACTCCAATGTCCACATCATTAATGAAGATGTTGAACAATATGGGTCCAAGGACAGAGCCTTAGGGGACCCCACTGGTCACAGGGCACCATGATGATTGACTTCCGTCAGTTGCCACCCTCTGGGTCCTACCACGGAGCCAATTTCCCAGCCAGCAGATCGTAGTGAACCCAAGGCAGCAGTTGGCCAGTTTCACCAAGAGGTGATCATGGGATACCAGACTGAAGGCTTTTTTGAAGTCAAGATATAAGACATCAATCTCTTCTCCCTTGTCCAGGTGATAGGTCACCTGGTCATAGAAAGAAATGAAATTGGTCAAGCAAGACCTACCCGCAACAAACCTGTGCTGTCTATCCCTCAGGATCTTGGCATCGGCCAGTCTATTAAGGATGGCCTCTTTAATAAAATTTTCTAAGACCTTCCCCAGGATAAAAGTCAGGCTGATGGGCCTATAGTTTGCCGGATCCACTTTCCTCCCTTTCTTGAAGATAGGCACCACATTGGCCTTCTTCCAGTCTTTGGGCACTACACCAGAGCACCAGGAGCTCTCGAAGATCTGTGCCAGGGGCTGAGCTATGATGCTCGCCAGCCCCTTGAGTACCCTGGGATGTAAGCTGTCAGGGCTGGCTGACTTGAAGGTATCCAGCCTCTCAAGGTGTTCCTTCACGAGGCCAGCATTGATGGAGGGTAGGGGATCTCCCTCACCTGGACCTCCCTGTCCCGTGGTGGGCATGGGCGTCCCATGGGACTGATGAAAGACCGACGCAAAGTACCCATTTAATAGGTTGGCTTTTTCCTGGGCGTCAGTTGTCAGTTGTCCCATCTAGTTCAGCAGGGGTCCAATGTTGCCCTTGCTTTTCCTCTGGCTCCCCACATATCTGAAAAAGGACTTTTTATTGTCCTTGATACTCAAAGCTAGTCGGAGTTCAGTTGCAGCCTTGGCTTTCCTGGTTTGCCCCCTGCAGGACCGAACCAGTGCAGACAGGATGACCTCTCAAGGTACCTTCTAGTCCTATTTTTTTGTGATTTTAAAAAGATACTTCCCAACAACTGTGGATTTAAAAGGTGAAATCAGGCCTGGTGCAGGGGAACTGAAAGGCTCAGGGGCAGTCCCATGCAGCCTTTGCACCTGTAGGTCACTGGTTCTAATCCAGCCCAAGCTACCAGCATGAGCTCAAGGTTTGACACTCATGAAAAATAAACTGCTGGTTCAGCTACCAGAAGCACAGGCACTGCTGTCTCAAGACCTTGCTTGTTGTCAAAAACACCAGGCTTTGAGACCATTTCTTAGGTCTGACCATTGACCAAGCCTAAAGAAAAGCCTTTAAGGAATAAGCAACTCATCACTGTGCTGTTTGTCAGTCCCTCAAGATGCCCTAGGTCTGAACTCACCAACCCTACACAGATCTTTCCAATTTTGTACAATTCTAAAAGACCACAGACATCAAAGGCACTACACAAATATGCAAAGAAAAAAAGAAAGTTAAAAAAACAAATACAAAGAATAACAGCAACCTCCTTCCCTTTTCTGCCCTCTTCCATGAGCATTAGACCTCTCTTCTGGCAGACATGTAACCCCTTTATGAGATCCAGGTGGTAAGATTACAGGACCTTGTGTCAGGGGCACACAAACCCACTGGCTCAAAGAGGTACATTCACCTCCTCCCAATCACCAGACACAGTTTACCTCATTCTCCTCTGATTGCTGGACAAAGAATGCCTCTCCATTGTCTCCCAGCTTCATGTGTAAGTCCACAGGTTCTCCGTTGATTTCTATGTCAACCTAACAAGAGGGAGAAAGAATGGGCTGGGCATTGAAGCCATCTGCACGCTGGTAGTACAGGAAGGGCCCTTGCATGACATGAAGTCACACAGGCGACAAATATGTGGGGGTCTGAGGGCCCTGACCCACTTGGGAAGAGGGTAGAGTGACCACCTGTCCCTAATCAGCAGAACAGTTCCAAAGTGGGAACATTAAGTCCCAGTCCCGGGCTGCATGACTCAGGCACAGCACATGTCCCAGATCCCCAGTATTGTGCAGGGATCCAGGTTTTCTGTTCACCATGGAAAAACATGGGAAATGACAGGTTTCCCCTTTCACTGGGGCTAGGGATGGGGCTGGGGGCATTGCCCGGCCAGGGTGAGGAGTGGGACAGAGCCAAGGGCAGCTTGTCCAGGGTGCCTATGTGAAGTTACCTACTGAAGAAGGAAAACCATCCTAATTCTATGTCCCCAGGGCCCTCCCTTCATCCTACCACATCTATGTCCAGGGAGGGGGCTTGGGTTGCACTCTCTAGTTCTTCAGGGGTTTGGAGGAAGGTGAAACTCCACTACAGTCCAATCTGTCTTAAAGAATGGGAAATATAGCCCCAGGGAATGGTATGCTTTCTCCTTCACAAAGTCCACCCTTGGTGCAGAGCTTATTTCACTGTTAACTATCACTGAGGCCTCCCTCACATTTAAACAAGGGACACAGAGTACTTGGGAGAGACTCTGCCAAGGATGTCTAGCTAGCTTCTGGCTTTGGAAGGAGCATAGTTCTTTGCCTCCAGAGTGCAACAGGGCTGTATTATTACCAGGGATCCAGGTTTTCTGTTTCCCATGGGAAAGCAGAAAAAAACGTGAATTTTCCCTTTTAAACAGAGAAAAAAGTTATTTTGCATTTTAATGGAGATACCTGTGGATTTTCCACTTTTTGAAAGAGCTCTCTGCAGCCTGGCAGAGTTTCAGTCTGCAAGAGCTTCTTGCAAAAAGGGCAGGAAACCTTAAGCCCTGTCCTGAGGGGGAGGGAAAGGGGGAAGGGGCAGGGGCAGGGGCAGGG
>NW_017729009.1:3409200-3409478 GCF_001723915.1 Gavialis gangeticus | reverse complement strand
TGGCTGCATGGCTCTGGGTGTAAGGGTGAAGGGCACAGGGGCAGGGCCTGAGACTCTCAGTCTGCCAAGGTTTGGCTCAGGCTCGCTTTCTCTCCTGAAGACTTTGAGGTAAGTGGGGATTGCAGGGGGCTGGGGGCCAGCTAGGGGCCCCCTCTGGTGAGGCTGGGGGGCTGCAGGGTGGAGATGGGGGCACTGGCAGGGCTGGGGGGGCCCTGTGGGGCAGGTGACTGCCAAGGCTGGGGGGCAGGGGGTTGGGAGCTGTGAAAAGAGCCAGTGGG
>NW_017729009.1:3403262-3404200 GCF_001723915.1 Gavialis gangeticus | reverse complement strand
GGGGCAGGTGACTGCCAAGGCTGGGGGGCAGGGGGTTGGGAGCTGTGAAAAGAGCCAGTGGGGCAGGTGAGGGCTAAGGCAGGGGTGTGTGGGTAGGGGCTGAGGGAGTGGGAAAGTGTCCACAGGAAGCCCCACATGGAGGGCCAGCCCACCCCGATGGTGTATGGACTGGGAGCTGCACACCATTGGGCCAGGTGGAAAGCCGCACCTGGAGGCACGGAGTCGCATACACCACTAGGCTGGGCAGGCTTCCCGCTGGAGTGCTGGAAGCCCCATGTGGAGGCACAGAGCCTGCCCAACCCAATGGTGCACGGCTCCCAGTCCACACACCATCAGGCCAGGGCAGCCAGCTCCGTGCCTCCACATGTGGCTTCCTGCACTCCAGTGGGAAGCCGCCCATGGAGGCACAGAGCCTGCCCAGCCCGATGGTGCACAACTCCCACCTGCAGTGCCACGAGCCTTGTGTGTGGGCACAGAGCCAGCTCAGTCTGGTCTCACGATGTGTGCCGATGGGCTGGGCCAGCTCCATGCCAGCATGTGCAGGGCCTGGGACTCAGCCACAGGTGCAAGCCACTGGGGGCTCTGCCTGCCGCAGCCATGAGTGCTCCAAGTGCCCACTGCCTGCTGCCACTGAGCCGCCAACAGTGGAGGCTATGCACCCCAAACCCCACACCTGCCCACAAACCCCATACACATACCCCTACTCCTCATACCCCTTCACAACCCTGCCACAAACCCTACACCCATCCACATACACCACACCCCCCCCACACCCCCCAATCATACAAAGTACCTGCATATATTTCTAAAGAAGGTACAAATAGTGTTATAGTTAGATTAATTTGTAAAAAAAAGTAAAAGTAATTAACATTGCATAATTTTGAATTTTTCTGTGCATAATTCCTTGGGGTGTACAGACTGGACTCAACAGGAGCTCT
>NW_017729009.1:3374892-3398262 GCF_001723915.1 Gavialis gangeticus | reverse complement strand
CAGGAGCTCTGATTTTCCATGATGAAAAACCCAAAATCAAATGCCAAAATATATATTTAGAATGTATTTTATTACAGTGATTGAGATGCTGGTAATCTTCCAAATCACTTTAAAACTGTAAATATATCAATAAAACATTGTGTTCAACTGATGCCTGTATATATAGTGGCCTTTCATTTTAATCATGGATTAGAGGGTTTTAATCAGAGAATTTGCATTTTTTTATGAGAGAAAACCAGGATCCCTGATTATTACAAGGCAAATGGCAAGGTTCCTTATGGGGTAACTTGAGGGTACGCTAAGAGAGGCCTCTGGTAACGTAAAGTTTCAGAGACATATCAGTAGATAAGCCCTTCCTAGCATGCAAAGAGGCACCACTTACCACCTTCTCCTTGGAGCGCAGCACACCCAGCTTCCCAAAGCGCACATGGAAAGGAGAACACTGGAAGGAGCCATCCGGCTGCCTCACCACAATAATGTCGATGCATCCCGTCAGGGTGGCTGGGTTCAGGCCCTTGTACAGCTCCTTCACGGTGACCAGCACCGTCTCCGCCAGGTGCCCCACATAGTTCATGGTCTGTGACTGCACCCAAGAGAGGCAGGGAGAGACTTGAATGACTAGCAGGAACACTCTTCATATACACAGTAACATGTAAAGGGGCAGCTGGGAAGTCATCTGACACATCACCATCATGAAGACCCCCACCCCTTATTATTAAGGTCACCTGCCCAACAATTTGAAGCAGAGAGGCTGAGAGCCCTGCTTAAGATCCTAGAACAAGCCTGATGGAGGCAGGAACAGAATCCAGAGCCCAACCACCACCTGCTTCCTCTTCAACACAGGCTGCTCAGCCCAGAGAGGTGTTTCCAAAGGGAACACACCATCCTAATTTGTAAGACAGATGCCCTTTGACAGAGCCTTTGATTTTAGAATAAGCTGTCCGCCTCCTTTACCCTACACCTTCAAAATGTTTCCTGCTGTTGGGGCTCTACTTGCCATCAGAGTCTGCTAGTGGCCAGCACAGACTGTGGAGGGGAACAGGATATACAAGTGAATAAGGTGCTCTGCAATAAGATAAAGGGAAAAATAAACCCCAAGCGCAATAAAATTTTCCTCTGCTTTGGTTAGGAGCTGTGGCCTACATCTGGCTCTAGACAGCAACAAACTGGCACACCAGACTAGCTGAGCTGCAGACAGAAGGTGCAGGGGGCAACCCCAGATTCAAGGAGCCAACACACACTCAGCAGTTGGCATATGCCACCACCCCTGTCCTCAGTGACAACCAATGCCATTTTGTGTACCTTTACCCTGTAATTAAGCCATTAGTCACCACAAACAGCAAGATCTTGTAAGCCAACACACTTTCGTGGATGGATCTTTGCCCTGCTTGCATCACTGTCCTTAAGAGGCCATTGAATGAAAAGCATAAGAAGATTTAAAAGAAGCACTGAAAAAAAAAAATCCCTGCATTTAACATTTCCTTCATTTAAGACCCTGCTCCACTTTTTGGAAGCGTTTCCCTGCAAATACACACAGCTGAAGCACAACTGGCCAGCTGAAATTGCCACTCGAGCAGTAGTTGTTAGCACATGCCCAATGAAGTGACAGCTGTTGCCTTTCATTGTCATCATCCAATCCCCTTGGGGAAATTTCCCTACAAAGCAGTGGTCCTAAATCAAAGGGCATTCAAAGAGTGCTAATTTCTTGGCACTGAAGCTGTGCTGTGGACTCACAGACAGACAGCTCTGGAATGTCCTTTCCATTAGGCACTAACGCACTGTGAGATCCCGCATCTTCTGTTTTCCATTAGCAATGACATTTGGGAGGAAACCCAGAGCAATCCACGATCTTTGCCTCCCTAGTTCACATGTTTCAGTCACTCAGTCCTTAAAATGAAATTAATCTTTCCTTAGCTACACACAGTACAGGGCAAAGGAGCACAGGATGTTGCAGACACTTGAGATACACACAGCGTGCTCTGTGGTTTGGTACTGCTGGCTCTTTGCACAGATGCAAATGTGACACACAGTGCTGAGGTTCCTAACAACTTGACCTGCTTTACACAAAGTCCCCTATCACAAGCCAGTGCTCTGCAGAAGGAAGCGCAAGTCATGCCACTAAAACCAGTCTCCTTTTGGCTAGCACATGGAGTTGCAGTAGAAGAATTAATGCTGAGCAAGGCACAAAAGCCAGGCATTTGTCCTGGTCTCCATTTTGAGGAGTAGTAAGCAATGGACTCACACCTAAAGAATGGGGGGGAGAGGGGGCCTGAGCTGTTCTCCCACATCGTCCTCAGCTCCTAGAGATCTGTACACACTCTCCCAGGGGCCACTACTTAGGGATCTGTGCAAAAACCTATGAGAGAGTTGCCTGGAGACAAAGCAGCTCACCAGTTAGTACAACCCAAAGGTATATTAAAGGCAACACCAAAAGCAAGGCGGCATTGAGGTACACATGGGTACATGGCAGCATTGAGGTCAGCACCAGCATTCTCTCCCCACTTCATTTCTCTAACTTAGGTCCACCCATGAACAAGAAATCAAGGCCACAGATGGTGGCCACAGCCACAGGTTGTGCTCTTAGGGCTGGTAATGGAGGCAACATATCTCTGAATAATAATAATATGAGAACAGCAGTCGCTCCTGACGGATACAGTTCCTAGAACTATGACCTTGCAGCGTCTCCAACAGGGTCACTCTCAGCTCCTCCATTCACCCTGTTCTCAGCTGTTGCAAAGAGAGAGGTTGGGAGCTGTAGGGCTGGTGTGCACCTTGTCAACCAAGCCCAGAGAGCAACTGGAAAAAAGAAGGTTGGTAGGCACCAAGAATGGGACCAGACAGAAATGCATCGAAAACAACAGGATGGCAGAGAGGTTAAGCATCGTGTCTTGCCTAAAGTAACTCTAAGCCAGTGACAAAACCTGAAAGGGAACCTGGACCTTTCCTTTAACCGCTAGGCCAACCTACACTTATGCTTTCAAGTACCACCTGCTGGCACACACAGGAGTGACAAGTGCTTCTGTTTCTATTCCAGTTTAGCAAGTTTAGAGGCAAGTGCTCTCTCTAGTGCTCTGTGGGACACCCAAATTCAAATCCCACTTCCTCTCCTAGTGGGCAAGGGGAACCATTGTGCTGTAATGGTGACAGCATGACAGGCTGCACAATAGACCTCACACTCTCCCACATGAACCCCGACAGCCAGTCCAAAGCACAGCAAGCCAAGGTCCACGTGGGGAGCCACCACATGGGGAGAAATCAAGATCACGCTGCCATGCAGGCTCCAGGCCCCATCCCCACATCACTCCTGTTCCAACAGGGCAAGCTCCTGGGAGTTTGGATCATGGAGGCAGAGCTAGAAGGGAGCTTATAAATCCTACGGATGAGCTCTCTAAAGTTACCTCTCACTCCCACATCCTGTCAGCCAATTCAACACAGCACAGTGACTCCCAGCAGAAACCTGGGACAGCAGACACCCAATGCAGCCTGGAGAGACCCATTCCTTACCCAGATGGAAGCAGACAGACAGACACCATCAGATGCACCTTCTTCCCTGGCACAAAACTTGCCTCTCCTGTACTCTTTGCCTGGGCTTACATCCTTCCTGTTCCCAGACATCCCTCAAGTCCTTCTGGCAGGAGCGTCCACATCACATCCCACAATCCCACCCCCATGTTTCCCCTCCTGTCCCCACCCTTAAGGTACAAAAAAACCCCTCCCAGATGCTTTGTTTTGCTGCTGTGCAGGCCAAGGCTAAAGCAAATTCCCAGAAAAAATGCACTGATGGTGTCCAGAAGCTTCAGTGCCACCGTCAGCTTTGCTCTTTGCTTGCTGTGCTGAGCTGGGACAGGGTCATGGGACTGTCCCCTCACTACAGAAACCTGCTGAGCCCAGCTCTCTTCAGTGCTATTGAGTTGGCAGCAGTGCAGACAGTCCTACAGCTGGCGTGTGGGAGCACCACAGCTCGCCTCTGCATCCTCTGCTTTCGCACAGCTGGCTGCTTGGGGCATGGGACCCGGTAAATGCACACACGTGTGCAAGAAATATGCAGTCAGGAGCCCACACTGAACTGCTGGCCTGGGCTCTCACTACAATGCTAGGGCTCCCAGGGTTGCCCTCGAGACCCTTGGGTGTTGTTCACAATCACAGGAGTTTTGCTTCCCACATGGCCTCAGGCTAAGAGGAGAGGTATACACCACAGCCCGTGGCAAAAAACCTGCCGCGGGCACAATATAAGGTTGTACTATATAATAATGTATAATATAAATCTTATATTGATTTGGAGCTGCAGAAGAGAGCCGATTGCTTCAGGATTATTCGCTTCCTTTGGTTCAAAGATCGGCGACCACGGTCTGCCAGGCCCTTGGAGGGATCTTGATATAGGAAACACAGGGTTGAGCCGTGCCTGCTGCTGCTGGGGCCCTGCTGAGTGAAGCTCTCCCGGCAGCCTACAACTGATGCGGCCTGGCCAGGATCCTGCAGACAGACCCAGGAGGGTGAGTCTCTTAGAGTTTTCCTTCCAAAAGGACCTGGTCTCTGACATCATCCGTGACCGCTACCTCTGCGGATGTCAGCATACCACATCTCTGTGGATGTCAGCAGGCAGAGCACTTAAGAAAACGATCTTGCCCCTTGAGCATTTGGGGCCGTCATGCCAGTTCTATCGCCCATGACCTACCGGGCTTGTTGGCCTTGCAGAAGGGCAAAGCCAGGGAGCTTGGGGTACCCTGCAGACTGCACCGTGGGCTGCCATCTGCCCAGCCCTTTCTGAGGCATGGGAGAGAGCTGCCCCCCTCCACACACCCCAAGCTTCACCCTTGGGGGCTTGTCCTTCTCCTCTGCTGAAAGAGAAGCAATACAAACCTCCAGCTCTGAGCAGAAGGCCCAACCTTAGCAAGCCCTGCCAGAGGGCTGCCCTGGCTGCTACTTCCTGCCCCCCGAGGGAGTGTGGTGGGAGGCCTGGAAGCAGGCACCAGGCCCAGCACCAGCACGTACTGCCACCCTGCCTGCAATGCCGAGGGCTCCCCCCAGCCCATCCGCAGTGTTTGTGACTAAAGGTGCTAGATGAGAACTCAGGAGATCTAGATTTGTTTCCTGGCTCCACCATCCTCCCTGTATGAGCTGAAGCAAGATCACTTTCGCTGCACTTCAGCTTCCCATCTATGAGAGGGCAGAGGCAAAGCCCCTGCTCCTCTTCGACTCTGCCTGGTTGATTTAAACCATGCTCCGGCCAAGATTCCTCCTTCAAAACACTCACAAAGAGATGGCGACAAAAACTCACTCGTTGCACAGACGGGGAAATTTGGGCAAGTTTCAGTGCCTGTAACAACAGACACAGAGGAAAGGAAAACAAAGAATATCTGGGATCTGTTCCCAGCACCACTTGCCAATGCTGAAAGAGAACGACCTCCTTATGTTACTCAGTGCTGCTGCAGCAGTATTATGATATGCATGGTGCAGGAGGTAAAGGATGATGAATTAAAGCACCAACCTTGCAGTTCAGAACCCCAAGAAGGTACATTTCTGCTCTGTCACTTACTTCCCAAGTGATCTTGGCCAAGACATTTAACCCCATTTTGGCAAGGCACTTCCACACTGCACAAAAGCACTACAAAGTACTCAAAGATCACGGCGATGAAAGCCACAAGCAGTACCTAGGAAAGAGTACAGTGCCCAACAGAGCAGGATCT
Organism: Gavialis gangeticus; assembly: GCF_001723915.1. Taxonomy (NCBI): domain Eukaryota; kingdom Metazoa; phylum Chordata; order Crocodylia; family Gavialidae; genus Gavialis; species Gavialis gangeticus. The sequence goes on along the minus strand of NW_017729009.1, from coordinate 3,392,575 downwards.
TTTAGAGTAGTTAGTTATTTTTGGGGACGGTCTCCATCTCAAAGCCATTTAGACATCAAGTTTTTAGAAACAGCAGCCAGCTTAAGACAATCAAGGCACCTTAACAGGGTCAAACTGGATACCATTAAAAAAAAAGTCACTTGCCACTAGAAAGTCTTAGCCAAAGTCATAAGGCTGACTGGCCACAGGTACAAAGAGGAAGCAGTGCATTCAGTAGAGTGACACGAAGTCTCCACTTGGGTTAGAATAGTCCTAATGGTTGAAAAACGTTTCAGCAGTTTGATTTTCAACTAGTTTTTTGTCTTCAGTATCTATTTTTGCCTGAGAGCCTTGATTTTTCTTGAAGGCCAAAATATTGCAGCTCAGGTAACTTTTAGTTTGGTAGCAAGAAGCCACAGTTCCCCTCTCTGCACCCACTCTCCTCATCCCATGACACCCTCTTGGAGAGGAGCAGAAGTATAAACCCTGATGCATCTTGGGAGACTGAGCCAAACTTGCTAAAGAATGGGAGTTGTAGTTTGTGTTAAGCTCCCGTGAGGCAAAGTGATGCCTTTTCCAAACCAAAATCTTGTTTTTCTTCCCCACCAAAGGATGTCAGATTTCCAAATTTAAAAAAAAAACAAACAACCTCTCAAATGTTTGCCAGCTTTCATCATCATCATTAGCAATCCCTCGCAGTCAAGGATGTTTGTCTCCTACGATTGCTTTCTCTTGCCCTCCTCTTAAGTGTACATCTTAACTGAGCTGGGAGAATAAAACTTGCTTTGGGAGTCTGTGCAGTCAGACATCTGGATGATGTAGCCGGCCCAACGAAGTTGATAGTGAATGATCAGTCGCCTCACTGCTCGTGGTGTTTGCTTGAGAGAAGACGCTAACGTTGGTGTGTCTGTCTTCCCACTGGATTTGAAGAATCTTCTGCAGGCAGCATTGATGGGTGCTTCTCCAGCAACTTGAGGTGTCGCCTGTAAGCTGTCCACGTCTGAGCTCTGTGCCAGCTCTAGTCATCCGTGGATGGACCGTGTTGCCTGGCTGACTTCTCAGACGGCTTTGCAAGAAGGGGAAGAATCTATATGCTACTAAATGTCCTGGGTAAATGGGAAAGTAAAATTGAGAAGCTGTTGCAGGAGTGTGAGCAGTGTGAGAAGCAGAGCTAAGCTGGGCATTGGCAAAGGAGACAAAATGAGAGCATGAGTTCAGATATAGCAACACAAGCCTTCCATAGCAAGTTTTCCTTTTCACAGTACCCATGTAGACATGGGCTGATTACGGAGAGAAGCTTGGGTGGAGTCAGCTGGTGTTTGGCAGAAGCATTTAATTGGATTGAGGAAAGGACACAGAGCTCAAGAAATGGAGGTGTTCCCAGTTATCAAAGCAGATAACTAAGAGCTTGGTATTAATATAAAGGAACAAAAGAACTCTGAAAATGCAGAGCTGGCAGCACAGCTAATGGACAGTGCGCTAGGCTGGGACTCGGAGGCCAGAGTGCTATTCCTGTCTCTGCCACTGAGGTTCTATATGACCTTGAACAAATCACTTAATCCCCCCTTCCCTTCTTTCATCCCCTGTCTATTTGCTTGGTAAACTCTTCAAGGCAATGAGGCATTATCTGACTAGTATCTTTAATTTCTTTACTCCCAAGGGCTAGAAGTGTAGCCCGCATAGTTGCCAATAAGTCAGTCATTAAAGGGCTAACTAGCATTTACAGACAAACCAGGACAGTAGGTGATTTTAAATAATCCAACATACATGCAAGCAGAACATTGAGTCTAAGTAACTGCAGAAGGCACTTGCCCCTTGTGCCAGTATCAGTTCACTTCACTGGGCAGAGACAGCCCCCAAGGGACCTCCAAGGAGCACTCTTCCTTGAAACCTCTCTCCATAATAAGCTTGTCCTGACTGCCCCTGGCTTTGGAATCATGTTTCAAAGCCCCAGGCTGAGGCTCAGCCTGATCAAGGGGCTTGGAGCTGCCCACTGTGGAGTAAAAGAGAGAGCTGTCAGTCACAGTTATCTCTGCATACAGCAGGTAGCATCACATGCTGCTTGGAGACCAGTCATTCTCCACAATCTGGGCAGCTGCAAGCTAGTGGCATTTCCCCCTGCTCTGTGCTAGGTTAGCCCCTCTGACATCTCTGTGGGTTTTGCATCAAAATTAAGTCAACTGGAAGGTGAGGAGGAAGAGGCAACAAAAAGTTATCTTGCTGGTCTCTCCTCAAAATCCTCAGGCCTGCCCTGGGCATAGTAACCCCATAATTGTGATCAGGAATCAGTTACTGGTACCTTGGAAAGACACAGTGATGATAAGCAATTGTTTCAGCTCTACCCAGAAAATCCCAGGCCAAACTCAGCTGATAGGCATGTGACATGGCAAAAGGGAAGCAGTCAGAATTGGTGACCTGTATCTCCCTCTCTAACTCCCAAAACTAAAGACAACTCTTTAAAAATTAGAGTCTGGGTGAAAGCTCCCCTTTCTGAAAACCACAAGAGACAGAAAAGTCACACAATGGTTCAGCAACATTAACTTTGAGTAACACATTTCCCTGGCTTGAAGGACCTCACGAAAAGCCAGCTACTTTGCTAGAATACCACCAGGTTAATACAGTTGTCTGCCATAACTGCCCAATAAATACACAGGGAGCTGACTGAGAAAATAAGAATACAGAGACCAAAATCACCCCTCTGATATCAGTGAAGCATGAAATCATGCTTAGCCTCAGTGCCTCTCCCTTATGAAGGCAACTTCCCCAGGGCCATTTTGTGCACCTAGTACAGAAGATATACGCCCTTCCTTCAGCCTGCAAAAGATTCACCCCTTCCTCCCATCCTAAAGAGAGCACCCTACTAACCCAAGCACAGCCATGAAACCCAGATTTCACATACTCACACATGTGCAGCAAATCACACTAAAAAGACTTTCATTTGATCACCTGACACTTACCCCATTACCTGGCCAGGGGTTCCTGGACTCTGAAACAAGCAAAATCTTAAAATCCCAGCCAACTGCTAGCTACAAACTGGCATGTTCTCTTTCAGTTCCACCTCTGTACCTGGCACTTCCTGGATCTTACCTGAGAAAGGGGAGGGGCCTGCATTGTGACACTATCGGGTCGCCCTTGATCTGCCTTACAGTAAGCCTATCAGGGCTTTAGGAGCACCTGAGGGAGGATCTCATTGAGCTAGGCAGCTGACACCAAAAGTGAGTGATAGCAATGGTGCATTGCTTTAGTCAAGCCTCTTTCCCTGCACCCTGGCAGTCCCTGGCACTTGTCAGAGCTGCTGGAAGTCACTTATCTGCAAGCAAAATCTCTCCCCTCTGGTTCCCTTGCAGACAGGCTTTCTGCACAAGATGTTTGCAATGCAGTTGCAGTGAGATGCATCAGTCTGGAATTTCCGAAGAACTCCACTCTTGTTTAGTCACCCAAATTACTGGCAGGATTGTCACGGGTGCTCAAGAGCCTAAGTTCTGCTGAAAAGTCAGCTGGCCATATCCCAACGGGAGGCACTAGACATGAAACTGCTCGGAAAATCTGGCCCCATAGTTTCTTTGGGAAAAAATGGCCTTTAAAACCTGCCTCCCAGAGGCCTGTAATCTGCCTTGCATCAGATTTCAGCTGGTAGGAAGCTAATATGCAGGGCAATGCTAGTCTGCTCTGAGGTGTCTGCTTAGCAGTGAGAGATGGGTGGACCCACTGAGAGTTTCTGGTTTGCAAGGCTTCCTGGATGGCATTGGCTTTGCCAGGGAAGTTTGGATCTGCTCTGTTCTGCATACTTTGGAGAAAAGGCTTCAGCATGGAGAAGTCTCCAGGGCCAAATCACAAAGTCTTGCTTTAGCATAGCTGGAATTCAGTTTTTACACATACAGATGTAAAACTAAGGGTGCCCAGTAGGCGGCACAGAAGGTCACTTTATTTCACTTAGTGTATCTCTAGTGCTGAGACCTCTTTTTATGAAAGCACCCAGACTTCATAGTGAGGTACGTAAAGGATCACATCTGCACTGCACACCTATGCACAGGATTGCACTGCACTTCTACAGTCCTGGCCCAGAATGCACTGAGGACAGTTGCCTACTGATGGCATTTGAAGGCTACTCTTCTTTGGCTTCCGAAGTCCTCTCTAAGGATCATGCCACAAGAGTGGCTGTAGGTCTCACAAACCCTCTGCCAGACTCAGTCAATTCTCTTTCTGTCTGTGCCAGAAGAAGCAGATTCCCCAGGGGTGAATTGCATTGGTTATTTCATAGCAAGACGTGGAACAGACAATGAGCCAGGGGACAGTCCGAATCTACTGAACGCTACCCGCCCTCCCGGATCCCTGCCTAGAGACAGTTGCCTGCTGGACAGAGCACTGGCCTGGGACTGTACAGCCCTAGTCCTGCCTCTGCCATTGCTCAAATTCCTTTATTGCTTTGTGCTTCTATTCCCCATCTGTATAATGCAGATAATACTACTCTCTTCACAAAATGCTTGGATGAGGAGGGTTATATAAGAGCTAGGTATCATTATTCAATTATATACAGAGCCCACATGAAAATCCCAGGCTCGGAGCTAAATTTTGCATTCTCTTCTATCCCGTGCCCATCACTGTGGCCTCTGAGGTCGGTGTTGCATATTACTGAGCCTAAAATGGAAGTTGAAGTTCAAGGGGTGAGAAATCACACGAAGAAAAAACAACTCGGCAGCCTCTTTAGACTGGAACAATGGAAGCCGGCAATGTTTGTGCCGCCCTGCCTGAGCCGTGGCACTCTGAGGCCATGCTTGAAGCTTACCACAAGGTGGCAACGTGTTTTCATCTGTGTCCCTTTACACCACCTTCCTACTCCCTGCATAACCCTAGCTGAAATTCTGTCCACAGCTGGATCCCCGGGTCTTCCATCACAGTCAGTAGAGGCTGCGCAAAAACATCCAAGAGTGAAATTGCCCCACCACACTCAGCAGCTTCATAGCTGGTGATTTGAGGAATACGTATGAACTCGAGCTTTCTATTAGTGGCTGCTTGGACACTTGATATGATTAATAAAGAAGCCTAATGATTAATATTATTTCTTTATGGTACCATTGGTCTGTGGAGCTCTGCAAACGTAAAGGAAGGCAAGATCCTCTCCCAGACACCATACAAAATAAGGGTCTGATCCTACTTTCCCGTAAGGCAATAGCAGAGTCCCAATGGTCATCAAGAGCAGCACAAGGCCTTAAAGGAGAGAGGAATAAGCAGAAAGAGTTCAAATGAGAGCAAACAGCACTAGACAAAGTAGCAGCAGTGGAAGGCAGAGCCCAAGGAGGTGCTTTCATAAGGCCGAGCATGTAAAGAGATCAAGGGGTGTAAAACATGTGGGAAAGTGTCACAACCTTTTTATTGCTGGACCGAGGAAGCTGAGATACAGGAAAGCTGAACAATATGCCCAGAGTCACACGCAGAATTGCTAGTAGAAGCAGGGTTGAAGCTGTTTCTCCTTATTCTGAGATGGGTGCCCTCACAGTTGCCCACCTCTGTTTTCAAATGGGATCTGATGAGCAAAGGAGGGTTTGGGGGAATGTTCCTGACACACGGGAAACACAGAATAGGCAGGAAGACAAGAGCAGGGTTGAGATACAGGGAGCACTAGTAAGACAGCAGTGCATGGCCTGAGGAGGACTTCACAGCTGAGCTGAAGGTGAAGACAAGCAGCTGGACCCTGATGCAAAAACATGTGGAATGGGTAGGGTATAGCTGAACCAGTGGCATATTGGGTGAACCTGAGGAGGGTGCAGAAGAGAAGGAGCAGATAAGAAGTAAGATGAGAGGCAAGGAAACCAGGCATACAGGCAGGAAATTGCATTTTGCATATGAGGAAACTCTTGCAAAAATATATAGCTTGGACCAACCCTTGCATAGAGGAGAAGGCCAGATTTTTGTACTAAGCAGCATTTTTTAAGGATGTGCTCAGATATGCCTATTAATGTGAACGTATAATCCAAATGAGGCATCTTACCATATAATGGGCAGAAACAACACACCCAAGGAGTTGATTTACTCTGTTCTCAAACTCTTGGTGACAACTCAGCTACCAGGCATCTATTACTGAACAGTGTATACCCTGCCAAACCTGACTCCAGAAGCAATAAACATCAAATAAGCATGTAAGTAGGAAACCAAACTGGGTCCTAGACTACCTGAACTTCCACTCCTTGCCTTCTAGGTTGCTTTAGTCAAGAATAATTTGAATTCATGTTTGAAAATGTGGTGCTGGGTGAAAAAAAATGATTATTTCTTAGAGCAGAGATACTCACTATTTTATGCATCCACTTTGCTGCAACATATCATTTCCAAATCCAGGGGCTAAATAACATCATCCTTTTCCCAAGAATGCATGCACTACTGGGCGGAAAAGCTGATTGTCACTCCTGTGGGAATATTTTATTGCTGGAGGCCCATGTCCATGGTAAAGACTATGCTCTGCATGGTACAGCTGAACTGAGTCTACACTGTCTAGATATACAGGCATCATGATCGTCAGCTGTACCCCAGATATCACAGACAGACCCATGCTTTGAAAACCCTAGGCTCTGCTGAAGAAGACACTTTCAGTCAGGTTATCTTCTGGCCCCAAGGGGACAGGAGTGAACTCACATCAGAGCTGATGGATTCCTGTACACATTGGTGATGGACACTGTTCGTTGTTTTCTAAGCTATTTAGACACCAACCACTAAATAAATCCCCCCACAAGGAAACTTCAAGCTGCTTCCAACTGAAAGCAGAGCTGAGCAGCACTCCTGCTGCTCTGGCTGGTGTAGGATGTGGGAAGAAACACGTAGCAAGCTTGATGGTGTCAGACCACAACCTCCTGCCTGAGCATGATCTGTGGGCAGCTGCAGGATGTATAGTGGAGCTGTTCAGCACTCAGCCATTTCAGGTCACAGAGATACGTACAACTTTGGCCTGTCCTGTAGGTGACAACCACATCTCTGATGATCAGCATCCAGCACACCCAGGAAAGAAAAACCAAGAGGAAGTTCTATCAAAACCCCCAAGAATCATGTTACAATCCATACCCTGTGATATGCAAAAGTGGGACTAAATTAGCTCATCACATGAACCTTTTGAGTCACCAGAGTTGAAAGTTTCCTGGGTCCCATCAAACTTGCTCAATGTAATCTGAAAATAAATGGACTCTGCCCATGAGCAAGAGAAGCAGGGTTTAGCTTCAGGTCTGCAGTGCAATAGGACTGACTGGAATGGATCACTATGCTTAGCCACTGGGCTGGGGTGAGAACTTGTGTCCAGGTCCTGATTGGCAGAGGCTGGAAAAAGACTCAGAAAGACTGTCTGAGCTGCTCTTTTTCTGTGTTGAAAAGGTCTCATGAGTGAATCCTCGGTGGCTGTCACTGACACCCTGCACCTTTAAGATCTCCTTTGGAACAAAATTCATGCTGGTCAAGGACAAATCATGGACTGCTCTAAGGGACTGAGCCACCCTCTCAGTCCCCACTGATGACAAGAGGCACTGAAAGTGTTCAATCCTTCCAGCAGAGTCCCTCATAAAAGAGAAATTTGAGCAGTGATGTTGTCTGCATTTCCACCGCATCTTCCATCCAGGTCTTTGCCGGTACACCGTAGCTAAGAGCACCCCGGCTAAGCATTAGCACCCCTAGGAAAGTGTGATCAGCGTAAGCTGATGATAAAGCTAGATGCTTTTGTACACATTTTGCAAACAGGCAAATAGGCATGGTAAGTAACCTGCTGATGGTCACGTAGCCAGCAAGGGAGAGAGCACTGGAATTTGAATGTTTGCTTGCACCCCTGGACAGCACCGAATTGTTGCTTGCAACCTGCTTGAGTCATTAAACCATGCTCCATCCCCAAATGGATAAAGGATCTCTTAGAGGACAGGCTCTATAACAAAGCCCAGGCAGGACTTGTAGCAGGCTTCTAAAGCAAACAAATGTTTCCTTCCTACAGCTCTTTAATGATTTACTGCTGAGAGCTGATATTATCCCTGCTCAGTGAATGTGAAGAATCTGCCCTATTGTTCAAGCACCAAGCAGAAATACAGGACTTTAGGTCCTGACCCATTCAGCAATCAAACAGCAGCGCAGGTTCCCACGTGGATAAGATCAAATTCTCAGTTGCATTTTCAGATCTAGGGGGTACAAAGCCTGGGACACCCACTGCTGCAGAGGCCTTTCTTCACTAGGAGAACTCAGTGGGAAAGCAGATGATGATGGCCTCTGGGCAGGAAGGGAGTGGCACTTTGTGCGGGGTGTAGCAGGAGAGTCAAGGTAGGGTAGGCCTGGGGTTATTGCGTGGTAAGCTGAGCTGGGTAGCAGCAGGGTAATGAACATCATATTCTAGTGGAAGCAGGCTGGCATCCCTGTGCTGTACAGTGATGCAGCTGCATGCTGCGTTGTGGGCAGGGGAAGGGGGGCAGACTTGGTGTTAGCATGTTATAGAGAGGCAGTATGCTGAGTTCTGTGGCAGGGTGCCACACTATGATTGGGGGAGTAGGTGACAAAAGGGGACAGCATGCTGTGCACTGTGTGGCACCTCTATGCAGCCTGGAAACTGCTCCAGCAGATCATGGATATGGGAAACATGTAGTGTGCTGAAATACGGGCATAGTGATCTGGGTATGGAACAATGCAGCAAGGTGACACATGGAGCCCCAGGTGGCTGAGTGGCACATTGTACTCAGTGTCATACACGGCTGCGCATGACAGCAAAGCAACATGTGTTGTGAGTACAGACCAAGAAAGTGAGGCAACAGCAGTAGGGGCTGGGCTGCCACAAACACTTAGCAGAACAGCACTATCTTTCCACTGGTCTGAGCACCTCAAGCTCCATCAAAATTCACCAGCTGCAGTGAGATTATTACACACATGAGGCTCTGGGGGAGATCAGCCAGCCTGCCTGTGAGAAACAAGAAGCTAGTCCCAGCTATCTTCTAGCCTCTCAGCCAAGGCTGTGTAGAGCATTCAGCACAGACTTTCTTACTAGGCAGGTCCCCTTTGATATATGAAAAGCACCTAGCACTGGTATAATACCTTCCATATGGGACTACAAAGTGCTTAAATGAAGTCTCTCAATGCTCCAGGAGGCAAGGAAGCACTTTTATCCCTATGCTATGGGTGGGGAAGCCAGGATACAGAGAGGTGAAGTGACTTGAACAAGGTCACATGGCAAGTCAGTGACAGAGCCAGGAACAGAACTGAGGGCTCTTAACTGTCAGTCTCCTGCTCTAATCGCTTGATTATATTTTTGCAGAAGGTGAGAATATTAAATATTTAGTTCCCAGTTACTGCTATTAAAGCAGTGGTCACAGCTCCAGGGTTGAGGCAGTTGGATCTGGCACATAGGAGGGCTTCAGCCTTTCTGATATCCCCATGTCAGGATTCTGCCTCTCAAGTGAATAGCCTCAAGCCTTAAAATGGGCTGCTAACATCAGGAAGGGGAGAAGAGACCTTGCTTCATGCTGTGCCATTTTCACCATCCAAGCCCTAGATGCTGTTACAGATCCACGGGGCAGGCTGTGCCTCCCACTTCTGTACAGTCATTCTGGGAGCACACTTTGTTCATGCTTGACCCTAGGCCTGGACTCTTTGCAGGGGTGAGCCCGTTGCTCTGTTCTTGTGAAGCTGGGTCACTGACTACAGCATTCCTGCCTCTTCCTGTGGCTCTTCCAGCTGGCTCCATAGCAGCACACCCTCCCTGTTGGAGGACTACCCTCCTGGGAGCTAAACACCCAGCAGTTGTTCGCAGTGACGCAAGACGGCCTTCTCAAAAACAAACTTGCATTTATCAGTCAACTGGAACACCATCTGAAGGGGCCTTCACTAAGAACGAAGCAGCAAAGCTTACATGCACGTGCAAACTGGTTGCACAACCTATGGCTCTTGTTGAAAACCACCCAGCATTCAAACCCCACCCTCATTAAACTGGGGCAGTAATTGAGCATCTCTGTTTCCTCCAGAGGTGGCATTTCAAGGTTTCATTACTTACCATTCCCCACAGCCTCCTGATTTCCAAAGCACACTTTCTATGTTGCTCCTCCTGCTTTTGTGTTTTGGCTGTTCCCTTTTTTTCCAGAGTAGATTGCACCGGATAGTCCAGTTCTAATTCTTGTTCCTTCTGAATCCTCTCGGCTGAAGTTTGTCACTCCAGCTGTAGGGTTGGGGAGCTGGCTCTGAAGAACATGCTGTTAGCCGCTTCAGTGGCAGTGGGCACAAATTCACTGAAGACTTCTAGATCATGCAGGTCTCAATCTCTTCCAGACAATGCTGGAGAACTGCGCTGTTTTCCAAAAGCTCATCTGGGTCTTGACCATGGTTCCTTGTGCAAAGGTTCTTATTTGGATTAGCTTTGCCTTGGCAAACTTTCTAAAGTTTAACCAACTCTCCAGGACTAAACTGCCTCTGAGGGAGGACAGTCTTATCTGTCTTTTCCTTCTCTCGACTTCAAAGAACGCAAAGCACTTTCCCCTTTTTGTTTCCTTCTATTAAGTTTGATTTTGCTGCTGTGCTCACTGTTGCATAACACTACTGTTGCAGTCAGCATCTTCGTTGCATGCCACCAGCTGCCAAGGAGTCATGGGCATGCTGTCTCTGCCCTTCCTACAGTCCCTCTCAGAGGGAACTACTGAGTTGTACTCGCTACTTCTCTGCAAAGAGGAGTCCTGCTGCTCCACTACTCAGAAATTAGGCCCTTTGGCTTTAGTACACCTGTTTTTCTCTGTAGTACTTTCAATGAATCCATTTGACCAATTTGAGACTATAACCCTGCCAAGAGCTAGGCAACCAGCTGGTGTTTGCAGCAGCACAACAGAGCTTTTTAACAAGGCAGCTTCTGTGAGTCAACTGGAAGACCAGACTGGGGGGTTGGGAAGTTACAATCCTGCAAGCATGTCTGGTCTCTGAACTGGTCCAGGATTCCCTCTCCCCTTGCACTGGGCAGCAGAGTTCTTGTTAGGGTGTTGTGGCCCATTGAGTCTTTGTTTCCAGCTCTAGTCTTGTTGTTTCCAAGCATCCTGCCTCCTTTGACTGACAACCATCAGAGTTTAACATCCATCCACTCCTTGTTTTTCCCCGAGGCAGGAGGGTTGAGCAGTTAAGGATTCTCATTACACCTCCAGAGCTGAGGAGTTTAAGCCAGCCTGGTTGATCTGGATCCAGTCTGGTTGACCCAGCTGTAAATGTGTACGTAGTCATTCAGTCTGAGCCAGAGGTGGCCAGATATGGTGGAAGCCCCACCATGCCCTGGCGAGCTCCTAGGTGGAAAACTGGCCTACTGTAACCACATTCCCTCGAGTTGCTGCTAGGATCAAGCAAACCACTGACTTGGATAAATGACCCCTGTCCTGCAACACAGAAAAGGAGCTAACCCCGTCATTCCTTGTATACAATGAAAAATAAGTGGGAAAAATTAGTTATACATTTTTTTTTAAATAACACATTAATGCTCTGCATTCTTCAAAAAAGCAATCTCTTGAAGAGAAGTTCAGTGTCGCGTCCCCCACCCCGCAATCTTCCACAGAAGCCACTAAGTAAGGAGGCCAGGAAAGACCTTACAATAAACTCCTCAGCTGTTTCAGAAGAGGCTGGTCTCAGTTTTGCCTCCTTCCTGGCTGTAGCTGCCTGATATGCTTCCAAAGCAGTGACCAGTTTTGCAAATTCAAAGCATACAGGCAGATGGCTCAGACTGTCTGAACCGGACAAGTCATTCCTGTTTGGTCCACACCACAAAGGCACCATCTCAATGACATGCTCAGACGAGAAGCTGTGTCTGCACAAAACACATCAAGCAAACTGACCTACTGCCTCTCTGCCCCGGAGCTGAGCAATGTGGCACCTTTCCACAAAACTGAAGAAACGACAATGACTATATGAATGCTCCTAAGATCCTCCTTAGAGTGATAGCTGCCTACAGGCTATCTGTGTGAACTTACGTTTTCTTCCGTGTTTGGTGCTGGTGTGTTATGAGCTGTAAACACCCTCCAGAACAGTCTTGGAACACAGGACCGACAACAGGAGGGTTATGGCATACAGTCCTCTATTACTACAGGCAACCATGTTATAAAATCCCTTCCATAAATGGATTAACCGCCATCTTAAGAGCGGTTAGTATTTCCCTCCCACCCCCACCTACTCCTCTGGTCCAGAACCTCACAGCTCCGACGGTTACAAACCTTTTAATTTCCAGCCTAAATTTATTCATGGTCATCGTAGACCCATTTGTTCTTATGCCAACATTGTTCTTTAGCTTAAATAGCTTCTTTCCCTCCCTAGTGTTTACTGAGCTATGTTCAAATGCCAAGACCACCAGCACAGACGGATGGACGGATGAACAGACAACAGGTTGCAAATGCACACTGTTTGGCCCTTACTCCTCTGCCAATCCCGCCGCCGTCATGAAACACTGACCTCGTTGTACCTTTACCAGAGCAGGACTCCATCAGCACCACTGCAGAGCAAGAGACAGACACGGCAATAAACAAAGTCTGTAGATTCAGCAGGGACAGGGTATTAGCTTTGACAGCGTGACGATTTCTTAAATATACCGTGGCCCTGCTTGGCCAGCCTCAGCAATGAGAGGGCTGCACATTCAGAACCTAAATAATTGCTAAATGTGCAGAGGACTCTGCAGGCTTTTCTGTTTTTGTTTTTTATTCTTTCCAGACAAAAGTTCTTTCTCCTGGTGAGCTGTTCCCGCTGTTCAATAACACTGCAAAATGCCCCTCCTCCACTGCTCCTCTGAACTCATTAAAAAACAAACCCAGAGCAACAGGGTTTGTCTAGAGCCAAATGGCCTGTGCAGGACAGGCTGAGCTGGCTGAGAACAGAAAGTCAGGAAAGGGGTGTTGCCGCAACTTGCCTTGCGTGAAACATGCCGAAGGATTAAGCACAGAAAATAACCGTATTTAATATTTATCCAGCACTGCGAGTGGGCCTGTGATTTTACAGAAATGGGGAGAGATGCAGACCCTGCCGAGAGGAGCTGATACGCAAGTCCAGATAAAGACCAAGTCAGTGCGTGGGAAGGTTTCTAAGTGAGTTTTTAAAAGGGACCAGGAAAAGAGAGGAGGGGCAGTGCTGGGAGCAGGAGGCTGTTCCTGCTGCCAAAGAAGGGGTCCAGGGACAGAGACCCAGAGCAACAGAAGAACACGATACATAAGAACATAAGAACTGCCATTTACTGGGTCAGACCATAGTTCCTGCTTACGCGGTATCGTGTCACACGGGCAGAGGGGGTGCTGGGTCTGACCAGGGTTTTTTCCATTGTTCTTCTCTCACTTGCAGCCTCCAGTATTTAAGGTCGAGGAAGTTCTGAAGCGGTATCCCTAACTCCTTATTCTGTGCTCAATAGCTATTGCTGTGCCTTTCCTCCAAGAATTTGCTCAAACCCTTTTTTGGAAGTGTTAGAAGTGAAGGTCGGGTGCCTGACATCTTGTGTCATCACTACAGCTGCTCCAGATGTGTGTAAAACACTATCGTATTGGAATTCTTTGCTCACAAACACCAGGGGTAGCATTTGCTCTTTCCCACTCACTTTGCACAGGTATAAACAATGACACCGGGAGGAACTGGCCCCCTGTTACACGAATAGCAACATTGTGTTGACTCATAAGCCATTCTAGCAAACCAACCTCCCGCCTGTCTTTAAAGTGACACTGTCAAGGCTGGTAGGCCTAAAATTACACCTACTAATTGTGGTGTAGGGTGATTTGTGGCCATGCACATGAATGTCACACTGTCCCTGCTTCTGCTTGCTTGTTTATGTGAACAGGCAGGTCACCATAATATTCAAGAAGAATCTGGTCTCTAAAGCCCTCGGCCTACTGGATTCTTGTGAATTTCTGTACCTCTCTGCTCACAGCAGAAATGAGTGCACAAGTCAAGTGCTCTTTGGAAGTCTCCTTCTCCAAAACATGTTTTAATATTAGCTCTGGCAGGGCTCTTTTTTGGGGAAAATAGCAGCGTGAGACTCACCAGACTGGGTCAGACCGGTACATCATCTATCTCAGTGTCTTGTCTCCGATACCAACCCGTACCAGATGCTTTGGAGGAATTCAGAAAACTGAAGTGGCAATTATGGAATGAGCTGCCCATGTGAACTCTTTTTCTGGTCCCTTCAGTTAGAGACTGACTTGTGCCCTAAGGAGAAGGGGTAGCCCCCTTTACTGTTGCTTTTTAGCCTAACTCATATAAAGGGATTACCCATATAAAACTAACTTGTATAAAGGGATTACCCATATAGAACTCCAGAACTCCCATAGGCATGACCCAGGACTGAACCCTGAACTAGCAAGATTTGTCTGTGTACATGTAGCTGGACACACCAATTCAGCTTTGAAGTTCTTAGAAGAGGTGTACACCCATCATTGCCAGGCTGCAGGCTCTGGTAGGTAGTGCAGGGAAGGAGTAAATTTAGCAAATGGAATGGCAAGCCACAGAAAATACACAGAACAGCAGGAAAATACAGCTCTTGCATGGGGAACTTGGGGGGGAAGGAACAAACAGTTCAGTGGGGACTTTTCTTGCCTTCCCCATCAACAGCTAAATCTGTTGTGCCTCCATGATAGATATCAGCCCTGAACGCCTGTCTGACAGGCACATTGCAGGAAAGGCTCCTGGGGGAGTGAGTCTGAGAGCTGTATTAGTCCCCTGCCCTTGCTACTTTCAGACTGCTGCTGTCTGCAGGGAGAAGAACAAAACAGCCAGCCCTTAACAATTGCTTCCTGAGAGTGACACCCCCTGCCCCCACTCTGACCTGTCACAGGGAATTCCCAGCTAGGGTAGGAGGGTTTGGGTGAGAAAGGGATTTCCCAAGTATTTTACCAAGCCCTTCCACCCCCTAGGAGAGATAAGCAGCCATTTAAAACCACAGAAAGAGACAGCAGGGGAAGCCTGGCAAAGCACTGCATTTCCTGTCTCTCAGCTGGCTTTACAGGGGCTATGATTTTCTTCAATGGATCAGCAAAGAGCTCCAGAGGCTTTTGAAAGAGGTGATTCAGCAAATAATAATGCATGGAGAGACAGACAGAAACATGGAGTCAGCACAGCTGGCGGACGCAAAATCCCCATACACTGAAAGTGAAACCAGAGCTCAGGTAGTTTGTTTTAGGGCGATTGCAATTCCTGAAGGCTTATCAGTCACATGTTTTGGATCAGAAAAAAAACAACAACGCAGGGATTTGCACAGCAAGTGCCTCTTTTCTATTCTTGAGAAAGATCAAGTCAGATTGGAGTGGGGTGTAATGGAATGGGTGAAAAGGACATTTTACTCGAGAAGTGCAAAGTAAAGGTGATTAATTATTGCCAATTCCAAGTGCATAAAAATCCTAAGTTACATCTTCAAAATCACAAGCTTTGTTTTAAAATGTCTTGGTTTAAATATGGAGGAGCTTTTCATTTGCTTGCTGGCTTTTGAACCTGGGGGGTGTCTCATTTTCAAACTCTTCTTTGCAAATAGCAGTTAGAAAACAATATATAATTTTAAATAAGAGGTGAGATGCCTTAATGAAAGGGCTTTTCGGGCAACAAAAATCATAAGAGTTGGCAACCCTGGTGATCAGATGTTCCAAAGAAAATTGTCTGAAACTGTACTGTGATAATAATGCTTCTCATTTGCTTAAATGATCCTCAGTTGGAAACCTGTTATCTTCTCAGTAACATGCAATGTACATCTTCAGGATTTCCCCAAATTTAAATAACTGCTATATTCACAGCAATACAACTGATATCAGAAATTGGCCCACCAGCTTTAAGCCCAGGAGAAAAAAAGGTGACCTGTTTGATCTTTGGTCAGCCATAGATTCACCATATTGCTTTGCACTAAAGTGGCACCTGGTCCTACGAATGCTTCATTAGGATTTAAAACAAACAAAGCTTCAAGCAATTGTGTGTCATTGGTTAGCTTTTTTCATGTAAATGCCACCAAATGCCCATTTACTACCAAAATAATGCTGAGCACTCTACAAGCACTTACAACAATTGGTCTCAGCTCATAAGCATTTCCATCTTACTGCCTAGCCCTGCAAGCTGCCAGTGCCATGTGTCCGAGCCCCCAGTGTCACTGAAGCTATGCAAGACACCAACAGAGCAGCTTTCTAAGACCTACATCTGCAGCACTATGCCTGTGGCTGAATTCAGTCGCATGAGTCGTGAGTCCCAGTCAAGTCACCAGGAAAGTTCAATGCAGGTATATCTGACTGCAGGAGCAGATGCTAATATGCTTCCAAATCCAGAAATCTATGAGCACAAGTAAAACCATGAGACCTGGCAACCCTGCCTAAATTAAGAGAGCAGGTAACGCTCTTAATACAAATAATAGTCCTTTTTCCATTTGGGGATGGAGCTTTCTCTAGAAGCCCCTGTAGCTCTAGCCCATTAATAGCCTACTCTTCTGGGTTTCCGGCTGCCTTCTAACCACAAACTACTCCTTCCTAGCTCACGTGCCTTGTCCTGTCTCCTCTTGGACTTTTAACTCACAGCTCATCACACACAGCTGGGCTCCTACCCCTGGGCTGTCTGTCTTTCTTAAAGCTCCTCACTGCCCTGTTACAAGACCCAATCCCAGCGTGCAAGAATCCTAGACCTACTGAAGTTCGTGAGAGCTTTGCCAGAATTCACCATACAGCCAAATCTTGGTCACGTAGACACTTGTAGAGACCGAGTGACTCCAGCTGGACTTTGCTTGGGAACCTGTCCTGAAGAGGGTGCAGCATGAGGATTCATATTCCTAAAGCCAAAGGGGTGTACTCAGCCCCAGACTGCTAACTACCTGAGTCCCTGGGTTGGAGCTTTTGCAGATCTCATCTGCTTTCACCTTCCATTGACAAATGTGTGTTTTTCTCTAGTGACCCAATTTTAAAGTTATTTAACTTTATTTAAAATAATTGGTGCCATTTTATACTAAATATAAAAACATAAAATTATGTTTTACTTTAAAAAACCCCACCATAAAACAAAGTAAAAGAGAAGAGAGGCCAGGGCTATACTACTATCTTCCCAAAATGCATACAGATAAGGATTCAAACTAAAAACCGCAAACACATCACTGTTCGAGAGGGGTTGGGGAAGAACCACGAAAAATAGGGAATTAGGCATAGAGTCAAAGGAGTTAGAAAAGAATGGGAAAAGAGTTATGATACTTTAAAATCTGTGAATAGCCTCATTCGGGGCCTCATTTCACTGCTCAGGTCAATAGCAGTTTTGCCACTGATGTCAATACTAAAGGCCTCAGGGCTTGCCCTTCTCTGCGGTGCCTCTCCTGTTCTGAAATGTTTGTGCAAACAAGTAAACGCACGGGCTGCACAGAGCCAGGCGTGCACCAGATCGTATCGGACTGGGACGCGCGAGGAAGAGGTCCCGGACCAGACGCGGGAGGGGCAGAGAGTCAATGGGCACAACTCACGCTTGGCACCCGCTAACGTCTGTCCCAAACCAGCGCTTCCCAGGGCGGACAGCTGTGCTGGGCAGGCCCCAGGCGTGCGAGGGAAAGTCTGTGGACAACCACAGCCGGCTGGGCTGGCGCTTTTCTCCCGGGGGCTAGAAGAAGCCCTCGCGGAGGAAACAGGCGGGAAGATTTCCCACGCGGGACAGTGGCCGGTGAGGGCTCAGGGACACCCCGGGCACAACGAGCCCTGCGCCTGCACTACGGCCGCCCGGGCCCGCTGCGCGCGGAGGCGGCCGCTGTCCAGCAAGCAGCTCCAGG
>NW_017729009.1:3336086-3374655 GCF_001723915.1 Gavialis gangeticus | reverse complement strand
TCCGCTCCCCGCTGCGCCCGCCCGGGGCTGCTGCTGCTGCCGCTGCTTGAGGGACCGGGCTGCCCTGCCCCGCCCTGCCCCGCGCTCCCCGCGGCCAGGAGGAAGCAGGGACGGCCCCAGGGGCAGAGCTGCGCCCGGGCTGCCCGTGCCGGGCTGCCCGTTCCTGCCGGCCGTGTAACCTGTGTCGGGCACCCGAGGAAGTCCGTGGCCCTGCCCGCATCGGTGCCAGCTCTTCCTTCCCAGGCCAGACGCTGAGGGGTAGGGCGGCTCTGGCTGCCCCGGGCGCCGGGCCTATGCTCGCTCAGCTGCTCGCTGGGGCTCCCCTCCCACCCCCAGCCAGGTGCCTCCGGGGTTAGGGCCTTCTCGCTCCATGCTGGGCACTGGGTGTCAGAGCAAGCGCGAGCTGGACACAGGGTGGAAAGCCAATGTGCCGGGGGTCTTGCGGCACTTTCTCTTGGATGGTGAACGAGTTTGAGAAGTGACTGCGCAGATTTATGCCCTGGCGTTTCAGAAGCCGGCCTGCAGATCCGCAGGTCAGGAAGGGTTGTCTTTCCGACTTGCAGTTTGGCCTCTGGAAACTTGAAGCAACAGACTTTTGCTGGGAGATTTTGTTTTGTTTGGCTTCCAATGCCAGGTGGAAAAGGTCACCGTCTCCTCTCTTGCTTCTGCCCTCACCAGGTTATTCCAGGAGAGCAGAGTTTTCCTTTCGTCGGTTCTCTCTGACCGCTTACTCTTTCCACAGTCCCAAACTCAAGGATCATTGTGTCCTAAGAAACTTTGACGGGCAATTCTCCATGGATATGAAAGAGCCAAAAGTTTACCTCATTAGCTGGAACAGCTACTTCTAAACTAATTGGTTTTTAAGGAGGAAAAATTCAGAACCACCAAGCAGAAATAAATGAATTAAAGGATAGCGTTGCACTTACTGTACAAGAGAGCTGCAGTTTAATGCTAGTTTACATTAACTAAGTTGGATCTGTGACCTTGATAGATTGTGTAACTTTTGAGACATAGCTCAGAGGGATAGCAGTCTGTTTCAGTCTGTTTAGAATGAATGTTTCCTCTTAGTTTGTCATTATACTTGCAACATATTGATACCCATGCTGTCTTGGAGCCCCGAATCCACTTCTGTGGGTGGGAGAGAATTGGATGTTCCTGCTGCCTTTGTTTCAGGACTGTTTGCTCTGCTGAGGTTGAGCAGTGGAAAAGCTGATCTTCCTCCAGTTCTAGGCCATGCTAGGCACCTTGCCTCCAAAAGTGAGGTCATATCCTGAGATAAACACCTGTAATTCCCATTATTTTCAGTGAGAATTATGGTTGTTCATCTTCTCTGGGGGATCAAGCCATACTTCTGGGACTTTTGCTTGTTTTAGAAGCAGCCTGTGTACTGTACAGAAACAAACCGGATCACTTAGAGTCGATAGAAACCTATGCAAAGAGAAGGTGGAAGATGGGTTTCCCTCATGTCAGCCTTTTGGGCTGTGCCTCGCCAACCCAGCAAGTTTTTAACGTGTGTGTGTGTTTTCTCACCTTATTTTCCTACAACATGCCTCTTTTTTTCACCACTTGTTCTCTGCAAGAGCCTTTTTTCTAGCTGGGTATGCAGCTCCTATGCGTATGAGGAATTACTTGCAGAGAGTTAATTGTGAGGAAGCAGTAGAAGAGCAAGACCTCTACTAATACCAGCTATTGTTGTCCTCTCCTTCTTCCCATAACGTGCCATCATGGCTGTTGAGATCTGCTGGGCTGATCGGGTTAGCAGGTCCAAAGAAGGCTGCCAGCTAGGCCTACTCGACATGTTGCAAGTATAACGACAAACTAAGAGGGGACATAAACTTTAAACAAGCCTGCCATCCCATCAGAGCTACGTGTCAAGAGTTACATGCTATAGCAAGGCCACAGATCCAGCCCACTTAATATAAGCCCCCCCTGCACTGAAACTTGCTGCTTCTCCTGGTCTGACAGTATTCATGCTACAAGTATTTTCTTCTTTTGTCAGGATGAGGGATGGGCTGAGTGGGTGTTCAGGTTGTTTTCTTGGGGGTGGAGGGGGAATTAACTGGGCACATGTTGTAAATAAAAATGCAACTATGGTGAATTCAGTCTAGCAGTCTGTAAAAACACTGATTATGCTGAAGGCAGTAATTTGATTTAGAAGTGTTAGTGATAGCATACAGCACAAGAGTAAAGCTTAAGCACTGAAGTGGTTTGTTTGTTAACAGAGGTAATTATAGCTTTTGTTCATTTTCCTATGTTGTTCACTTTTATACAGGCATTTAAAGGAAAATACTTGGTTTCTCTCTTACTTACACGTCTCTGCTTTCAGACCTGTATTGTTTGCTGTTTGTCCCCACTCCAAGATGTATCCCCAGTCACCTAACTTACTTGCCTTTCTTCCCTTTGCCTCCAATGTTCTTGAATTTCATTCCTGAAAATACCTCTTGAGGTGGCAGTATACTTTCCTGAAGACTTTTTAACTAGAGGAACATTCTGTATACTGGGCGTGTCTACGTGTGACTCTACATTGCCGTAGCAATGCACTACGGTGATGTAGCTCATCACTATGGCGATGTAGCATCAGCAGGCGCAAAGTGTGATGCTGATGCTGTGTCGCCATAGCAACGAGCTACCTGGCTATAGCGTGTCACTACAATGACGTAGCTGCAAAAAATAACAGTGCACCGCTGGGATGGCTCAGTAACGGCTGTTACTGCACCATCATTTAGTACTTCCTAAATGGTACTAAATGACAGCGCACTAACAAGTGTGCCATGGGGGGCATGCTTAGATGCACCCACTGTGTACAGTCCTCCTGGGTATTTTAGCATTTCCTAGCGTCTAGTATATGGAAGGCTACAAAAGTTTCTGTTGTCACTCCCCCATGTGCAGTATTTGTGCCCATAGCTTTCTGAAAAATAAAGTGTTGGGGGTGAATCCTCCCATTTTTGGTCGCTGTGAGATGGATTGTTTTGAGGAGAGAGGGAGAAACCCGGCTATTTTCTTTTATCAGGCTTTAAGAAGAACATTTTTGTTTTAAAAACTTTTAAACATCTTTTTCAGGGCTGTGTCAAAAATGGTTAAAGTCTTAAGCAACAGGACCTGGGGTCAGCCCTTAATAAGATCAGTGTCTGGGTACGATAAGTTTAAGTAATGAGCACTCAAAAGCTTACTAAGGGGAGAGGGTAGATGTGGGATTTAAAAGGGCTCTTGATTTTGTTTGGCCAAGGAAGGTCGGGTTGAGTACTTCCCCATGTATCTCCCCATCTTTTGTTTCTTCCTTGAGGAGGAATCCTCAGCTCTTTCCCTGACTGACTTGCTTACAGGTAAAAAGGGAGTGCATGTGCTTTTAGCTAACTCTAGAGGGATGTCAATGCAGTTCTTGTCAATAAAGGCTCTGATAGAGGGACAACCCCTGCGCAAACTGTGTGTAAATGTTTGAATGGGAAGAGTGCATGGTTCTCTTCTTTTACTGTTTTTCTTGTCAAGCATTTAATTCAATGCTATTTGCTGTTATGCATAAGAGAAACACATATATAATAGTGGTAATATATAGATAATGAAATGTGCAGCATGCAGAATGTAAATTAAGTGATGATGCCATAGAAATGTTAACTCTTGTTTTGTAGGCTGTAACTTTTTATGGGCTAACATTAAGATGCAAAACTGTTTTTGTGTTTATTTGCATATTAAATCAGAAACAATTGGATTGTGGGCTTTTAATTTGATCTGGAACTCTGTGCCCTTTTTGTAAACCCCGTGTTGGAACTGTAGCCCAAAAATTCAGCTGGTTTTTGAATAACATTTTTTTCAAGGGGGTTGCCAGAGGACTATTTGTTAAGGAGCTTTATCATCTCCTTCATTGCTCCTCTTGCAGTGTGGTGTTCTCATCAGGCCTCTAAGGGTGCTTCTGCACCATTTCAGCGGGCCTGTCCCATGTCCTAAATGGGGAACTTTTGTCATTCACAAATGTAATGTCACTTTTGTGAATATCCAAGAACAGAAGAAAACTCCATCTGTAAATTGACTGGTGGTCTGCTGGATTTGCAATATAGTTGCTTTGTGTCGAGTTTTATGTATGTGTATTTAGACATGGTGTTTTCAAAGAAGACTGGTAGAGGTCTTGAGTGTTGTCTTGCTAAGCACTGAATGCCCTTAACCGATTGAAATTGATGGGGAGAAGGTGCAGAATTCTGCGGACTAAGGGTATTAAATTCACTTCAGGCCCCAGGCCACATCCAGTCCACAGGATTTCTCCCAGGCCAGATCTGCAGAGCTAGCAGCATGATAGAGGGCAGCAGGGAGGAGTCTGACAGGGTCAAGGTGAGCAAGTGCTATTGGATATGAGAGAAGTCCTACTACAGCTTCAATATATTTCAAGGAAAATTACGGTCATCTACTTAATATTCATCCTATTGTTGGAACACTGCAGACTACTACAACCCCCTGTTGTAGGTGAACTGTTTTTTTGGGGGGAGGAGTTCAGGTAATAAATAGCTACTTAAATTTCATTGAGCTTAAGGTCAGCTATCTATCCAGGGCTTTGTTACCTTGTATCAGTGATATGGCAATTTGTAGAATCCTGATACTAGTGAGAAGAACATTTTGAGATGGACTCAGCCAGGCATCTTAAGGAACTTCATAGCACCTCTTGGCTTTCTGCAGAACCCTCTCAAATAAATGTCTCTTGGTCCCACTTGCAGTTAACTTGATGTTTTACCTTTGTGTTTGGGGAAATCTTCCAAAATTCCACTCTTTTTGGGTAATCTAGTGTTAGAGGATATCAGCTCTGTTTCTTTGAAAACACCTATCCAGCCACAAGTGGGATGAGAGACATTTCTTCAGTAGAAGCATAATTTTTGTTTTGAACAGGGCCCTGCACATTACATTAATCTACAAAAGGTTAAAACACAAATTTATACGTGCTGGATACTTTCTCTGCACAATACCTCTTCAGATGTAGTGTGGTGTGCTGCATTGCTGTGGGATCAGAGGGTGATTTGTAGCAGTGTTTGAGAGAGCTAAGTTTCCATGCCACTTTTATTTCAGAAGATGAAATGGGGGTTTAATGGGCATTTGAAAGCAATAACTTAAACAAGCAAAACTTATTCTTGAAACCTCAGGGAGTTATTTCTTTTTATAAAATGGCCAAGAATGGATCAGCATTTAAGTTCCTGCAAGGAGGGAATTGTACTTCTTTTCTTACAGCTTAAAAAATAAGGATGTTCAAACTGGGCAAAAGTATTTACTGTTTAGGTTCTATCATCTGATTAGTGGCTATGGTCCTTCTCAAATGTTTCTCAGCATAGTGATCTTACTAATGCTGCAATGCAGGCTTTGCAGTCATATATGATTGAGACTAGTATATTTTTGGATGCTGTTACCTAGGGTATAGATGAACTGAGGTCTTGAGTTGCTCCCTGATTTACCTCTTCTTCCTTGCATCTCTCTTGAGCACACTTGACTTCAATATTCAGTTATATACAGTGCAGATTCAGTTGCTGGCCTTGGGACTACCTATTGTTATAGCAAAAGGGCCATTTCTGCCTTCATTTACTAGCCATCTATGCAGTAAACTAGTCTAGTTGGTTCCCATCTGTAGATTTATAAAATATTAGTTCCCTTTGCTTTCCAAACTTTATGCTTTTGATGTTTTCATAAGATGATGATTTTTATGTGATGTTAAAGCTCCTTGGAACTGGGCTTCTAGGAGCAGTGGCAAGATGTGTTTATTTACTCTTCACATTACAGTTAATTTGATCTTGGGTATGTTTCTAGTTGCAGGGCGGTAATGTGGGTGTGGGTATTAGAGACATGTCATCTTGAAGCATGTGGAGCACATACTGTGAGTCTGTTTTTACAGCATGATACCAATGCAGGGTCCCTCCTCTAGAATTCATCCATGAAGGAAAACATCTATACCTATATATCAGAGGTAGGCCTAATTTAAAAAACAAACCCTCAGTCACATGCATACAGAAGGAATAATCATCTGGGCTAGAATTAGAGTAAGTGAATACAGGGAAATATTAAGACTATAGTCTACCTGTTGCACTACTCCTCCCGCTGTCTGTGTTCCACAGAAATGTGGCAGATGTCTTAAATAGCAGACTGCTCTCCGTGCGTCAAACATTTGGCATTTTAACATGTCTCTAAAAGCAGGAAGGACAGAAATCTTTTGCAGATTAAGACAGCCGGTGCCTATACATTTGTTTAAGTGGGCATCCAATTTTTTAACTGGCCTTTCATAATTCTCTCTTAACCTTTACAGACATGGGGCAGATCTTATGTTTGCTCAGCTTCATGTAAACCTCAGTCACCCTCTCAGCCTGTTTTTGGGGTTGTGTTTTGTCTCATTTCTTACTTTTAGCCACTATGGAACACGGCTAGCTTGGATACTTCTGTATCTGTAGAGCTGCTGTCTAAGTGTGGGGGGAGTAGGGAGGGGAGGTGTGCTTGCTTTCTGGGTGGGAGGATTCCTAGGAACCCTGGATGTGCTGCCAGGAGGAGGGTGGTGGCATTTGTTCTTCTGAGTCACTGTTCTGGGACACAGAGTCACTAGTATTAGGATTCACTGTCCTGTTGCCGACAGTACTGGTCTCCTGAATGAGTGAGAAAATAAGGTCATAAGTGCTTGTACCTGACAGTCAGGGTTGTCAGCCCTCCCCTCTTTTTTTTTTTTTACTGACATGTTTTTTTACAGGCATATATGTTTTACATCCCCTGTTCAGTGGTAGAATCCTTGTCTACCACACAGGAGACCTGGGTTCAATTTCCAGATGCTTATACAACTACCTCCATGGAGGCACCAAACATCTGGATTCAGTCTGGTCTTTGGATACTGTTTCTGGCCAAAAGGAAGGATGGAAGGTCTGGGCAGCCTCCACTCCTCCAAAAATTCCTGCCCAGGCATATGCATAATGGGTCTGGGTGGCCCTCATGCATACACCCTGATCCAGGAGGACTGATAGTTGCTGCCACCATATGTTTTACACAATGTAAATGTAACCCTCCTGCTAGACTCTGGATGGCAATAACAGTGATTGGGTTTAAATTTAGGGTTTTCATATTAACTTTCTAAATCAAGCTTGACTCCCCTTGTCCCCCCCGACAACACAGAAAGTCAATTTTAACTGGGTGTTCTAAAGTGAACAGACTTCCCTGCTCACAAGCAACATTCACTTGAAACAGGGTTCATGGGGGGGACAACAGGGATAAATACACAAAGTTTAAAGAAAACCTTACTTATTCAACATTAAGTGAAACCCAAACAGTTAATAGTTTCAGAAGTTAGCAAACTAGTCAAAGGGGGCTACCACCTAGACCAGTTCATTGGGGAGGGAGACTTACCCAGGGCTGGTATTTAGGGGTTCAACCACTCATGCCAGGCAAGTGACCCCCAAAGAGTAAGGTATAGGCCTACAAACAGTAAAGCAAGCATGAGTAGCCCCAGAACTAATAAACTTGCATACTAATGAGGGTATGCAAGAAAAGGACCTACAGGCCAGCTCTGCAGCATTATCTGGCCCAGGGGGCCAGAAGGTGGAACACCACTGTTATAACCCACAAATCATAGCTTTGTTCCTGCATCTCATACAAACTGTTTCTATGGAATGGATGGAAACCAGCCCTGTGACAGCTTGCTGTTCTCTCTCCATCTCAGTTGTAAACACTAACTAAGGAGACAATCTGCTCATTCCCAGACTAGATTCTTGCCTAATGAATGAACTAAGTGGACGTGATTATTAGAGTAAAGCATTGATAGGACTTGTTTTTTGTTTTTGGGGTGGGTTCTCTCTTTTTTTTTTGGCGCATGTGAAAGGCCATTAGTTCCTCTAATTCCTTTTGTTTAGAAGTTTACACTCAAGAAGTGAGGTGTGACCTCAATTTACTTTGTGATGTTTATAGAAGGTGCTGTGACAATACATGACATGTCTGTAAGTGCAGAAAAGGTAGACTTAACAGGTTAAAGATTTAGTGGGGGAAGAATACTTAAATTCAAGCCCTGTTTGCTTCAAATGTGTGACTTCACCTAGTAACCCTGTTCTTTCTCCCTCTAAAGGATGTGAAGCATTAAGTCTTCAAGGCTCCTGTTTGACTTTCCTTGGACAGCTGTGCTTGTGCATGTGCGCTCCTACCAAGGCAATTGTTGTAAATGAACTGACCACAGGCTGTTCACCAACCTGGAATTGCTACTTCAGAGCAAGCAGGGAAATCTGCTGCATGCTTAGAATGCAGTTGTCAGCAGGATCAGAGCATAGGCACATGTTTTGGCAAGGCGAGGAATCATGCAACCCAACACTGTTGTTCACACAGCAGTATCTAGGTTTAAATGCCCAATGTTGCTTTTCTTTCTGTGCTGTTCTTGTAACTTTTTCCTGTGCTCAGACAAAGGCCCACATTGCTCTTAACACCTTGGTTTGGTAGACAAATGGTTACCCAAGCAAAATAAACCCTGGCTTGATGATACTGTAGGCAAGTATGTCCCTCTATTCCTTTGCCATCTCTTTTCTTTGGGCAGGGTATTGAAATTGCCAAAAATCAGTTTAGTTTCATCCTCTGCCAACTCAGAAGACCAGGGCTGCTAAGGGAATAAGGAAAAGTGCAGTACATACTTAATTTCATTACGTGCATGTTCATACTCCCAGCAAAGTCAGCATTTCTAGTGAAACAGCTGGGATTTTAAGGCAGTTGAAGCTCTTGGTTTGGAAATGGAGGCTTATTTCCATATTGGAGGACGTTTACCACCTTAAAAAGAAAAATACACCAAGTGGAAAAGGGCAAAAGGAGTAGATGAGGCAAAACAGAATGCTGCAAACACAAGCAAAATAAATGATTAACCATATAGCCTTTCATGTCTTTGCAGAAATGTTTACGCCAAGTGGATAGCTGTGAGTCTCTTTGTAACTCAGAAATGGTACCTTGTATGTGACCTACTGCTATTTTTCAACTTGCCTGTTCCTTAATCGGGCTTGAAGCCAAGAAGAAAAATATTACATTTAAAATCTGAACGTCCATTTTTTGGATGACAGGGAGGAGATGCCTGTGGAGATGGAACTGGAGATTATGTTGAGTTTGAGCTCCTCTGCAAGTTCTGGACACCTAAACTGGGCCCAAAATTGTTATGCTGCTTAAGTGATTAGTACATTACATTCTTGTATCAAAGGAAAACAGTTGAAATGGGGGGGGGGGAAGGAACAAATAAGGGATTATTTAAGGGGGGGGGGGAAAAAAAAAAAAAAAGTGTTTTAGGCAGACAAGGTTCTTTGGGTAGATGCGACCTCTTTTATTAGACCAACTAAATAGTTGGAAAAATTGTTCTTTGCAAGCTTTTGGGCACAAACGCTCTTCAGGCATAGGGAAGTCTGTTGGTGTGCACGCGCTTTCCTGGGTAGAAAGCACACAAACACCAACAGACTTTCCCTATGCCCAAAGAAGGTGTTTGTGCCCAGAAGTTTGCAGAGAACAATTTTTTTAAAATTATTTAGTTGGTCTAATAAAAGATATTGTATCTGCCCAAAGAACCTTGTGTGCCTATCTCCTTGGTTCAACACGGCTACAACCAGCCAACCCTAAAAATATTTTAGTAATCTAGTTTTTGCACTAATGAGTTTTGGGGAGGGGAACTGCTTTAAATCCCATTAAAAGGTGTATTTAGAAAGTTAGTGAAATAGGAGAAAAAGTAAAAAAGTCTTGTTTTGCATATCTACACTTTTGCAATTCCAAAGACAAACTATTTAACAAATAGTTTTAAACTAGAATTCAAAAACAACTTAGAAGTATTTTTGTCAATGGCTACCAGAGTTCCATAGCTAAACAGTTTGCCTAAAGAGAGGTGTCATGGAGCAGGACCTAGGGGCGGCCGTGATCCCTCTAGCACCCCCCTGCCGTGCCAAGTAGGCGTTCCAACACCCTCTGTCTTGCCCGCCATGTCTTGGTTTTTATGAAGTTCAGTAATGGAGGCTGCCTTCTGTCCTCTTGGACACGGTGCTATGACTATTTAGGCTCCTACTCTGGACAGGGTGACTTGGTACACCCCAGCCTTATTGGCTGTGTGGGCCTCCTACCTCCCCTTTAGCATGCCCCAAGCCTCGCAGCTGTCCCGGACGATGTCGGGTCACGCCACTGGCGCCCCTGGGCTTGTCATGCCACCGGCGCCCCTCTATTTTATAGCCCTCTTGGGCTTACTAAATGGTGTTCTTCCCCCCCGGGCTCGGCGGCCTAAGCCTCGCCTGGCCCCTCTGGGTTCTTGTCCCCCACACTCGCCTTACTCCGGGCTCTGTTCTGCGCAGCCTGCACTCTTGGGTTCTATCCCACGCTCCCCAACCTCTCGGGCTTGTACCCGCGCGCTTACCCCTAGCACGCTTAATGTACTCGCCCCTCGCCTGGGGCCTGGTTGCTCGCCGCACAAGCCCTGTCTCGCCCCTTTGGGGTTCGGCTAGTATAGTCACCCTCTTCTGGCTCCTGACCGCACGCTCTGGGGCTTGTCCCACACCCTCACCCGCTCTGGGGCTTGTCCCGCACCGGGGCTCAGGTGGCCTGTAGCCGTGTCTGGCCCCTTGACCCTTCTCGGGGTCTTTCGCCCAACTGGGCAGAACACCCCCCTCAGGCTGGGGTCTCAACCCCCACACACCACACCGCCATGCCTCCCAGGCACTGCTGTGCCCGAACGGGCACTCAGGAACCCCCACTCTACTGGGGAGCTCCTAATGAGGCCTCCTCACACCCCTACAGCCTCACCCGGTCCTCCGGTATATTTACACAACCCACATAACAGAACCATAAGCCAAACGGCTGTAACAGAACAATAAGCCTACCGGCTATAACGCACACTCCGGTCCCACAGGCTTTTCATGCCCAGCCTCCCGGTCAGGGTTCTCTCTGCCCTGCAACCTGATCTATCAGTCTGCTCGACCCAGCTTGACTCCGCTGCAGAGCTCTTACTTCTCCAGCAGCCAGAAGGTAACTACTTACTAGGCTCCAGCCTGGGCTGTTTATAAAGGCCAGGCCCTGCCCCTTTCTGGCCATGTGACCTGCTCCGGTTGCCCCGGCAACCAGCACCTGAGCTGCCCTGGCAATTAGCAGATGCCCTAATTCCTACGTAGGAACGGGGCACCCGAGTGCCCCCGTGACAAAAGGGCAGTTATATTTAGAGGAAATACAGTTAATGAAGCATCTTATAGGTTAAGTGCTGGCTTTAAGTTTATATCGTAAAGGGCCATCTTCTTGGTTTTACAAAATATAATATGGTATTGTATCAAAACAATGGTTAACTACAATGTCAGTTTTTTTCTTCTGTGGTTAATTTCCTGATATTGTTACTCGTCAGGATTATTGGAGGCAAACAGAAGCTTTCTCCTTCCTAATTTCTTCATAGCACCACCCCCTTGTTAACATCCCACTTGCTTCTACAAGGATGACTTTGAGAATAAGCACTGTAACTTGCCACTGAATTGAGCAGGTGCAAGGAAAGTTTTCTTCCTAAGTGAAAACCTAATGGTAAGTAGCATATTGGGACATGCCATGCAAAGAAAAATACCTGGTAACAGTACTGGGTGAAATATGGAAAACTCTGAGGTTGACTGGAGTGTGTTAGTGGCTACTTACATTGTCTACACATTACTTTGCTTCAAGCTTCCAAATAACTCTTAAGTGACTTAGTAGTTATTGGTTTTCATAACAAATAATCCAGTTCTGAAGGCACGCTGGAGCTGAGCACTCTATTACTGAAAACAACAAAAGCCTTTTAACTCTTCTACATGATTTTAAAGATCTTGCCTCCTTGAGTCTGCAGATCAAGCAACTCAGTTTTCCAGCTTGATATAAAAATGGTGACTTACCCAAACATACGGATACAAGAGATGGTTTTGAATAGGTTCTCCAGCCTCACCCTTGCTGAATGTCCACCCAGGTTCTGGAGTCTGGATGAAATGCTGGAAGAGATTGCATCCAATAATCAGAATTCTTTTCACCTCTTAGAACAGGGGTGGGCAATTATTTTGGGCAGACGACTGCTTACTGAGTTTTGGCAAGCCATTGAGGGCTGTATGATAGGCAGCCGGGGCAGATAAATATTAATTTTCTAAATTTTTTAGGGGCCCTGCAGGCCGGATAGAATGGCCTGGTCGGCTGCATCTGGCCCCCAGGCCACATTTTGCCCACCCCTGTCTTAGAAGCAGTCCCTTTAACTGAATGAACAGGTATAGTAACAATCTGACTCTCATGACGTCTTCCAAATACAGAAATGTTTAGCAGAACACTAATGACAGCTTAGCTCAGCATCCATTACCAGCAGTGAAGGGTCTGGGGTGCTTTCATTCAGCTTGCATGTTAATCTTTAGCACAGTTTGTGAAACTGTAATGCAGCCTAGCACTTATGAAGGGCAGGGTTGGCACTGGGGAGTTGGGTTTGACTACTTAGGCCCTGATTCTTCAAACCTTAAACCAAGTGTAACTTTCCATAGGGAAATAGTCCCATTAAAGTCATTGGAACAACGCCTGTGAATAAAATGGTATATGTACTAAAAGTGCATGTAGGCTAGGGGATCCAGTTTTGGGGGGGGAAATGGGAATTAGCATGCTGGGACACAGACTGTTACTAACACTCATTTCTCGACTATGGGCATAATACAGGTTTCTAGCCATTGATTTTTGAAGTCAAACAAAAGTGCCTTTATTCTCATTTTGCATATGGAGAAGCTGAGGCAAAGAGGTAAGGTTCAAGATCACCCAGAAGATCAGGGATAGACCCAGGAATAGAAAGCAGGTCTCCAGAAACCCAGTCTAGCACCTTAACCCTCTCTGGCCTCCGTTTCTCCCAGTTTAGCATACTAAGAACTGATACTATGATCAGCATGTGTGAAACGGGTCTGGCCTGTCTAGATTCCTTCAATTTTTAAAAATAATTCAAGTGCAGTGTTCTTGAACAAGGGATAAAAATAATGCGATTGGGTCACTGTGGTATTTACTTCTTGTAGTTGTACTAGGGGTAGTGATTGACTCAAAAAAACCTTTACATTGTTTGCCTTACTACCCCCCCAACACTTTGTGTTCTTCTAAAAATAAAAATTAATGTCAACAGCTCTTCAATAAGTGGGTATGCATATCCTGCAACAGAATCTTATGTTTTCAAGTAAAGGAACAGATTTAGCTGTTAATCTTATTATAAGCAGCAGAAAGAAAGAGAGCTTTTAGTATGTTTTATACTTTCTCATCAATAAGATCTTAACTTTAAAAAAAAAATCAGGAGCTGAAAATACTTTCACATGAGAGAGAACAAGGAAGGTCAGCTGAGGTGAGTAAACAAGTTGTTTTTTTATTTAAAAAAACCCCCCAAGAAACAGGTTGCCTTCGGAGCGTGTTACAAGCATCTCTAATACAGAGTCGTCTTTGGTTCTGTAGCTCTTTTGGCCCACATCATAATTCATAAACAGCTTTTTACAGCAAGCCTTTAATTATAATATACTGGTTTCTTAGGTCCCTAGATCAGCTGTGAAATGTTATTCTTAGACCAGTGAGAATATTTATATTTCTTGTGGGAACTCCGTGAGCAGATTTAGAATTCATGGTGACCACTGCAGGACATCAGAGTATGTTTAGGCAGTTAATAGACGCTCTTCATGGGGTTTTGGTTATTTTTTTTGGGGGGGGGGGTTGCTGTCAAACCTATTTTAGGGGTTACGCTGAATATTAAGAAAGAATTAGGTGCCTGATCCCAAATCCACCAACATCAGTAGAAAAACTTCAGATGACACTTAAGTTTTGGATCAGGCCTTAATTGAAGTGGAAAATGATCTTGCCAACTCTCGTAGTTTATCATGAATCTCATGATATTTGATGTTTGTTTGTTTTAATGAAAGCCTCAGCCCTTGAAGTAATGTTCTTACATGAGAATCTGAGCTTTTCGGTTAAAAATATCCTTTCGGTTATAGGGAAAAGTTTGAAAGCATGAACCCTAAAGACTCAAAGAGCAAATGAAAGACCCCCCAATTCAATTCCCCATCATTCTTTCATGTTCTCATGACTTTTAAGCCAGTGTAATGGTATTTGGAGTCCAACTCCTAGGTTTTTATACCCTTTGAATGTGCAGTGTTCTTGCTAGGTGGTTGTTTCTTTCCTTACAATTTAACTTATTTCTCAGATTATTGCCTTCTACAATCTATTCATTACTGTCAGTCCCCCCCACCACGTCGTAATCATACTCTGGTTTGGTTTGATATAGCCCTGTCATTGTAGTGGAAAAAAACAACAAAACCCATGATTAAAGCAGCTTTTGTTTGGGTTGGGGTGAGGATGCACATCAGTTAGATTTGGAAGGGAAAGTGTAATTGATGAGGGACAGGGAACTCATTCCATTTCGAGTCTTCTACAGCTTGACAGAACCCATGTAAAGTATTTTAAAGAAACTTGCAGATTGACACACCTTGATTCACAACAAATCCTAAATAACACTGAGCTGCTTCAGAATCCAGTTTTGCTAACAACCTGCCCTTTGCAAGTTGTATTATTAATTCAGTTTGTTCTGCACATAACTGAGTTTTCTTTCTAAAAGTATAACTACACAAGCAGATTACTGTGAGGTAAGGGAGGCTGTGACTATAGAGTGCTTCAGCTGCTCTTGGCTAACTGTGTGTCCCCTCCTACCCAGAAGATTGCCCCTAATTGAAAGTTGTGTGACTGCATTACACTTAATTGTGGGATCCGAGCATGCATGCAAGTAGTATGCTAAGAGTAGCCAAAGCACTCTGAAGGTCTTACCCCGCAGCAACCGGTTTGCATAGCCACATGTTTATGTATACAGTTCCTTAACCACTGTGTCTGAGCACCTCCTGAACTTTACTATATATATATAAATAAATAATTAAATAAATAAATGCATGCACATTCATGCAACACCTGTGGATGCATCTACATGAGCTATGGTGACGTAGTGGTGGCGGGCATGAACTGTGATGCTGGTGTTACGTCACTGTAGCAATGAACTACCTCACTGTAGCATGTTGCTACGGCGACATAGCTGCTAAAAATAACTTTGTACCACCAGGATGTTGCAGTAATGGCGGTTGCTGTGTAGTTCTTCTGTACTTCCTAAAGCAAATACTAAATGATGGCACAGTAAGAACTGTGCCATGGGGAGCACATGTCGATGTGCCCTGTGAGGTGCATAGAACTGTATCTCCATTGTTAGCTTTCCCTGTTCTGCCATGTTAAAATGTGATTTCAGTGAACTACTTGCGCACTTTTAATAAAGCTCATGCTTTATATACAATTACAAACACTTGTGAACCCTACTTTTGCAGTTGAAATTCACAGCATATTCACGCCTAAGCATTCAAAAAGAAAAAAAAAATCCAGTTCCCTGAAATCATGCAATTAGTTAAAAATCTTTAAGTTTTTCAGCCTTTAAATTACATTATAATCATGTTTTTCCTCATGACAGCTAGAAACTTTATCCCTACCCTAAAATGCACAGATATTTTCATGATTCCAGGAGCTAGGGTTTTAAGAAATCCCACTGATATTGAGAGGCATGCAATAAAAAAATTGCAGGAGTTGGCAGCACTGGATTGGATATACCGGTGATGCCAAACCCTACTGAATAAGTCTTTTATCGCATATTTGTAACAGTAGTTGTTCGAGAAGAGAACCTGCACTGGATAAGAGCCTTTGGGGGGAAAAGCTTTTATAAAGCTGTGAAGACACATTTTGCAAATAAATTTGAATGTGTTACTATTATGAAGCTCTCTCTTCAGGTTGGGCAAACAGTTTCACTTTTGTTTCTCGCTTTGCTTTCTGGTTCCTGTGGGCTAGCAAAGGCTATCAGGCTGCAAACACACTGAGGGCTAAGGATGCTTACCTTGTAATGAGCACACCTGGAAATGTTCACGCTGTAAAAATCTTGTCTACAGAATATTTTAGGCCTAACGTGGCTGACCATCTACCTTTAAGAAATGGGATCAGGAAAGTACTAATCATTTGTTGTGTGAGTTTAGGAGCTGCTTGGTACAAAGTTTGTCCTTGCCTTTGAGAGAACTGATTCCCCCTGTAGTTTCAGGATCAAAGGCAGATCAATTAATCCATTACTCTTCAAGTCAAAAACATAGTTTAAGGGGAAGACAAGGAAACTGAATTTGCAGGTGGCATCTATTATCACCAATATGTAAACTTGAGGAAGAGAGGCCTGTGGTATAACATGGTTCTCATTTGTGTTGCTATTTGAATTGTCCTTTTATTTGTACTAACTGTTCAGTAGAGATGTTTTTGATTGGAACATATAATATTTGGAAAATTAAAACCTTCCTTTCTGTGGGGGCCATCCCCAGGGCCAGTCACAATGTCAGCCCACCTACCTGTCTAGGGCAGTCTGCCCCGACTCGCCTGCCACACCTTGATGTATTAAATAAACTGATGGGGGAAAGAAAATGCGGGAGGCTGCCCATTTAATGCCCTGATGGCAAGGGCATAATACATGTCTCCGACCTCCCCATTACCCTGCCTCGCACATGGCATACAAAATTCACTTCTAATTCTCCTGGCCCCATGTTGCTGGGCTGAACTTGGCCTCTAGCCCAAACTTTGCCTCAGGCATCCATAGACATACTTCGGCTACATGCTCCCTCACTGGGGCCTCTCATCAGGTTCCTAGCCCCTCACACTCTTCCCCCTCACTGGGGTGACTACCTTCTCTGGGGCTTTGGGGCCTTCCACCCCTTAGGCTTCAGGTCTCTGTTGATGTGTCTGGACCTCACTCTCAGCCTACAGCCCGCTCAGGCCTCAGGTGTCTGTCAGCATACCTGGACTTCACTCCTACTCAGGCCTCACTCTCTCTTAGGCCTTGGGTCCTTCTGGCCTCCCTGTTGCTGCCTAAGCCTGTTGCTTTTCTCTCAGGGTGTGCTGCCCTAGCCTTTCCCCTCCACAGGGTCACCTGCAAGGCAGTGGGGGCTGAGGCTTTCCAGCATCCCATACTCGCCTTTCACTAGGGAGGCACTGGTGTGGCATTTCTTGGGGACTGCCCTGCCACAGGCAGCCCCACCACACCATCCTCCCCAGCAGGATGCAGTTTTAAGTCATTCCCTGGGGCCAACTGCAGGCCTACCTGCCTTGGTCCTTCTTCTTTTACTGGGCTGCTTGATGTTCCTCCATCTGAGCTGCTCATTCTTGAACCCTCTATTACAGCCACTTCCACATCATATGTTCTCAGTCCCTGGCCCAACTCACTCAGATCCCTTATAGGATGCCTCCTTCATAACAGCATGCGTGTTTGCTGACCATCTGTCTTCTCTCAGTAGTGATGTCCTTCCCAAATCGAGGGGACCTTCAGCCTGTTCTAGGCTCTGCTCCTGCCTCTAGACCAGCTGGGGTGCCAGTAGATCTCTGCAGTCCTGGCCTGCCCATCATGGTAGGCTTCCATGCCCTTGGGCCTATTGCCCCTGGCCCCCTTGCAATTACCAGGCAAAAGCCTGAAGATCAGTCTAGCAGCAGCTGACCTGTCTACTCTGCAGGGGTCCCTCCTGGGCCCCACCATACAGCATACATCTCATACTGGCTTGCCTAGAGCCCCAGAGATCTTATACCCAGCAGCCCATCACTCCACTGGGCCCATCTGAGCCCTGGCCTGAGTCACCACCCATTCCAATGCCTGGCCACCCAGTAGGTCCACTTGCTCTGAGCCCCATCCTAGGCTGACCTCACTCTCCCACGGCCCATAGCCATTTCCTCAGGGCTTGGGACCCTCCCTGGGTTCCCAGGAATCGCCTCCATCCCCTTAGTTCCTCCCCTGAACCTCAAGAGTGTTCCTGGAAACAGGGGAGCACCAGCTGGGCAACATTACTTTGGCAGCATCCCTGCAGCCACTGCTAGCTCTACTCCTCAGGGCCTGCTCTTATTCTGAGGCTGCTCAGCCGTGCTCCAATCAGGCAGCCACCTGGCTATCATGTGACTGCCTGATTGACCCTGCAGGCTGCCTCACAGCCCGCTCATGCCCTTAAAGTGGCAAACACCAAAAGCACACCATCACATACTTCTTTGAACTCACAATTAAAATCACTTTATTTTTCAGAAAGCATGATGGTAGAATTAAAGACACCATCTACATCAACTGAACACATTTCTGCAATTTTGTTTTACCTGCTGTTGGTACAGTTTACACCTAACTTTAGCTGGAAGACAGGAGAGAGAAGTGTTTTGCTTTAGTTTTAGTCTTATTTTTGGCAACTGGCAGCGCATTGTATGTGATGCTGCACTGCATTCCATGAATGATCATGGAGTTTCACATGCTTACCTGTCTTCCACATCACAGTAAAACCATAAAAAGCTGACAGGAATTTGGCAGTAGAGGTAATATGTACTTACTTGTTTTGAAAATTAAATTAAGAGAGTTCTAGCAGGCAGCTTCTGTTTGCATAATGGTGGATGCTTGAGAGGCTATATACATAGTACAACAAAAGTATGTGTAGTTTGTTTTTGGCAATCATGAAGGTAGCAAATGCTGTATATAGATACTAGGATTTATTAGCTTTCTTCAGCTTTTTGAAGCTGAAATTTAAGGGATTGACTGGGGCATAGGAGGTTAGGCCAAGTGGGACCATGTTAGATCAAGCTAGGGTTTTACCAGTGGAAGCCAAAGTAAAAGCCAAGTGTCAGTCCTAGTTGAGGGTATCAAGCCAAGGGTCAAGATGAGTTCATGGTTATGGCAAGCCACCAGTCCAAGAGTGGGAAGGCAGGAGGAGCCAAGCCAGAGGTTGAGTAGACCAAAAGCATAGCAAGACAGACTGTTGCCTAGAGAGAGCTCTCTAGTTGTCTGGTCTGAGCTTATGTGGCTGATGTGGGTGGGACCTCTTCCCTGAGGAATGACTCAGCCTTACTGCTTCCAGCTGGGGCCTGGTACTAGCTCGGCACCCAGCTGGGCCCTGACTCATACAAAGCCAATGAGAAGTGATATCTTAGCATTTATTATTATTAGCATTCCTGGAGCATCTAGAGTAGAGCTCAGAAAATGTTCTGAAGAATAAAGTATTTGCAAAATACTTTGGGGCTAACCAGCCCTGGTTATAAGTAAACTCTTTGTGAATTTGACTTGAATCTGCCATGTAGATTCAGTTTGAAGGGAGGAAAAACTTGAAGGGTAAAAAAGGAGGAAGAGGCAGTGGAGGTGCAGATAGACTAAAACACTTAAGCTAGGATGTAGGAGATCCAGGTTTAGTTCTTTCCTGTGCCTGAGGGGCATTTACCCATATCTGTCATCTCTCAGGGGAGGGTGCCATAACATCCAGGCTAGATGGTGCTTTGAGTGCTCTGTCTCTGGTTTGCTGATAATTTTTGCACATGTGGTCTCTGAAACAGGTGTTACACTTTCCAAGTAAAGCATCCTAATCATCAGACCAAACACAGATTGATTTTTCTCTCTCTCTTCGCCATAATGATTAGTCAGGGCTATTATGCAGGCTGGAACAGCCTAACTGGGAGAGACTGAGAGAACTGTCCATCATCCCTGTATCAGAGTAAGTGAGGGCCTTCACTGAGAGATGGGGGATACAGTTACATTCCCCTTAGGCAGAAGAAAGCTCTGAAGTAGCATTTCCCACATCCTGGGGAGTGCCCTAACCTCTGGGTTACTGGTTAGAAGGGGAACCACCACTTTCCTCTACTAACTTTTTAATCTTTTGTTTCTAGTACAAGTGCCTAAAATCTAAATGCTTTGCTTCTGGTCAAACAAAACATTGCGTTTGATGTGCAGTGAATTATTTTAGCTGTTCATCTTAGTGATTTCAACTTTTTTTTTTCAGTTTGGCAGCTGAATCTACAAGCAAGTATTTGCAAAGGCCTAATCTAGAGGCCCCACCAGAATCTCATTGTACTTGATGTTCTGAAAATATGTAACAAAGATGGTCCCTGCCCAAAGAGCTTATATTAGAGGTTGCCCATCCTTTTTTGTCTATAACCCTATTTCTGGGGAGGTGGCCCAACTTTTGGTGATTTCATAAACCTACTTGCTGTCGGAGCCTGTCCACAGAAAAATCATGGTTTAAAACTTTCTAACATAACTTATATTGACATAAGTGTCATCTGTTTGGAGCTATGCTGAGATAACTTTATTATAGGCATGTAGGTTATTACCTTGCCCCTGACACCAAGAGGCAAGTTGCTCTAAAAGTGCCCACCGTTGTCCTTTCAGGGTAGTTGCTGTCTGTCCATGCTGGCACCTAGGACACCTATACATGTGCAGCAAGTCTGTTCTGATGCGTTGTAATTACAGCTGTAATAGTGTGTGGGAGCAAACTTGATTAATTGGGCATAGTATCTCAAGCATGGCAATTACCAAGCTCCAGCAGACTCCAGCGTCTTGTGTATCAGCATCCCTGCACTGAAAAATGTCAGCAGGGTCGTTTTAACTAAAACTCAGTCGATGAGCTTTAGTTAAAGTGCCCCCACCACCATTTTTCAGTATGGGGACGCTGATAAATGAGACACTCCAGGTGCTGTAATTAGAGCAGCTCTTAGAGCTGCTATAATTAAAGTGTCCCCCTCCCCTCCCAGAGCACATGTATAAATGCCCCCAGTATAACACATGTCAGTACACAAAACCAATGCAAATTAAAATTACTCTGGTCTAAATGTTTCATATGTCTAGGCTCTCAACAGTTGTTTTAGAGGTTCTTCCTGGCTACCTTCTCCCTTCAGAGCATGCTCAGTTAGGCAGTCATACACTTGTGAAGCGCCAGGCTGTGACTCCCTCCAAGAAGGATTGGTGAGAGAATAAATGGGACTATTCAGTCTAGAAAAGAAGACTTTGGGAGGATTTGGTGGCAGGTTACAAATATATCAGGGGTGAGCATCAGGGGCTAGGTGAACAATTATTCACTAAAGTGCCCCAGCGAAAAACCAGGAACAATGGTCATAAACTCCTAGATGAAGGTTTCAGATTGGATATAAGGAAAAACTTCTTCATGGTTTGTGTGACCAGGCTCTGGAATAGACTCCCAGTGGGGGTGCAGGGACCTACCCTGGAGATCTTCAAAAGGAGACTGGATGCACACCTTGCTGGGGTTATTTGACCCCAGCAGTCTTTCCTGCCCAGAGCAGGGGGGCTGGACCCGATCTCATGAGGTCTCTTCCAGCTTTAAACTTCTGTGAATCTGTAAATGTAATTAGATGGTGAGACTTGGACATTTTACTGTTGTGGTGTTTGAAGCATTGTTTAAATAAACCAAGGGTGTCTGACATGTCCATGGGTATCCTGAGCGGAGCATGTTGTTATGTTGTCTGAGTTGCTGAGGGAGTCCCTGTTGTTCACCTATAGCTGTGCTGCCTGACTTTTCTTGCTTCCTTTGAGGTGACTTGACTGTGTGCATTGGGCTATGCAAGAATGAATGCTGACCTCCATCAGCAAACATTTCTCTAAAGGTTGGCTTCCCAGTAGCTTTATCCCCCACTCTGTGTCACTCCCCCACCCCTTCCTTTTCCTCATCATATTGTCTTGTCTTCCTAAAAACTCATGTGGTTCCAAGTGTGGTGAATTTGTGTGGTGTTGGTGGGAAGGAGGAATGGCATGGCTTAGATCCATCTCCCCTTCTTTCAGAAGGGTCTAAGCTGTGTTTAGCAAGTTGCTTAGATCATTTTTCCCTTTGTGGATAAATGAGTAGGAAGGAGCTGAATGCAGTGGTCATTTCCTAGTTGGGAAAGGAAAGGACCTGAATGAGTTTGGTGCATAGGTTCCATGGGACACTTGCTTCTAAGTCATTTGGCTGTGTTTGAAAATCCCGTCTTTTATTTTATGTGAACAGTTCCATATATGAATAGGATGAGTGTGGTTTGGCCCTTGTGGGACAGGTTGAATCCGTTTGTTGTCCTAGGAGCGTTGGGCTATCACTCAACATTAAACTCCATGGTTAAAATAAAACAATCGTCTCCCATACATGTGGATTCGTTCAGTAGTGCAACACTGCAGAACGTTCAGGTTTCTATGGTAGCAGAGACTTGGGGTTCTGCTGTGCAATGGGGTTGTTTTCTGTCCATCAGAAGCAAGAGATGATTCAGCAACAGATTTCAGTGTGTTTTGCTGCCACTAAGGCTTTAACTGAAAGTGAGAGATCTGCCATGTCTGAGGATGCTGCTGCTGTAATAGTTGCTTTTTCTAAGAAGTGCTAGTGAGGATGAATTCCTGGTCCTGTGTAAACAGGACCTGGAATTCTAACTTTAGATCAGCTAGACAGCAACTCCAACATCAGTGTTTTAATTGCATCTCTGATGTGGGCAGAGGTGAAGCTTTTAAATAAAGTGACTGGGAAATGCATCCTGATGAGGAAACCTAGAATGTGACCCCTTCACCCTCTTCATTTCTTGCAAAGCCACTGCAAGAGACTCCAGCTTTATATTAGGTTTTATTTTATTTGCATGGCCAACTGCATATTAGATACTTTATAAGCAAGAGCAAAATACAGGACTCGTACTCATTGTCCCAGAACAAAAGGGAACATCCCCAATGGCCCTGCTGGTATGTCATGAGAGAGAGTTCTCTTTTAGCTGTCGACATATCACAGTGCTGCCCCTGGGAATATGAGCAAGAGCTTCCAGAGTAGAGCAACTAATCCTATTAAAATGGTTTGAGGCACAGGAGCTGATCCCTTTCCACCTTAAGCCACTCACTTCTCTTGCTAAGAATGAAAATGGAGAAACAATCTAACATTTTGAAAATGTTTAAATATTATTTTTGCCTGGCGCTCTGAAACGTGGTTAAATCAAATGTGTTATTCAGTATTTAAATAGGAGTTCTTGATAGGTGGCTACAGGTGATACCTCATGCTAAACTGTATCTACAAAATGTGGACTTTGACTGCTTCAGCTAATATGTCTAATCTGCGTAGTTAAAGTTGGGAGCCTTCATTTTATAGTCAGACACCCTAGATGAATCATTTTCTTTCCTTGTTTTTTCCTAAATGGCCTAAAACCCAGACAGGTCTTCCTGAGTGGAAAGTACTAGTGACCAAGACCTCTGAAAAATCAAGCCACTTATGTATTGAACAATGTGCACTTGATTAGGAAGCCCTGGCTTAATAAGTAATGTGTATGCAGTGAAATCCTTCCCTCTCCCTGCCTTGGTCTGACTAAAATGGTGCTAGTCCAGTCACCACTGAAAGTCCAGCTTTCTGGCGTGGAAAGGGCACGTATCAGTCAAGTCCAGAGGCATACTCAGTGCTATCGCAAGGGGGTAGGGGGTGAGCAGGGCAACCGCCCTGGGCACTGCAGTGAAGGGGTGCCAACAGGTGCTGCCCAGCAGGCGTGAGGTGCAGGATGGAGCCATGAGTGGCTCGTTTGGGCGGGCGCAGGGATGGGGGAAGGGTGGCACCCACTGCTGCTTGCACTCCTAGGCAAGCATGGGAAGGCATGTGCCCCCCAGATCTGTGCATGGGGCAAGGGTGGGCTGCCGCTGCGGGCTTTGCCCTAGGTGCCAAATTTCATTGCTACAGCACTGGCACAGCTAAGCAAGCCAACGCAAGTTCTAGATCATCATTGCTAAGCCTGTAACTAGGAGCTGCTACAAATGACAGCATCCTTGGACTAGAGTGATTGAGTACTTGCCAGGGATTAAAAAGCCTTTCAAACAAACCACCCCCTTTATTGTTGGGGATATCAGGAAAAAGAGCAGGTTCCTTTCTTCCGAATTAGTAAGTTATAACCTGAACTAAAAAGCTACTTTCTAGTTTCCTTCTCGGAGGTGGACTATTTGCCAGTGTGTGCTGACGGTAGCTGCTCCACAGTCCTGAAAATATTTCTCAGCAAGAAGAAAGTTATGTGCACTGTGCGAATCCCTTTTTGGAGGCCTTCTGACAATTAAATTGTTTCTTTTTGTAAGTGTCACTTCCTTCTTTAACAGCTTGGTCTCCTGCGGAGTGGGTCTTGGAGAGGCTGTTATCTTACCTCCTCAGCATATTTACAGAGTATCAGATCAAACTGTACTTTTCTCTCCTACATAGGCTTTTTTTGGCCTGTCAGTGTACACTGATTAGTAGTAAATGAGAGTCTGACTGAACACTGGAAGAAAAAAAAAAAAAACCCAAAGAAACCCCAAAACCTAAAAAGAAATTGTTGCCTAGAAGCTAAACTAATGACCTTAATTTTTGATGGTGTATTAAGATTCAAGTGACTAATTCACAACCTCTGGTTTAATGTTGCAGAACCTATTTGTGCCCCACCCCCTCTCTCTCTCATGCAAGGAAATTTAGTTGAGGTTCACACGGACAAATCTGTAACCTTCCACTCCAGATTTTTAGAACTCACTAGCACTTTTCGGTTGCTAAAATTAAAATTTTCAGTGCCCTTTAACTTGACTTGCTTGTATTTTCAAATTTTTTAAAGTCCTGCACCCTCTGGCAATCACACTCCTTTTGTTTATATAGGCAGCCCAAATCATGGTATTCAAAATCATCATGACTTGGACTATTTGGTTATTCTCCAAAAATAAATGAGTTGGATTAGACCCAAACTGGTACCACGATTTATGCAGCATAAACTGGGAGTGAATAACTGTGAATATGAGTTTCAAAACTGATCTATTTTAATAGCTGCTACCCCAGAAGGAACAACAGATAAGCAATGTACAAGAATTCTGATGTTGCGGGACCTTTACACAGGCTACTGGAGTAAAAACCACTTAATCAGCAGTTTCTTAATGATACATTAAATTTTCCCTGGTGTATAAAACTTTGTTACCTGTTTTATCAAGGCCCTGGCATTCACTATTGGGTTCTTTCCAGTGTGTATTGAAATGTATCTGGTTAAAAATAAACATTTAAAAAAAAAATGCATGTAGGAGAAACATTTGGCTTAAGTCTAAAGGGCAGAATTCAGAAGTACATGGTCATGCCCACTTTCATGCGAGTGTGTTATCACGTAATGTAGGCTTGTGCATGCAAACCTTTTGAAAAATTAAGTTTATGAAGTACAGCTCAGGAAACTTCTGCCTTCATAAAGGTTTCTATGACACCATAAGCTGCTCTTTGCTATGATAGTTGACGACAGTCATCGAAACCATGCAAGTGGGTGTGAGGGTAGAGGGGGCCTTAGAAATTGTGAAAGTAACTTCCAAGTCCAAGCTAGACCCATGTGAATGCAGGACTACCCATACAGTTTCTGCACTAGAGAAACCAGTTCTATTTAAGGATCAGGAACATCAGGTTGATAAAAGAAGAGGTGCCAAGCGTATGTGTCTCAGTTCAGTTGGTAAGCTTTTTCCTCCACAATATATTTTTCCTGTTTTTAACATGAAAAGTGCTATGCATGAAAGCATTCCGTCCAAGGGGAAGTGTCCTGAGTTCATCCAATGTTTGATTTGTGAAAATTGTGAGCAAAATCCATACAGCATATTCTGCCAGGGCAGATCTATACACAACTTTTATGTTATGTGATGTTTGTTTTCAGGTGATAAGGGGAATTCTAGTGAAAGCTTCTAACCTACAATGTGCGGGAAGAGCCTCTTCCCAGTCTGACGCACGTTTCTATATAGTCATCTTGTTAGAAAAAATGAATCTTAGACTTCAAACAAATCACTAGGTGTGTAGTACAGAAGTGGCTAGAAAGTTTATCTGCAGAAGATTCTGTGCTGAAAGAGGCAATGTAAACCACACAGAGGAGGTAAAGGATTTTGGCTGGGAACATGCCTGCTGAAGAAGATAGGAGTACTTGGTTTGCAGTAGATGATTATTTTGCTAGGGTTTACTGTTACAACTTCCAACAAGGCGAGGCAGGGGAAATGTGCCACTAGCTAATCTGTAGCAAGAAACATCTAATAGATGTGAATTTTCCTTAACTTGAAGATTTTAGTGCAACTCTCGTTTCCCATTCTTGTTATAACTTCAGCTCACTTTTCCTAGGCAACTTTTTTTAACGTGTAATGTTATCTGTTTCTGAATTTAGTCCCAGTCATTGACTTGGCTGTTTTTTACTTTCATAAGATTGCATTTAGAAATTATGAAATATCTAGGCCTGATTTTGCTGTTTGGGCGGGGGAGTGGGGATAGGATTTGAGCAAATGGAGACCGGAGCTGCTGAAGGAATGAGCAAATGGAGCTGCTGAAGAAAACGGAGGAGGGCAAGGAAGCACATAGCTAAACATAAAACTGTGGGTTTATATATAGCTCCCCAGTGCAGCCGTGGTGGTCAAGTATGTAATAACTGCATATCCAACCCCCGGCTAGCTGAGGTTTATGATTCTCAGCCACTTTAGCAAACCAAATAAATGGTTGCTGACACCATGAGCAGATCTCTGTAACTGAAGTATTTTCTTTTCCCTCTATTTACTGATCCTGCTGTTCACAATTGTGCAAACCAGGGTGTCTAGCTGAGGGCTCAGCAGTTCATTTATTTCATGAAATAATACTTAAATCTCTTTATTACACAAAGGGGCAATTTGTGGAAGTTTCTGTGCAGGTTTACTGTAAGTTGCTTGTACATCATCAAAGGTGGGCTGAATGAAGTTACTTGGTATATAAACACAAATTTCAGGGTGGTTTTTTGTTTTTAGTATTGGAATCACCTTTCCCTTGGAAACCGTAATAGTCGGGGTCTTATATATTTTTCTGTTACAGATCTGAAACTTAGCTGCAGCTGAAGTGACTAATGACGCTAAAGATGCATACAAGTACAGAGGAAGAACTGAAAAATGATACATTAAGCAACTGTAAAGTGTTGTGGGTAAGCAGCAGTATTTGGTATTTTACAGCTTGTATGTAAAAAATGTGTGGAACAGGAATGTGGCATTTTTTGTGCGTGTTACTGAGTTGCATGAGAGAGTTGTTAAATGGGTATGAAGGGTCAGATGTTAAACCCATGGGACCAATGACTGGCCCAAGTAATTGTTCTGAAGCTCTGGGAAGAAGGACAATGAATGTTGGGGTTGGGAGGAGAGAAGAGGTGGCTGCAGTGATCCTACTTGAAGGTTACAGTACGGTTGAGAAGTTCCCTCAAAACCTAATGTAGTCCAATGGCTCAAAAAGCCTGTGCAACCCACTTCCTGTCTCATCAGATGGTGGTATATCCTCTGG
Source organism: Gavialis gangeticus (assembly GCF_001723915.1). NCBI lineage: Eukaryota > Metazoa > Chordata > Crocodylia > Gavialidae > Gavialis > Gavialis gangeticus. The sequence goes on along the minus strand of NW_017729009.1, from coordinate 3,347,620 downwards.
CCGGCACTGAGGGAAATAATACTGCATTGAGCTCCATGACAGCACAACACAGCATTACTACTCAGCCTCACTGGCTATGCTTTCAATGGGCCTTTGAGAAAGAAGCTGGTTTTAGCCTGAAATTGTGCCAGTATTGAAATGGCAAATGTAGGATTGGGATCCAGATGTCTAAGTGCAGATGCTCCATCCCCTTGCTGGGTTCCAACAAAGGCATAAAGTTGAAAATGAGGTCTGGTAGGTGTTTTGAGGAAATGACTAGAAGGTCTCTGGATTAGTTTTTGCCACAACTATGTAAAGTTCAGTCCCTCTCATTTCCATGCCCTGCTCCATCTTATCCAAAATACCCCCTAGACTTTATAATATGGTAAGTCTCCTGCCGTCTTGCAAAGGGTCTGTAGGAGTTCATTAGTGCTGCCAAAAATGCTTTAAAAAAGTAATGCATGTACCTCTTGGCTTCTGCTAACATACAGATAAGAGACATGCCCCAGTAATTGTGCTTGGTTTTTCTGTCCTGGTGTTTCAGAGCTTTTGGCAACAGACTGAAGCCAAAGCAAAGAAGAATCTACCTTATTCACAAAAAACAGATTCTTTAATTTTTTTAACCACAATTTTTTTACAAGCAAATGTATACCAGCACCCTAATTTCTTCATCCCAGTCTCATTTGCATGACAAATGATGATCTCAAATAGAAGTTGGGGACTTTCAACTTCTGTGTAAGTTTCTACCCTACAATAGGAATCTGTGTCCTCATTAGGAACACTATAACTGGATAGTATTTAATGAAACACTAGCTTTCCTGACAACTTTTCTACCTAGGGAAGGGAAAGAGAGATTAGTTTTACTACACTGAAGATAACAGAATGGCCCCTCTAGCAGGTAAGTGTTAGTGAATTTATTGGAATGTATCTAAATCCTTTGAACAGTTCCCTGTGAGCTTTGCTAGACAAGAATCGAACGATTTTGATGTATTGTCTATCTGTCAAATCCCCAAACACGTTGCCCTAGAAATCCTGCCAAAGGCAGAGAACATTGGTACTCCTGTGCACAGCACTTTGAATTGTCCAACAGTTGTGAGCAATGGAGTTGGCAGTAGATTTGGGGTAAATTTCTGTTTGTAGCTTAACTCCACCAGCTTTTGGCCTGCGGCGATGAAGTGTTTGCAGTAGAACCTCCGAGGGGAAATGCCAGATTTACACCTCTAGTTTTTTTTCCCCACTTAATAATAAAAACCTATTTGGATGATGTGTGGAAAATTGTTATGAACTGAGTGGAATTAGTGCAGTTAATTTATTCAAGGATTTAAATGGAAAGAGAGCTGAAGCATTAGAACAACCTCTGTGATTCTTTCTGTATGCTAACAAGCCTGCTTTGGCATATGGGTGGTTTCTGGTATTTAAGCTGCCTTAAGGAAATAAACAACCAATGTCTCTGCTCTTAAAACTCAGTTGCTTCTTTCTCTGGAAAAGGAGTTGTTATTTTTCATTTCCTTTCTGCTTTACAGGGATTATGCTAGCATGGGTATCATCAGCCTGCTTTGTTATGCTGTTGGATCAGAAGTGTGCAACAAGGCTTATTAGCTTATGGAGCTTGAGGGGTTGTTTTTGTTTTAGTTTTGTTTGAGCTAATTCTCCCCTACTCCGGTTTTTAAATACATTCCTTTCTGTACTTAGCTCACTATGTTTGCAAGATGTATTAAAAAAAAAATTTCCAGGCTCTGTGATCATTCCTTTGAACAGTAAAACTTAGTTTTCAACAGCTGTTCCTAGGAACAGGGCTTAAAAATGCACAGCTGGGCTCTGAAAAAAGTGTAATGTGTAAAATTCAGTGTGGAAGTAGTCTTTAATCTCTGCTTCAACCCCTGTGTCAGTGAGAGCTATGGAGTTGTGTTTGTTTTATCTTTGTGTGCTTTATTCTATTTCTTGCTTGTGGCCGTCCATTAGTCTGACCAGTGCTGGTTCAGTTTTCCTATTCTAAATGCAAAATATTCTAGGTGGATAAGGGCCTTGTTGCACCTTATGCTGTAATCTATACAAATGATAATTGGCTTAGTAGAACACAGTCACACCTTCAAGGTGAAAGCCATCTCTGACTGTCCTTCACCTGCACAGCTATGACTAGCCACTAGACGCTTGGTAGCAGGAACAGGACTAAAAGCCTATGTAAAAAGGGGCCCAGCCGTGTTTTTCTCCAGAGCTTACCCCCCCCATGCCACTGCTGGCTGGGCTGCCACCTGACCAGGTACCACCTGAGTGCTGAGGCCCCCAAACTTTTTATTTTTTTTCTTTCCAGGAGCTCCCCCCTAGCCTCTACCCCCACACCACAGGAGCAAGCTAGTCCAGACAGCAACAGGAGGCACTGTAGCTACTGGGCACTGTAGGGCTACAGCACTCACTCTGCCTGATTGCCCTGGAGGGGGGCAAGGTGCCATGCCTGACCCTACTGTGCCCCAGCATTCCCACTTGCCCTGACTCAGGAGGGGGCTGCTGCATCCTGGGATGCCGGAGGGCTTCAATTTAGGTGGAATAGCTGAAGAGTGTGGTCATACCTTAATGGAACAGGAGCAAAATTAGGCAGATTAGAGATAATCCTTCCCCTGGAGTGGTGTAACTTTAAGACAAATAACAAGTGCTTTAAGCCACTTAAGAGTTTTAATATGCAGTCAGTCCAGAGGTTATGAGCTCCAGAAACTGCCTAAACTTACTGTGCAACAAGGACCTAGAAGTTTCATGAGTGTAATTAAACCGAGAAGAGCAGCAGTGATATTTGACCTAAAAGGAAGTATTTAAAAGCCATTCAGATGCGATTCAGATGTCGGCATTTCAAGCCATGATGACCCCACAGCTCAACACTGCTCAATATAGATATGTACTTCAGATACCCCCACAAAGGATCCATGTGCTAATTAGCCCTCACTTACAACTGGAAACAGGTGTTCTTATCATGAGTCCTGGGATCTTCAAAAAAATTATATGCAGATGAGGTGTAGGTTTAAATTGCAATCTGGTCAGGTTGCAACTTATTCAGGGTGGGGCCACACTAATAGTATGTGACAGAGGGGGCAACAGAGGGATTCTGGGTGACCTGGCCAGGTCCTTATTAGGTGATGTTTGCCAGACACTTAAGGCAGGTGAAGAAACAGGAATCAATGGACATGGGAAAGGCACAGCTCAGCTGTGGAAGTGAAATTTAAGCAATGTAGTAGCTCACGATGATTTGAAAGAGTTGGCACAGAGGGGGACTGAGTGCAGCGGGCACAACCATATATATTATTCAGATGGGCTGAACTAACCTACCCTTGTGGTATGTTTCTATCAGTATATTTGCTCAGGGTCGGCCATGTGCTAAGCGTTGGATACATTTGATCAGCTTCATAGTTGGTTTCCATTACTGAGCACATGCTGCTTTTGGCAGCACTTTAATGATAGACAATGTACTTAATGATTTTAGTCTAAAATGTGCCCAAAGCTTATAGGGGTTTTGTTTTTTCTAAATAATAATAATAGTACCATATTTACTCAAATACAAGACAAGGTTTTTCCCTTATTCCACCCAAAACAAACAGATCTACACAAGTTATTTCATTTAAGCTCTAAAAGGGAACAAGAAATATTTTCTGAACAAGAAAGTTGTAGAATTCTGAGTGTTAGACTTAGGGAATGAATGGGATATTTTCTATTGATTTAGAGTCAATGTCTCTCTTTAATCTTTTAAATAATGAATGATAGTGAGGCACAGGGAAAAAAAGCCTTTAGGCACTGTCCTTACTTCAGCTTTAATTACAAAACGCATTTTTAAATTCACTAAATATTAAAGTCTTCTCAAGTATATACAATGTTTTATGTATTCATCGTCTACACAAAGACAAAGCATGGGGTGAAATTCCCTGATGCATGCAAAACTATAGGTAGAGTTTAATAATGAATTATGCCAGTGTTAATGAGATTAATTTAATCTTTTCAAGATCATTTTTAATAAGCTTTCCATATGAATAGAAATCTACTCCACAGGCAAATTAAATCATCATAGGAAAATAAGGATGGAAGGGACCTCACAAGATAATCTAGTCCAGTCCCTTGTTCATATGTCTGTCCAACCTGCTCTTGAAACTTTCTGAGGATAAAGAGTCCTCATCTTCAATCTAAATTTCCTCTGCTATAATGTCAGGGTGGTGCATGGTCAGGGTATAGGAGAAGTAGGAGCCCCAGAAGAAGGACCAGTCCTGGTATAAAGGCAAGCTGCAGTGAAACTGAACACCTCCTGAGTAAAGTACCATCCAATATCAAGTTGTGGCAGGAAATAATCGGGCAACTCTTGTGGCATGACTAGATCAACTGCACTCGTGCCGTCATGGCCCAGTCTGGTCAGGCACAGGGCCAGCGGGCCCTGTGGCCCTACCCTGTACTGAGCCAACAAGCAGATGGCAATACCTTCTCTCCTGAAAAGCCACATATATCCTTTGATGGTGCTGTGACATGGCGAGAATAGGCATGGGTGTACAAGTCCTCAAGGGTGGAGCAGATGGGAGATGATGTTAGAATCTCAATGGCTGCAAAGGGGGTTGAAGGCTGCAGTGGAACAAGATCCCCAGGTGTCTTGGTCTTCCTGACCAATGGATCAAGGTCCTGTTTTGTCAAGAGCTGTGTGGAAGCTGATGTGCAGCAGCTTCTCCATGATGAAATAAGTCATGCACAGCTGTTTTCCACGAAAACAGGTTTTCCAGCACATTCCTTAAGTCCTTGGCAACCAGCTAATGATGACGGGAGCAGGATTGTGAGGTCTGGAAGCTCCTAGTCATGAACTGGCATGAAGGCAGCAGTTACAAGAAGGTCATCTAGCACTTTGACTAGACAGAAGTGAAATTTGGCAGCTGTAACGGACTGAGCAGCCCTCTTCAGGATCCTCTCTGCTCATCCCATGTGGGGATGAGTCTAGAAAAGGTGCCTTAAACATAGCCAATCTAATACAGTATTCTCTATTTCTTCCTGATTGGATAACTGTATCAAGTGGGATCACCTTTACTGCACATGAAAATACCAGCAAAAACATACCATTATTTTCAGGACCTGGAAAATCAGGATCCTCATAGACAACCCTAATAGTGAATGCCCAGAGTGCTGCAATGCAATTGTGGCCTGCAAGCTCAAGTGACACAACATTGATGTAGCTGCACTGAGAGAGACCTGGCAAGCAGGAGATGGGCAGCTCAAAGAACATGGAGGTGGCTATGCCTTCTTCTGGAAGGGTAAACAGGAAGGAGAATACTGACTTCACGGAGAGTTGGTTTTGCTATTAAGAATGAACTCATAAACCAACTCAGTGTGTTCCCTGTTGGAATGAATGAACACCTCATGACTCTGTTTTAAGCTGACAGGGCCATCCACCCCACATGGAAACACGTGTCCAAGCTGCAGTAGTGTGTGTCAATCCTGGATAGGCCTCTGCCATCTTCAGACACACAGATAAGACGATCATGGGAGACAGTCATCCTTGACTGTGAGGAATTGCTGAAGAAGAGGTCAGCATGGCAGGAAGAAACAAATGGCACAGTATGGTAGATGAGCCATTGGATTCAGTGTCAAGAGACTTGGAGTCTGAAATCGTGGCTGCGTCACTAACCTCTTACATGACCTTGGATTTTTGCAGTGCTGGTCCACTTCTCTCTCCACCCTTTGTCTTATTTTTTTAGCCTGTTTGTTCTTTAGGACAGGGTCAGACTTACAAACTATATGTACAGCAACCTAGCAGGGTGGAGTCCAGATCTCAGCTGAAGCCTCTGGATGCTGTTGTACTACATAAGTGGGAGTTAGATTTTGAAGCCAGGAAATTGTGACACAGTTGATTTCAAGTTCATTTTCAGTGCTTTGTCTTGTAGAATGATCCTTAGGCAAAGCATTGGCAAGCTGGTGGGCTCCCGCTTAGTCTCTTTATCATGAGGCATTTCTGTGCAAGTTGTTCAGTAGTTCTTGAGAGAGACTGAATGAGTCATACTTATCAACCTGCAAGATAGCTAAAAGCAAGATATTAAAAGCACATGGATTTTCAGTGTCTAAGTTGGACCCTTGTGACTCAAAGCCCTGACTAAGGTGGTTCGAGCTGAAACCCAGAATGTTTCTCTTTGTCTCAACTTGTGGGAACAAGCAAGTGTGATTGGGTGCTCTCCTTGTAAGCAGGCATGACATGCAGGTGGGACCAGTGAATTCAGTTACTTGGCTGCTAACCACTATTGCCACTTGTTAAACAGCTCCATCCTTTCCAATATTAAAAGGCTGGGGGGGGGTTGTTTTTTTTTAAATAGTGGGGGATGCACTAGCTTCTTACAGTGCAGGAAATGCTTTTTTCAGATGCAGACTAATACAGATGCACAAACCTTCAACAGAAAGTGGATTTTGAATCCTAAATGGTCAAGGTACCCATACAGTATGTGTTAGCTGATCTGTGGTAACTCGTGTGGTAAACTCAACTGTGGTAACTTAGCCCTGTTTCAGTCAGGGGTAAATTACTGCAGGTTAGGTTCCGCTTACCACACTCTAGAAAAGATGCAGAAAACAGCTACCTGGAGGTAACTGATTCAGGGTAAGTGGTCCCCTTCCTTTACCCTGGTATAACTTGCTCCTCCGTCTGTAGCCTAAGAAGAGTGACACAAATAACTGAAAAGAGTGTCCTTACAAAAGCTTAGAGTTATGAAAATACCTCTGTTTTGCAAGTCACTTTTTATTAATTTTAGATTAGTTTTTAAAAACTAACTTTGGACAGCAAAATCAAGAAGGGGTACCTTTGCTCTTCCTTTCTCTTTTTAATTCATGTTTTGTTTTGTATTTTTTAAGGAAAATAATCTTGATATTTTAAAAGATGATGGTTTGGCATCAGGGCTAATTAAGTTCATTATTTGTCAAGCAGGTAGTGGTAACCATCCACATACAATGGCAAAGTTGTTCCCAGAACTAACCACAAGGTGTTATACACCTTCCTATTTTTGTCTGACTTCATATTTGCACATCCAGTAAAGGTACATGTGCTCCGACTTTTCGAACCAGCAGAGAGGAAATTTTCCCTGTAGTGTTCATCACGTCTGCTCCCAACAAAGCAGACCTGTCAGTTGCAATAATGTGATAACTTGAATAGCTCAGATGAAAAAAAGTTAGTTGAACTGCCAGTGTGGCATAACATTTGGAACATGGTGAAGGTTTCTTGGCAAGACCCATCTTGGTCATTTTGACTTTCCCCTGTGTATTTTATATTACTGTAAAACATAAAAGGTCCCTTACCTGGTTCTTTCCAAACCAATCATGTCTGCCTGTCTTTTGGCAGAGGGTGAAGATATCTATATAAACTGTTTTGGTCTTTACCTATTGTAACATTTTTTTAATGCCTACTGCCTTTTTAAATCCAGATTGAGGCTTAAAGACTTTCCTCAAGTTTAATATCCTTTTAGCAGCCAGCAGCCTCAAAATGACATTTTCTATTTCTGATTTCTGAGTGGCCATGGGTACCTTTTGGAGTTGTTTTGCTGCCTAGTGGTAGGTTCCAGGCACTCTTTCCTATGGTATTAAAAATGTTTACCTTTTCAGTACCATAAAGGCATGAAAGAAATGCATTTATAAAGCTGCACCCCTCCTTTAAAACCAACCAACCAAACAAACAAAAAAACTCTGTGTAGTTATAAAACTAATCTGTGCATGTATGTACCAGAATCTCTATCTCCCTGCCTCGCACACAGTCAAGCATGCATGGAAATAGGCTACAGGCAGACAAGGTTCTTTGGGTAAATCTGGTATCTTTTATTAGACCAACTAAAATAGTTGGAAAAAATTCTTCTTTGCAAGCTTTTGGGTACAAACACACTTCTTCTGGCAGAAGGAGCATCTGCAGTTGTTATGAGTCTTGGTTGGTTGCTACAACCAACACCCCGGGAAATAGGCTAGTTTTACATATTTACAGTAAAGGCTTACGCAAATGATCAAGTTTGATGCGTAGTTGTTAGTGACACTGGCACTGCAGTACTTAATGTAGCATTCTCTGAATGTTTGTGTTTCTGAATGGACATGCAGCTGAAGAATGAAATTAACTTAAGCTCTTAGGCTAAGTACAGACATTCTGAGAGGTTAAATCAGGTTAAAAATGGCCACCCAGTTTAAACTTGGCTCATCCCGGAGCTGACCTTACACTTACAGACCTGGTCCCAGTGACCAGCGATCAGTCGAAACCTGTAACTGTACAGAAGTTACATGCACACAAACCAGTCTAAAAGTTGATTTGAAAAAAACAAACAACCTGGATCTATGTAGTATCAGACGTATTTGATTTAGGTCAAACTGGTGCATGGAACGTGTGCTGACTTCCCCTGCACAGCTCCAGGGCTGGGAAAACCCAGCCATTGGCCCCAGCCCTGGGGCTGCTCTTTTCACTCCCTCCTCCCCACACACTGGTCTATTTTTTGCACTCCGGCAGCCCCTTGGCTCCCCACCACCCACCTGCCAGCCCTTTCAACCCCAATCCCACAAGCTACTTGGGGTGCAGCTGCTTTTATCAGTGTTTGCCACTGCCAAGCAAGTAAGCCCTGGTGGAGGGAGGGGCAGGAGGGATGGGAGACAGATTCAAAATTCTTCCCTCTTCTGATTATAATTAACATGCTCCAGCAGACTTGATTAATCAAATCTGCTCCAACATGTGCCAATTAGCATGCTGCAGAGCAGATGTCAAGCATGTGTATAGGTACCCCTTGATATTTATGCTGAACCTAGGGCCCATATCAGGGACTTAAGTTACAGGTTGCATGCTTTTTCCATTTTAAATGCAGCTATTTTGATGCACAACATGGACTAGAAGTTACTCATCTCTAATATGAGAATTCTGTCTTTATCCATTTTCAGCCATGCTAAAAATTTAAAAATTATTCTGCTCTAATTGCTTACGTTCATATAAGAATAGTATGCCACCATAGGTTACTAAACAGACATAGGAGATATAATAAAGGTTCTATTTAGTTGCAAATATACCTGTTTTTTTTAATGGTTATATCATCCAATGAGAATGCACCTTTCTTTAGGGGTAAAAAACCAATATAAAAGTAGTAGAAATGTAAAAGTTGATGTAAATCAAATCTTTCTGCTGGATGTCTTAAAAAAAACCCCAACAACAACAAAACAAAAAACACCCCGAAACCAAACAAGGAAATTATCTGGGGGGAAAAAAAAATCTTCTAATTGAAAAGTAAATAGAAATGGGAAATTGTAGATTGGAAAAATTGTTTTGCCAATAGAAGGGGAGTCTGTCGTCATTTTCTGTAACAAAGATGCACGTAGTCTGCATGTGTTGCAAGTGAAACAATGTTAAAAGTGAGGCCCAGTCTAGTTCAGCTGACACTTTCAATGCTAGTCTGCCTAGGAATTTTGCCAGACTACTACAGGAAGCAGAAGAACTTCCTATAATCCAAGAGACTAAGGCCAGCATATCTTCAATTTGTTTGGCAGCTCTTCACTACTCAGGAGTTTCAGACTGTTGTTGAGATTTGTCCAACTTCAGGATGAGCTATAGAGCCTGCTGGCTCTGATTTGGGGCTTGCATTGGTTGATCCACATGTCTTTTCTGTGTAGAAGCAGATTGTCTAAAAAGCTTCTACCCATCACCCCATTTTTATAAGGCTTTGTTGTAGGAGGCAGAATATCATGAACCAGTTTTCAAATGGCCAGTGTAGGGTGTTTACAGTTCATAAAACTGTAAAGTCTTGCTGGAAGCCTATCTGTCTTACCATCGTTTTGGATACTCTACTGTTGCTCATTTAAGTAACCAACTTGACTTAAGCATGGGTCTGATTTTCATCATTCATGCATTCCCCTGAAGGGTTGTGCCAGCAGCTGGAGCCTCCAAGTGTATTTGAGTTCATTAAGGATGAGTCCTGCAGACTGTTAACGCTCCTCCCCCAACTTTCTCTGCCAGATATTGTAGACATCTAGCCATTTAATATCTTCCCAGCTGGAGAATACAGCAACCCCACTGTAGCTTTCTATATGAATGGGAATTCCTACTGCCTTGAGCGTTATCCAATTTGACAAGCTGCTGTTTTGGTACAGTATTGTTAGGATGTTTCCATGCTCCTTTCTCTCCTCTCTGAACTCAGAAAGGAGGAACTCAACTGCTTGGAGAAAGTGATTTTTCCACATCCCCTTCTGCATTGGATTCTCCAGTTGGGCAGACGTGCCTGTTAAGTAATTGCAGACTTTAGGGTTTCCTACTTCAAGCAGCATTAGATTTAAAAAATTGTGAGCATGACATCATTACAAAACATAATAACACTCCGGTCATTTGGTTGACTTAGTATTAGATGTCTCTTTCCTTAATATGGTGCTGGCTAAAGGTGACAGATTGACAGCATGAGTAGTAGCAGCAATAAGAGTGTCCCAGATGCTTCCTTGCCAGTCATTCTCAGCTGAAAACAGTCGGGAAACCAAAGAACTATTCTGTGAAAATTTTCTAGCATTTTTTTTTTTTGGAAAACAGGTTGTCCTAAGCTGTGACATAACAGGCAAAAGCACTTTTAATTGAAATCCTGCAATATTTCGCTTTTGGAGACTCAGAAACTACCTGCTCAGCAGTTGAACCAGCAAGAATTGTGTTGAGCATAGTCAGCAGCTGCTTCGCTGTCAGTGTAGGTGACTAGGTCAGCCCTTCCCTGTGGACTGCCATCTGCTTGGCCAGATTTTGGCTAAGAGAAGAGGTGAAAAGGAAATGAGCAGGTGAGAGAGCAGGTGTGAAAAGTTTAGGAGGTGTGAGAAAGGCAAGTCAGCTGAAGGTTGCTTAAGAGTTTGTTTAGTTGTTTTATGCCACTTATATCTGGCTTAGGATATGACTTATTTACAAGGGACAAGAATTAGCATGTTGGTATTAATCAGGATAACCCATCAGGAATATTTTTATAATTTCCTAGCTTTAAGGCAGCTTTTGAAATTGAGCCAGGTAACAGAATATGAAAATCAGGGTTCTCCTTAATCTTTGCACTTCAACCTTGAACTACAAGTCTTGCTGAATAGCTGCAGATGAACCAAGATAAGCAGTTTTTAAAAACTTAGTTGTTGAACCTAGGTAAGAAGTTTTTTTTCCCTCCCTAAGAAACTGGCCACCTGTTAGCACAGAGGTGGGCAAAATACGGCCTGCAGGCTGGATCTGGCCTGACAAGCCATTCTATCCGGCCTGCGGGGCCCCTCAAAAATTTAGAAGATGAATATTTATCTGCCCCTGGCGCCTGTCAAAGATGACATCTTGTCGCTGCTGTGGTAGTGTGTGACAAGGAAAAAATGGCAGTGGCCAAGCCCGCCTCCGCTGCAGCCAAGCTCCATCAAGCTGCATGGGGACTGTGCCAATGCCTTGGGGCCAGGAGCAACAGGAGCACAGAGCCTGGGCTTGCAAGAGTGCTGGTGGGGGCTCTGTGCAAACCCTTCCCCTCTACAAGCCACAACCCCCCAGCTACCCTCCCCCACACACTCCCAGGCCCCAGCCCATTAAGGGCACTAAAAATGAGGGCCAAAATCCTGAATTG
>NW_017729009.1:3323872-3331086 GCF_001723915.1 Gavialis gangeticus | reverse complement strand
CCCAGCTACCCTCCCCCACACACTCCCAGGCCCCCACAAAACCGATACCCATCCCACACCTATCCACTCCCCCACAAATCACATACAGACACCCTATACCCAACCTTGCACCCACACCCCTCCCACAATCTACAATAGTAAGATTTCATTTTAAGCTATTATACTATCATCTCTATGTACACTACACAAACACACAAATCAGGACAAAAATATTTTTTCAAGTGAAATTAATGAATGTTGTAGTACATGTTTGAGTTTTTTTAGAATATAATTTGGTATTTTTCTGGTTTAGAGATGCCAAAACTCCTTGCTGAAAGGAGTAATTCCAGGGCTCAAGGAGAGGGACTTCTGGTGGCAAAGGTCAGGGGGTAGGATTCCCAGTCCCAAGATGGTGACCAGGGGGCGGGGCACCTGACAAGGGGCGGGGCTACCCATGCGGCCCTCGATGGCTTGCCAAGACTCCGTAAGTGGCCCTCTGCCTGAAAAAATTGCCTGCCCGTGTTAGAGGCTTTTAAAAACATTAGGACTTATTCTATTCAAGATTAATATTTGAAGTTGAAAGAGATTCAACTTTCTGTTAGTAACATCTATTTGATTATTTGGCTTGAAAGGCTCTACCCATGTCATCTTACCATTCCTATACCAGTTGCATTTTAGTATTAACCACACTATTCAAATGTATTTAAATTGAGTATTTGATTTTGGTGGGTCCTCAAAACACCTTGGGGGTGGGGGAAGTTAGCATATTCTGAACTAGTTTGTCAGAAGATTCCTGACCAGATCTGGACTACTCGGTGTTCTGCTCTTCTTGGTGCCCCAACACATGTCAGTCGCTGTAGCGAATAAGTGTGTAGCAGTAATCCAGCAGGAACAGCAGACACTTTGTTCAAGTAGGTATACCACTTGATGGCTGCTAGTACCCTAGATTGGATTTGGATTGGTGATTTAGGGATGAAAGACACCATCACTCCATTACTCAGCTGCTGTACCTTCTGGGCATTCAAACTCCTGCTTGTGGACTGCATGCTGATAGAACATAAAGATTTTTGCTTATACGCCCCATGTGCTGGATCCTGCCGTAGTTTAGTTTATCCTCCTGTTTTGCTTCAGATAAGCAAATAGAATTAATCATTTATACCGTGAACTCCAATGATAACACTGAATGCTTCAGAATGGCCAAATGAGGGGTAGTCTGTCTTTTGAAGGGAAAAGAGCAGACTTTTGATCACTGTTTAGCAGAGAGTTTGATCTAAAGAGGAGAATATGAATGAAATACCTTTGGTATAACAGCCACCAAGGAAGAAAATACAGTTCAATTACTCTTGCTTATGGGTAATTGAAAATAATTCAGTTGCAATCAGTGGAATCATAGAATAATAGAAAATTAGGGTTGGAAGGGACCTCAGGAAGCCATCTAGTCCAATCCCATGCTTAAAGCAGGACCATCCCCAACTAGATCCCTCTGGGTAATCTGTACCAGTGCTTTACTACCCTCATTATAAGAAAGTGTTTTCCTAATATCTAACCTAAACTTTCTTTGCTGCAGTTTGAGACTATTGCTTCTTGTTCTGTCATTTGCCACCACTGAGAACAGTCCAGCTCCATCCACTTTGGAACCCCCCTTCAGGTAGTTGAAGGCTGCTATTAAATCCCCTCTTATTTAGTCTGCAGAAGAGAGGACTAAGTCCACTTCCCTCAGCCTCGCCTCAGAAGTCATATGCCCCAGACCTCTAACCATTTTTGTTGCCTTCTGTTGGACTCTTTCCAGCTTGTCCACAGTACTGTGTCCCAAAACTGGACACAGTACTCCAGATGTGGCCTCAACAGTGCTGAATAGGAGGGGAATAATCATTTCCCTTGACTGCTGGCAACACTACTACTAATGCAACCTAGTACACTGTTAACTTTCGCAACAAGGGCACAACGCCTTGCATTGTACCTCCTTGCATTGGGAGCTTTCCTTGTCCTCCAACAAAGGGTTGAAGTGTTGGATTCCTACACGAGCATTTGTTACAACCTATTTAAAAACCCTTAGGAGAGAAAAACAAAACTTCAAGCAGTCCATAAAAATCAGTTGTCCTCTCACAGAATTGTGGCTATGGAGGTGCACTTCCTTGGTACTAAGGCTGTCATAATCCAACTAGTTCTATAGTCACTCTAGTATAACTGAAAAACAAAATGAAGAACGAATCTGTCCAAGGCATAGGACCTACCATTAGCCCTTTATTTATAGATTAAAGGGCCAGAACTGAGATAAACCCATTCTAGCTCCCCCCTCCCATGACTCTCCTTCACAGATGACCAGGGAAGTAACGCAACTATTTAGCAAACTTGATACAGTTTCACTCTAGAAGGACAGTGTCTCTAGGCACTTTACAAGAACCATGTGAAGTAATAGATTCGGCCTTGGAATGATTCATTTGGTTGTCTGAATAATAAATTACTGGGGGATCTTGTAAGTTATTCTGTAGACAATAGGTAAGCTGCACATCTCCTCCACCAAAGTTTAATACCTATAACTGATGTAAGGTTCTTCCTGCCCTATGGAGAAAGAAGAGGAGAAAAAGGCTTTAGGTATGTGCAGAAGCCAACAAAGGAAAAACGTGCTGAGCATGCTCCAGTGGTGCTGCTTGGCAGGGGTCTTTACCACAGATTGGAAAGTGCAAAGCTCCTCTTAAAGAAGAGAGGCTCCTTACCTGCAACTGGAGTTCTTCAGGCTGCACCACTGGCACACCTCAAGCATGGAAACATGCTGTCACACCAGGACATGGGCGACCAGTCTGGGGCCACACAGGGATCAAGGTACCAAACAGGGGCAGGACAGGCAAACAGAGTCTGAGGACAAAACAGGTCAGGAAGCCAAGAGATAAAACCAGAAACAGGATCTAGAAGCCAGCCAGGCTGAGAAGGTAGGAGATTAAGCAGAGTGAATAAGAAAGATCAACAAAGCACTCTTTAATCAAAATGAGCCATACTACCCCTAAATACTTCCTGTTCATGTGCAGGGGTTTATATGACAGTAGAGGGTCAGCTGAGCCTTGCTGGCCACTCTGGTAACAGGGACTGGGTGCAGGGTTAGGCTCTACTGGAGGCTTCACACTGGCTTTGACCAGCTGGGGTGGCTTATCACAAGGTGGCGGCCAAGGTGAGCTGCTGTGCTGTCATGTCAAAGCTCCAGATTTGGGGATGTGGTCTGACATGTGCAGAGGTTATCTCAGACTCGGTCACTTTTGCATGTGAGGTAAAGAATGAGATGGAAAAATAAGATCCTATTAGGCTGTGTGTGTGTGTGTGTGTGTCTAAAATACGGGGCATTTTACTTTATTTTACAATATTTTATTTTATATTAGCCCATTGAAGAGCTTCCTGCAACTTCATAGACTTAATGCATGGATAAATCTCTCTGGGATTTGCATAATTTTATGGTATTTTGTAAACTAGTTTTAGAAACATACAGAGAAAGGCCTGAAGCTAGATTCTATGAGTCTTGACAGTAATTGGGTAATAATTGCATAAAGAGGATGATTTTTTCTTTTTCTTGAATTCAGTTTTGCCAGGTCACAGTAAGATTTGACTTAGAGCTTTGAATACTTGTCCCCATTGGCAGGGGAGAGGGAAATGTAATATTAATTCTGTCTGGCTCCTCTCAAAAAGAAAAAAGTCCAGGAATATAGCTAAATTGAGTAATGGGGTGGTGTTCAGATTTTAATTCTTCCAAATTGCACATTTAAGTCCCTTGTAATGGTGTCTGCAAAGCATAAAAATAATAAATTCTATTGTACAGAGCTTTGAATATAATGAGGAGGCTTTATAGTTGTGACAATTCATAGGGATATATACATACTAATAAATGATTAGGAAGCAATTCTGCCAGCAGGCCTGAATTCTCCCTAGTAAAGCACTGTGATCCACAAGTAAATTAGTACGTGGGTAGTTGACAGCAAGGTTTCTGGGAAACCAGTCCAAAAACCAAAATCCTTTAAATGGACTGTCACAGTTCTTTAACATTTCTCTTGTTTGCTCCATATATATGCAAAAAGCTGCTTCCATCAAACAGCTGTTCAGTGACATATACGACATGGCTTGGCAAGCTCATATTCCATGGAGTAAGAAGAGGCACTAGTTGAGTTTCCAGAGAAAGCTCAAATGCTTATCTGGCCACAGAGACTGGCATATCCTCCCCAGCCCAGGACAGGTGACAGATCATCTAGTTCACCCTGGGCCCAGTCTGGTTTACTTTTACTTGGTGGTGCTTATAATGGACCAGGGCCTGCTCTGAGCTCCATGCAAAGGATGGTACGTAGATGCCAAATGCGTCCTTCGCTGAGCATTGCCAATATTTTGGAAATTTACATGGTGCTGGCCAAGTGCTTGATTTATGAGCACTGTGAAGGCAGAGGCCAGAAACATTCACTTTCTGGTTCAATCAGCCAGAAGAGTTGGGCAACAGAATACTGGCAGACATTTAAAAACAGAAATATCTCTCTTCTTGGTTTTCAGAATATGACTAAATTATTCGGCTTCAATTTTGTGCTAAGGCATTTTTAAATAGCTGTCCACATTAATTTATTCAGTTAATAGAGTTAGACAGACTACAAAAGTGGGCAGATGAGAATAGGATGGGGTTCAACGTAGACAGATGCAGGGTCCTGCACCTTGGGAGAAGGAATCCACAGCACACATACAGGCTGGGGAGTTCCCCTCTTGAAAACACAGAGGCGGAAAGGGATCTTGGAGTCATTATTGACTCCAAGATGAACGTGAGCCGCCAATGCCAGACCGCAGCCAGCAAGGCCAGCCATACCTTATCGTGCATCCAAAGATGTATCTGAAGCCAGTCCAGAGAGGTGATACTCCGCCTCTGTGTGACTTTGGTCAAACCGCAATTGGAGTATTGTGTCCAGTACTGGGCACCGCACTTTAAAAAGGATGTGGTCAGTCTGGAGAGAGTTCAGAGGAGGGCCACCCACTTGGTGAGAGGGACCTGAACCTGTTCAGCCTCAGCAAGAGGAGGCTGAGGGGGGATCTGGTGGCTGCCTACAAAGTCATCAGGGGAGATCAAAAGCATATAGGTAGAGCCCTTTTCTCCCCAGCACCACCTGGGGTGACGAGGAACAATGGTAATAAGCTGATGGAGACTAGGTTTAGGTTAGAGATCAGGAGGCAATATTTTACAGTTCGGGTGGCCAAAATCTGGAACCAGCTTGCCAGGGAAGTGGTCCTCGCCCCTATCTTGGGCAAATTCAAGAGGAGGTTGGTTGATCACCTGTCTGGGGTCTTGTGAACCCAGCATTCATTCCTGCCTGTGGCAGTGGGTCAGGCTAGATGATCTGTTCAGGTCCCTCCTGACCCTAGCTACTATGAAACTATGAAATGAGGTGAGGATAAGCCTGGGAAAGATCTGTTGGATCCCCTAGGAAGGATTAAAAAATGTGATTTGTTTTGTCCCCTTTCCACAGTAATTGTAATTTTAAATGTCTGTGTGCTGATAGTACAGAAAGTGCCTTTAGCTTTGGCAGTAAATAACTAGGGACCACCTGTACCTCACAGCTGACCCCTAAAAAGAACGAGTTTTCAATTAAAAAAATAATTGACTCTCCTGTGTAAGGATAATTGATTCCAAGTGTCATTCTGAATTGTCAGAGAAAGTGGGAAGCTGTGCCAGGCAAGGTTCACATTATGAATAACTCTAAACTCCGTTCTCCACTGCGACTCATCCAAATTACAGTGGATGGACAATTATTTCAAATGCAGATAGTTTTCAAAACACAAACAAAGCTGAAATGAAGTACTCTTTGGTTCCCATGGTGCTGGATTCTAGTTCGAAGGTTTTGCCCATTGAAGTCTGAAATGAAAACCCATCTGTCTCTTCTTGTCAATCATAAGAGAAATATAGGCACTTTGAAAGAGGGAGAAATCATTAGCAGGCCAGTTTCTCTTGAATGCTGCCCTTACTAAAAAATTCATTATCAGCTGCTTTGGGTTTAGAGTCAGAGGTTATGGCTACACTGCATTCAGGAAGCTTAATTGCAACATATGCAGATGCACTTAAGCTAGCATTAATTTAACTAGACTGGGTAACGATAGCAGTGATGCCATTTCAGCAGGGGGTACCCAATCCCACCTGAGACCCTGGGTGTTTGGCATTGTTGTGTTGCTGTCTACTGCCACTTGCACTCAAGCTAGCTCAGTTAAAGCCTGCTTGAGTTAATCTACTTGATTTTGCATTTGCACCTCTGATTTGCAGCGTAGACCTAGTTGGAGGAATTCACCATTGGTCTTCACCTTGTGATTGCATCCAAGAAGCAATGGAAGATAGGGTCTGATCCAAGTTCTTTCCTTGACAGAGCAACATGAAAGACATGCACTAGTGTTGCTGGAGATGGTGTGGATGATTCAGGAGCAGACTGTCTTCTGGGAGTCAGTGATGAATCAGCGCACCAGGCAGTGGTGTACACTGTGAGTGGGATTTTCAGAAACCTCAGCACTTGTGATGGGGACTAGATTTTCCAACAATCTCCACTTCCATTTGGGCACCTGAGCAAGGGGCCAGATTTTCAAAGCTGCTTGGTCTTTTGGGTACTGTGCCCTTTCAGTATCTGTCCTTGCATGCAATAGTGAGAACTGCTGGATGCTGAGCACTGTGGGATGCCCCTTATTCAGAAGCTAACAGGAGAGCTGAGTTCTTCGAAAAATTTGGTCCTGAGCTTGCAGTGACCATAAAGCACTTGCGTTCTTGTTGCCTGAGTCTCAAGAGCAGGATCTTGATCATTTAAGGCAATGAAAAACCTCCTGCTGAGCTTTTTGACAAGCAGGCTCATTAAATTATTTTAAATCCCTGTTCTAGAATTACACTGGTGTCCCTATTTTCCCTTTTCAATTTAATTGGATGCAGTAGGCTTCGCTTCTGTCAGCTGTTTTGTAACGTGGGGGCACATCATTAAACCTCCATCCTGTTCAGCAGAGGTGTACCGATACATTGGTCTGATATCAGATCGGCACTGATATAAAGAAGATTGATTATATTGGAAATCGGTCTGAAGTGGCCGATAATTTGATTGTGTGTGCGTGCAACCGCAGTACAGCACATAGGCAGTGAGGAGCACAGCCTGGCAGCGTGGAGAGCTGTGTGCAGCTCGTAAGTCTCTTGTGGTGGAAGGGGAGGGGGTAGGTAAGGGGCATGGGGGACAGATCAGTGCCTCCCATGATGAAGG
>NW_017729009.1:3317702-3318872 GCF_001723915.1 Gavialis gangeticus | reverse complement strand
TCATTTAAGGCAATGAAAAACCTCCTGCTGAGCTTTTTGACAAGCAGGCTCATTAAATTATTCTAAATCCCTGTTCTAGAATTACACTGGTGTCCCTATTTTCCCTTTTCAATTTAATTGGATGCAGTAGGCTTCGCTTCTGTCAGCTGTTTTGTAACGTGGGGGCACATCATTAAACCTCCATCCCGTTCAGCAGAGGTGTACCGATACATTGGTCTGATATCAGATCGGCACTGATATAAAGAAGATTGATTATATTGGAAATCGGTCTGAAGTGGCCGATAATTTGATTGTGTGTGCGTGCAACCGCAGTACAGCACATAGGCAGTGAGGAGCACAGCCTGGCAGCGTGGAGAGCTGTGTGCAGCTCGTAAGTCTCTTGTGGTGGAAGGGGAGGGGGTAGGTAAGGGGCATGGGGGACAGATCAGTGCCTCCCATGATGAAGGTGGGACTGGGACTGGGGCTGGGTTAGGCACTGCGCAGCTGGGGTGGAGTGGGTGCAGGACAGAGCTGCGGCTCGTGTGGGGGGCAACTCCCACTGCTGTGCACCGCTGATCTGGTGGCTCATCCGGTGGCTCCCACCCCTGCTTACACAGCTCATCCAGGAGGGCATGGTGGAGCATGTGCCCCCAGATCTGTATGGGGTGGGCTGTGGGCCATGCTGTGCTGCACTCAGGGCAGGTGGTGGCACTGGGAGGGAGGCTACGGGGGGCAGGCTACGGCAAAATTTGTGGTGGCTGTAGCGCCCCCCAGTAACCCTCCTCCCTGTACAGATCCAGGGGCACACACCTCGCAACCCCCTGTGCCTTCCCAGATGAGCAGTGGGAGCAGCAGCGGGACCCCCGCACCTAGACAAGCTGCAGCTCCATCCTGTGCTCACCCTGCACCCTGTCCCTCACCGTGGGAGGCGTTGATCTGCTCCCCCACACCCCTTCCCTCCCCCCTCTACTTACCAGCATGGAGTCTGGGTCCAGCTCCCTGCGGCGGTGAGCAGGAACTGCCCGAATCACCAAATCTTCTCTGAATCTTTTTCCAAATCAATTTGGTGCTTCTGATCAATTCGGAACTTTGCATTGCTCTCCTGATTCAATTCAGATTCAGAGATTCAACTGCCGAATCAGACCTATTCTCCTCCAAATCAAATCAGCAACCAAAGCTTCGCACAGCCCT
>NW_017729009.1:3312349-3317691 GCF_001723915.1 Gavialis gangeticus | reverse complement strand
CTTAAAAATCAGCTATCAGTATCAGCCCCCAAAATCTCTTATCAGTGCACTCCTACCTTTCAGTCCTCAAAGTGGGTGCATGTCAGTGGCTGAGGATTTCTCTCTCTTCTTTACTCTTCAGAGATGCTGTGAGTACTGTGAAAACTTTAAACATTATGTGCTGGCAGAGGAATTGGAAGTCTAGGGACAGTCGTCCTCTTCTGGGTCCATAGGATACCTAGCACACTGAGGTCAGGTTTATGACTGGGATCCAAGGCAATTCCAATAATAATCCTGAACACTGAGATTGGTGACCATAGAAGAAAACTGAACCCAGTTGGCTTGACACATTTGAGCAGTGATATAATCTGTGATACTAGTTGTGTAGGAGCCCAGTGGAAGAGAGGGCAAATTGGTTTCCAGCATCCCTTACTCATGGTTGAAGAGAATGTAAACCAGATGTTTGCGTTTTAGGCCTGAGAGCTTCATGATTATTAAAGCAGATAGAAATTTGGTTTTGCCCAGCTCTTCCTTTGTCGCATACGATGTTACTTTTTCACTTCTTGGCTATTCATAATTTACTGTTAAAAAGGATGCACATATGAAACATATCCATGCAGCCCAGGCGAGGCTCCAATCACAGTGCATTTGTCCTGTCTAGAGAGCAAGATTGACTGGGTAGAACAGCCCTGCTGGTGAAGCTGTGCACACCTGGAAGGAAGGTCTGCATGTACAGAAACATCCCTACAAGTTGTGGAGGGTGAGGGAGATGCTACAACCCACAACTACACCAAAGCTTCCCATGATGGAAGCCATTTTCCTCAGGCTTGTGCCAGCATTTGATTTTTACTCAAGGCAAATGGTTGGCCTTGTGAATAGTCATTTTGATGACTAGGAGAAATAAGGGCAGCAGGCCTTTAAAATAGCTCGGGAAAATAAACCCAAGAGCACTGCTTTTTTTATTACCATGACTGCTTAAGTGGCTGTCATTCACACACTCGGATGACCATGGAGATTGATCTTCCACAACCTGTCCTACCAAGCCCAGTCTTCCAGAACAGAAATTGTGGGCTTTCAGGCTCACAAGTGTATATATATATATCTGTGTAAAAGCCTGTTTCCCCACTGATATCTAGGTAGACATTATTTCGAATTGAAATTTCATACATTTTGTCCCCACCCATTTCCTATACTAGCTGTGACATACAGGAACTACACCCATTGCCTGACTAGCCTCTGCTGACCTTTTGTAACTTGGCTACAAGCTGATTTTGAGTCTTTTGCAAAACACTGTCAGAAGGGGAAAAAATCCTTTGTTAAAACACAGCCAACTCCTGCCTCAACATGGAACAGTTTGTTCTACTGAAAGAATGAGCCAGTTCAGTGAGCAGAAAAACACTGCCATAAACTATCGTATTCAAAAAGCTGCAAAAGAGATCATATTGAAATATGGAATATGAAATACATATTGAAATCCTCCAATCCTGGAGGATTGGGGGTTGGGAGAGGGGTCAGAATCTATATTATTCTGAACTGCCAATCCTGTTTTGTGACAATATTTCCATATTGAAATACGGAATATGAAATACATATTGAAATCCTCCAATCCTGGAGGATTGGGGGTTGGGAGAGGGGTCAGAATCCATATTATTCTGAACTGCCAATCCTGTTTTGTGACTTGACGCTTATATCTGCAGCTCCTGCGTCACCTACAGTAACAGTAAGTTAGTTAGGAAATGATAGTTGACACTAAGCCAGAATGTAACGTCATCTTTTAAACTAACAAACTGCAGAAGGGCATCGTGAATGAAATAATCCAGAAGCACTGTGCTGGAAAGGAGATGTTGTGCTGTTTTGGGGCACAATATGCATTGCAAAGAGTGAACTCATTTCAGTTCCACTATAGGGTGCTGGAATAACAACCTGGCATTTCTTCCTTTCAAAAATCTGGACCTTGGAAATCTTTGTTCCGCGCAATGACTTTCCTGGAAATGCCTCTCTTCCATCCTGCTTGTGGCCACTTGGCAACTTGTGATCAGCATATGTCTGTAGCAAGCTCTTGTTCCCCAGGCAGAACTAGAGATTTGGTGATAAGGTTCTGCAACTCCCAGCATGGTTTAATTAGTGCAAGGCTAGTATGCCGCCTTTCCATTGGGGATGTAAGAGTTTTTCCCAGTATTATTTAGGACTAATATTAGAGGAGCACCTAGAGACTTGGCCAGGTTGAGTCCCTGTTTATACTAGGTGTTGGACATGCCTATCATGAAATCAGTGCCCTCTTTATATGCTTCTGATATTCAGCTGGCAATGAGCACTTACGTGTGAATGCTTAACCAGCTCCACAGAGTGCTTGCTGCCTGTTAAAAGATCCAAGCCCTACTGTCAGACTCTGAAAATGGCCAAGATTAATCTGGACCGGGAAGATTAATCGCACCCCTTTGGAAGCTGGAAAACTTCTACTTTCTGAGCCATCCAATAGAAGATGAGTGACTGAGATGGTCCTGTTCTTGGTTTGGAGAAAGGTGGTGCTAGGGTGGTGGCTTTTGTGCAGCATGCACATGGTGGAAATGGGGACTGTTGGGTTTAGTATGCATTATTTTATCTACAAGGCTGGACAGCAGTAAGCTGCCATTGTGTTAGGGTGAGCTGATTGTGCAGAAGCTGGAATTGTGCTGCTTACCAAATTATTTGTGAGCCATTAAGCTCTAATATCAAATTCCAATCTCTAAGTAACCTGGGCTAGGAACTGTCATTTGTAGTGCAGGCTGCACATGCAGTACTGTAGACCAAAAAATATAACTGTGTGCTACAAAAGATAAGTCAGCAGCACACAGTAAATTGAAGAGACCCTAGTTCCATTTCAAGTAGCAGGGTCTAGGGAGGTAATCTTCCCTGTGTGACCCGAGCTGGTGAGATCTTCGTTTGGCAGCAGAGAGCAGGGACCATGGTCAAGGGCCTGGATTTTTGCTTAGTCTAACATGACACAGTCCTGGGATTGGGGTGGGGAGAATGTCTGTGATCTCTCTTCTAGGCCAAACAGTCACATTGGGTTGGCTAAAAGAGAGTCCCCACTTATGGCCACAGACAGGAGGTTGGGATTTGTGCTCAGAGCTGTGAAAGGCCTCTACTTGCCTCACTGAGAGGTTAACCCTGACGCTGCTCTGTATCTAGGTTAGTCTATGCAGCTTAATAACTATTTGGGTTAAATCAGTGCAGCTTCCCGTGTATAGAGCAAGCCTTAGTTTTATCCCTTGGTAACTCCTGCCCTTCCCCCTCTTCACTAAATTGGTGCATGCGCTGGCAGCAAGCAGGATAATTAATCTGACTGATGACCTCCTTGCGGGATTTGTCATGGGCTGGTTCTGCATGCAGGGGAATGTTAATGACTAACTGCGGAGAACAGGCCCTGAAACATCCCTGGCTGGTAGATGGAGTACAGACTACGGAGAGCTGGCACATGCATGCCTCGCTTGCGCTCACAAGAATGTATTGTTTTCCTTCCATGTTGGGGGCCAGTCTAAATACGATGGACTGAAGCAGTTCTCTTCACCTACAGCAAGTAGTTTGTGCCAGGTGAGCCATGCCCTTCTTGAGCCTGTTAAGATGTAAAGTGCTTGTAATTGTTAGAGAGGTGCTTTGTAAAGTAGGGAATTTTCTATGAAATGTTTCATTTTGGCACCTTAAAGTTTCCAGATGCCTAGGAGGGTTGAAAGGTGTTGGCTCTTCAAAGTTGTCTTTCATTCAGGCCAGTTTATATCACTAACTATTGACAGACATCTAGGATTATACTTGGGTGAGTCCTCTGGGGATCATCCCTAAGTGAAATGAAGCTCTTGGGATTAAAAAAAACCTGAAGCTTGTTGTAGTAAAACCACAGTTAAAAACTTCTCAGATGTTAACTTTTCTCCTCTTAAAAATAACCATAATACTGCTCAAGCCTGGGCCTACACATTTCAGTATTAAAACAAACCACTGGTATTTAAGTGCCAATATTGTGTTTGGCTTTGTACAAGACAGAAATATTAATTTTTTTTTCTGACTTGAGGGGTGTTTGCTTAGCAGGAACATGAAGCATTAGCAAAAGAGCCGTTTTTGTTTCTTAATTGAACATTTTCTAGGCAAAGACATGTCAAGTACCAAAGTGAATTTGTGTCTAAAATTACAGCGCTGCAAAAAGGGGTTCCTATATCCCTAAAATCTTTGTC
The DNA here is from genome assembly GCF_001723915.1 of Gavialis gangeticus. Taxonomy (NCBI): domain Eukaryota; kingdom Metazoa; phylum Chordata; order Crocodylia; family Gavialidae; genus Gavialis; species Gavialis gangeticus. Next base: position 3,313,507 of record NW_017729009.1, on the reverse strand, counting down.
AGCAAGTTTAAAAGTTGTCACGGCCATAATGCTTTTAGCACAGATCGCATAGTTTTCTTACCATCTCCTGAACTGTAGTGGCAGGGCAGTAGCTACCCTGTACGATCCACATGGTTCTGGTGCCTGTTAGGTTCTTTTTTTTTGGTTTGTTTTCTGGTCTCTGGGCAAGGTTTGCACAAGGTCTCAAATTAATCTTCTAATTGGGGAGCTTGGCATTGGTTGGAATGAATGTTTTGCATTAACAACACAACTCATTAATTCACTGAAACATTTTAAAACCAAACCAGTTAAATCCAGCTGAGCTGGGGCGGGGAGGGAAGCTGAAAGCTCATGTTTGACAGTGCATATTTGGAAACTTTTTTCTTAATCCATATAAAATAAATTCTCTGAAATGGTAACGCTCAGTTTGTTTGGTCTCTAGACACTCCTGAATCTCCTTGCAAAGAACAATAGGGGGGTTGTTGGTGAAAGGCAGTGGCAGAAAGGGGAGCTAAGCTTGTTGTTTAGGAACAAACTTCTGCGCCAATATAAATATTTAGAGAAGTTCAGTAGTTTTAATTCCTGGTTAAGCGACCTTAATGTGCATTCTACCTACCCCAACACCTTGCTGAATCTAAGGGTAGTATGAGTTAATTTAAAACACAGTCACAAACTATTAAGTATCTTATTTTTGATCCTGCTTCTCAGCAAATGATGAACTGCTAGTCTGTCCCACTGTCAGGAGACAATGGGATTTGTAGGATTGTGGGAGCAGTGTAGCCAGCAAAAGAGTGGCTCACTCAGTAGACTTCACCTGTTTAGTGGGTAGAGCTATGCTCCTTATTAAGTAGGTATAAATTAAATGGAAATTGTCAGCTTTTAGGAAAGCAGTAGTCATTGTCTTGTTATTCTCATAACTGTGGGGTTTATAGTTCCTTCTGCTAATGTTTCTGTTTCACTTTCCATCAAAGGGCCCATTTGGTGGGATATAAAGCTCCCATTTGAATGCATGACTTTAGTGCAAGACATTAAGGGCTCATCCTCACGAGTGCAAATGTGCAGTTTGTGATGCTGCAAACCACACGCAGCACACGTGCGTGTTTGCCACGACTGATAATTTGCAGCACGGCAGGTTTTTTTGATGCTGAAAGATTCTGCTGTAACCCCCTCCCCCCCCCC
>NW_017729009.1:3305200-3312338 GCF_001723915.1 Gavialis gangeticus | reverse complement strand
CCCCCCAAAAAAAAAGAAAACAAAAAACAAAAAACGCTGCTATAAGAAACAGTGCAGTGCATGTGATAGCAATGTGTACCACCAGAAAGGGAGCCTGGCCAGGCAGAGCTACACTCTGGCTGCCAGCCAGGATCTAAGGCTGCTGGGCTGGCCCCAGCCTTCCCTACCCCACCCGGGGCAATTTGCCACACACCAGAGCACGTTATTTGTCCTATGGCTTGCCCCTGCACAATGGCACAAAAATGTGCCACTGCTATTTGCCCCACAGGGAACACACACCCCTCCACGTGCACCATAAGAATCATGGTAAGGTTCTATTTTTTGTGTCAGTTTTTAATTTAACAATGGTTTATTCACTATATTATTAATGAACACTTTCTTTAAAAAAATGTTGCTTGCTACTAGGATAGTTAAAAGGGATATCATATAGATTCAATTACATTTTAAATTGCAAATGCACAGGAGTGTTAGCACATGCTGTAGGATGGACAGCATTGAGAACATGCTACTAATGTTTGGATTTAGTCAATATACATGTCGCACGCAGCTGAGAATCTATGTTGGGTTTTACTATGTGGTTGTGTAACTTTTCCCTGGAAAGGGAATGGACAAACAGTGCACTTGATTAAAGTTGCTACTGAGTTACCACCAGGATGGTTTTCAAGATAAATTTGATATCTTCACTCTTGTGTGAAGTTAATATTTTGTATCTGACCCAATGTGTGGATGCTCTGACATCTCAAACCTACTTATCTCTCCAGTTGGGACTTTGGCAGAATTTGCTTGTGTGAACATTAAACTTTGGTAAATGAAGTAACCATATGTGGCAATGCCTTTTAGTTTCTTCATAGGTGGGTAAAGTATTTCAAGTATACTAAGCTCAAGTAGTACTGATTAAATACTCTGAAGAGTGACGGTAAAAATGGCACAACAGGGGTCTTTGTCTTCGTTTCTTTGTAGCAAGTTTATTCAGCTGAGAATTAAAAAGATGATTTTTATCTATCTGCCAACTTACAAAAACAGCGTGGGATGTGTCTGGCTCTTGCATCATCTCCGGTAATAAAGATTCTGTAACTGGAACTCTGTTAATAACAATTCTGTTGAAAACGCACACATTTGCAAAGAATACAGCTAACTCTCACCCAGCTAAGTTACCTATTTAGGGTCAAACGAGTAAGTAGTAGTGAGGACTTCAGGTGGTCAAGTGAGGAGACCCGATACAGAGCAGATGCATGCAGTGAGACTGCTCATTTTTACTCTTGCTTTCGTTACTCCGGATGATCCTTAAGACCTTTAAAGCTATCTGTGTAGCCTTTTGGCTGTTCTTATTGTCATTCCTCATTGACCTGACTTGGAAAGGTCAGCCCCATTAGGAGTTACCCAAGTGTTCACCTTGTTAGTACTAAGGGAAAAGCAGTCTCTGCAAGTTGGGATAGAAATACCACAAAACTGGGTATCAGGAGCATGAAATTCACATGTGCCAATTCAGAATCACAGTGTTATACATTTCTGATTTATAGCTTTTTAGGCAGCTTGAGCATAGCAAACAGCCTTTGCTGGTGCCAAGTTTGCTGATGACTAATACTATTTACAGGACTGTTTTGTAATCTCAGATCAGCCCACATTAACTGGAAGTTACGGTTTCCCATCAGCGTTTTAAATTTGTGTATGTGTATGGCTGGCGTTCGTATTAAACCCTCAGACTCAGGTTCTTCAGAGTTCATTTATTTAAAAAAAATGCTTTTGTTAATTTATTTTTTTTGGAGACAAGCTTACAGAGGTCAAATTCCACTTCCTGAGAGATACTTTCAGCTAGGACCATTGGTCCTCCATGTCTGAATTAATTCACTTGAAAATAATTAAAAAGTAGGTATTGCATGCGCAACCAACAAATGCTTATGATCTGCATGTCTCTGTGCACGAAATCCGTTCCCAGTATCTGATCTAAGCAGGCTTAGTCTGTCAGTGCATAGTGCTTTTAGTGCCACCCTTGAAAGGTTTGTAGTTTAGTTGTGATTTTTTTTTTCTGTTTAGTTGTAATTACTGTTTTCATGAAGCTCTATCTATTCCCCTGCAAATCTTGGTAGTTTGGCACAAAATCTTTGGCCAGCCTTACTCATGCTGAATTTCCAAGTGACCTTGCAATCTGGAAATTGCTATTCTTATTCTTGTGCAAATGCACCGTAATAACAGATGGAAGAGGGGTTCAGGGAGAAAATTTCTTCAGATTTCCTGTTTTCTTTGTCATCTGGATAAATTTAAGCAAGTAGATGCCAGCTACAACAAACCATTTCACTACCCTCGGGGTTGTGATCTCAGGCATGGAGCATCTGCTGTGCATATTGTGAACTCTACCAGGCAGGAGATGAAATTGTGCCTGAAGAAATGTCCAGTCCCAGTCTCTGGCAGAGCACTTGATGGATTTAAAATTATTGTGACCTGTGAAGAAGATGTGTTATTTTTTTTCAATGCTAGAGCTGAATATCTTGCTTGTGCCTAGGAACCAAGAAAAGAGTTGTCATAGGTGCATTGCACTTCCGCAAGGAGTGTCTCAACTGTATAGATTGGATTGGTCTGAACATTTAAAGCTATTGCCATGCCGTTTTCCTGGGTACTGCGGGACAGACGGAGGGGGGATCCGAGGGGTGGTGTGTGCATGTATTTTACTCCACTGGATCTCTGTAGCCTGCCCTCCTTTTCCACTTTTGCAGAATTGATAGATTCTGTTGAAATCAAAAAGCCAAAGCAGTCGTGGGAGAAAGTGACCCACATGACATCTAATCAGTGATGTGTAGTTTTCCTGAGCTCCTCCAAGGATGATCCAAGCATGATATCCCAACTGTGACCCTACAGCCCTTCTTGGCACCGTGTCCACAGTTTCCATGTGCAAGGTTTGGTGCTTGAGCTGGTCTGAAAATTTCCAACTGTGCTTTTCTGCTATCCAACACCAGTGTGAAGCAATGGCTAGATTCTGTGAGAATGGGTTTTTGATTTTTGTCAAAACTGACAAACTAGGCAGGTTGCCTAGGGAAACCTGCTTGTGATGGTGCCAGCTTGCCTCTATGGCAGCCTGCCTGGCAAACAGCTTCATCGCTGAGAGCCTGGAGGCCCCAGCTCTCAAGGAGCCCAGGTTTCCCTGCTCTGTGACAAAAATTTCAAAGACTGTTCCTAGTTGGAAACTTTTTTTAAATATCAGAATTTTTGCAGTGACCAAGACTTCAGGATATGGCCAGTCCTGCTTTGTCAGTTTTTATGGACTTCTGCTATTGGAAGAATCGAGAGGATAGAGGCAGGAGAAGACCCTTTGTCAAGGGAAAATAGTGAAAGTATTAGGCCCACGAAGGAAGATGTCCTTTGATTCATACTAGGTGGGTAGAAGAAGTGTCGCCAGCCTGATACAACAACGTTATAGGCAGGTATGGCCATTCTAGCAGAAACTTTTCTCCAGTTCTACAAAATCATCCAAGTGAGCAGTCAAAAGACTGTCAGATTAAATTCCAGCTTCAAAATCTCTCCCCTTTAGCAGATGAGAATAATTATCTTTTTAAACAACAAAAACAGGAGGATTATTGCAGTTGTAATGTAATGGGTATGTGCTATGCCAAATATTAGGAGTAGTAACTTTTTTTCCTGTTTTTCCCTCAGGTTCAAGAGCATGTGTAATATCCTTCAAAGACTTGACAAGAGTCTGTCTTCAGACATCATGACTTTGCTGGAATCTAGACCTCAGAATACGTGCAAATGTTTTTTTTAAAAAAAGCATTAATCATCTGGCTTGGTGGCAGAGATGGCTAGTAAGAGGAAATCCACAACTCCCTGCATGATACCAGTAAAAAAGCTGGTGCTGCAGGAAACTGAATCAGATGTTGTGGAAGATGATCGTGGAGGAATACAACAGGACACACGTCCTGAAGCCCCGGCTGCTAGTGACACTGTTGTTAACCATAACAATAATGGAACATTGTCTAATGGGCATCGAAGTCTTGCAGAGGGTGATACTTATGTGTGTAAGTATTGTGAATTTGGCTCTCAAGATGTTAGTCATTTCTTTGGGCACATGGATTCTGAGCACTTAGACTTCAGCAAAGACCCCTTGTTGGTGTGCACAGAGTGCAGTTTTCTGGCAAAAAGCCATGAAGGGCTCTTGCAACACAATGCAGAGTGCCATGCTGGAGAAATTGGCTTTGTCTGGAATGTGGTTAAGCAGGACAATCATACTACTGTGGAGCAAAGCATCTGTGATGCCACCAGCAACCAAGACCTTCCAGGGGAAATCCCTGGGGAAGGGGTGGATAGTCAAGCTGAAATCATCATTACCAAAACACCCATTATGAAGATAATGAAAGGTAAGACTGAAGCCAAAAAGATTCACACGCTGAAGGAGAACATAAGCAATCAGTCTGCCAATGAACCAGAGATGAAAAATGGTGACCATCTGTTCACAAATGGGTCTGTGCCGGTTAGCCAGTCAGTTTCAGGCTCTGCAAAACCATCTCCCATAGTCAATGGCTCCATAATAGGCAGTGTGCCTGTCTTGCAGACAGGTGTTGCACATCTTGTACCATTGCAACAGCAGCCGCTATTACACCAACAGCTACCCACATCCAAATCCCTTCCAAAGGTAATGATTCCGCTGAGCAGCATTCCAACATACAACGCTGCCATGGACTCCAACAGCTTCCTGAAAAACTCTTTCCATAAGTTCCCATATCCCACAAAAGCTGAGCTATGCTACTTGACTGTCGTGACAAAGTATCCAGAAGAACAGCTTAAGATCTGGTTTACTGCCCAGAGGCTGAAACAAGGCATCAGCTGGTCACCGGAAGAGATAGAAGATGCACGGAAAAAAATGTTCAACACGGTTATCCAGTCTGTACCGCAGCCTACCATTACAGTTTTGAATACGCCCCTAGTTGCAAACACCAGCAGCGTCCCACATCTTATTCAGGCAACTTTGCCTGGGCATGTGGTTGGACAACCAGAAGGAACAGGAGGGCTGCTTGTTACGCAGCCAATAATGACAAAGGAGTTAAAAGGCACCAATTCCTCTCTCACTTTAACAGTGACTTCTATTCCCAAGCTCCAGCCTGTGACACAGCACAACACAGTGTGCTCAAATACTGCATCTACTGTGAAAGTGGTCAACACTGCTCAGTCTCTGCTAACTGCATGTCCTACCATATCCTCACAGGCTTTCTTGGATCCCAACATCTACAAAAATAAGAAGTCCCATGAACAGCTATCTGCACTGAAGGGCAGTTTTGGTCACAATCCATTCCCAGGCCATGCTGAAGTTGAGCGGTTGACAAAAATTACAGGCCTCTCTACAAGGGAAGTTCGAAAATGGTTTAGTGATAGGAGATACCATAACAGGAACGTGAAAGGTGGTAGAGGCATGTTTGTGGGAGATAACACAATAGACTCGCTGACTGAAATGACCTTCCCTGTATCAACAAAAGGCACAGAGTTAACCTCTATGACTGCAGCAACACCTGTGACTCATCATCACACCAGGCGGCAATCTTGGCATCAGACACCTGACTTCACACCGACAAAATACAAAGAGAGAGCACCAGAGCAGCTCAAAGCTTTGGAAGGCAGTTTTGCACAAAATCCTTTCCCTTCAGAGGAAGAAGTGGACCGTTTGAGGAGTGAAACAAAGATGACGAGGAGGGAAATTGATAGCTGGTTCTCCGAGAGGAGGAAAAAAAAGCTGGCCGAGGAAAACAAAAAGGTGGATGAAATGGCTCAGCAAGAGGAGGAAGATGTTGTTGAGAATGACTGCGGAGAAGGGGAAGACTCTTCCGATGAACTGAGGGCCTCCAGTGAGAATGGTTCAGTGGATATGCCTGGCAGCAGTCAAACTGCAGCAGAGCGGAAAGTCAGCCCTATTAAAATCAATCTGAAAAAACTTAAAGTGACAGAGTCCAATGGCAAAAATGAACTGCAGGGTTTAAGTGCAAATAGGAAAGGGGACAGCCCTTCTAGCAGGCCGCCTACCCCCCATAAAACCAAATTAAACTTAAAAAAAACAGCCCAGCAGCGGCATTTGCTTAAGCAAATGTTTGTGCAGACACAGAGGCCAACAAATCAAGAGTACGATGCCATTGTTGCTCAGACAGGCCTGCCGCGGGCGGAGGTAATCCGCTGGTTTGGAGATAGCCGATACGGCTATAAAAACGGTCAGTTGAAATGGTATGAGAACTACAGGCGCGGGATCTTTCCTCCAGGTCTAGCTGAAATCAGCCCAGACAGCAAGGAGCTCCTTGAGGACTATTACAAGAAGCATAAGATGCTGCGTGAAGATGACCTGCAGACCTTGTGTGAGAGAACTCAGTTGAATTCACAGCGGGTTAGGGTGTGGTTTGCTGTAAAGGTGGACGAGGAAACCAGGGCCGTGTCTGACACCGGCAGCGAAGACAGGTGTTCGAGCTCTGGAGATCCGGCAGGAAATCAAAAAGGGACGTCTGACGCCTGTTCTGAGGTGTCCGAGAACAGCGAATCCTGGGAGCCCGGGGGCCAGGAAGGCAGCTCGGACCCCTCAGACACGTTCAGCCAGCAGCCCACGGTCCCGCTCGGTAGGTACCCGACTGATCGTTCAGCTGCGGAGGTGTTTTGTAAGTAGGCTCGTTGCAGCATCGAGAAGCAAACATAAAAGAGCACTGAGCTATTTAGTATGCCAGCAAGCGGGGCGTCTTGGGAGGTTTTAGTACCAAGATTCCTTGTTCAGAGTGATCTGATGAGAAAGCCAATGTCTAATTAAATTAGGGGGAGGAGCAAAGCAGAGAGGCCCGGCTGCGCCTACAGCAGCGGTTCTCAATCCTTTTAGATTCCAGCCTCCCTTAGGCTTAAGGTCCCCCTCAGAAAACCCCAGCTCTCAGCTTTCACCTGTTTTTTGACTACGGAAGAACAATAGGGCAGCTCTGTAGTGAAAGACCGTAACAAGGCAGAATGGTTTTGACATCATTTGGTATCTCTAGGTTTATCTTGCGGCTTGCGTAGCTCTGTGTGCCCTAACAGTGCAGCTAATATTGTGCAGTACCTTACAGCACACTTACAAGGATCTCACTGGCTTGATGTGTGACCTTCAAAAAGTCTCTTAGTTTCCCCAGCTGTAAAATAAAACACTCTCCCCCCC
>NW_017729009.1:3281712-3304958 GCF_001723915.1 Gavialis gangeticus | reverse complement strand
GCTGGACAAAGACCCCTTCCCAGCCTGGATAGGTAGCTATCACCCCCACCCCCACTCCCTATTTGTAAATTACCTTAATCATAGAAAATGAGGGGTGGAGGGGGCCTCAGGAGATCACATCTAGTCCAGCCCCCTGCTCACAGCAGGACCATCTGCAACTAGATAATCTCAGCCAGGGCTTTGTCCAGCCGGGTCTTAAAAATCTCCAAGGATGGAGAATCCACAACCTTTCTAGGTAACCTGTTCCAGTGCTTTACCCTCCTAGTGAGAGGTTTTTCCTAATATCTAACCTGACTTCCTTTGCTGCACCAAAGGCCTTATGTAGGGTGTAGTGTTTGGAACACTGTTGGGTTCGAACATGTGTTCAGATCCTGCAGGGTTGGGTTTTCAGCAGGTCTCTGCTGGGACACCTTCTGCCCCAGCCCAGCACCAGGGTTCATCTTTGAGAGGGAGAACTCTTTCCAGTGGTACAGCTGGGGGCTGTTTCCTTGCTGGCCGAGTTCCTGCTGCATGGGGAATGATGCAGCCTCCCTCCTCACCCTCGTGTGTAATGTCCCAGATGTGATTTGCTTAAAGCAACTTCCTGCTGATCCTTTCACCACTAAGTTTCTGATATGAAGCCTCCCTGGTATGTCCAGGTAAAGCCAGGCTGCTGTCTCTATCCACCTCTGCCAGGCTTAAGAGACTTTTAAAGGGTTACATCCCCAACCCCCTTTTTTTAAAATCAGGATCCTTTCCCAGAATGTAAGCACTTAATTTCCCAATCAAGTGTCCTCAATCTGACTGAGAAGCTTACCAGTAGCACAGACATAACAGGAAAGCAGGTACTACCGAAGTTTACTGTGCTGTCAAGTGGATCAGGGAGTCTTGAGAAGGGCGAGGAAGGTACTAGGTGGTTAGGCACCTGATAGGAGAGAAACCCTCCAGGGAGATGGGAACAGGGTGGGCCCCCAGTATTAGCACCAGGGTCTTTGGGAGGGCCATGAGAGGGTAGTGTGTGTGGCAGTGCTGGGCACAGTGGCTGCCAGTGCTATAAGATCATATGCATTCACTGTGGTCTTCTGTTTTTAGCAGGGCAGTAAGATCTTAAGCTCAGCTACCTGGGGCTTGATGGAGCTGCTCCTTCATCCTTGCTAGGAAAGGAGCATGCAATTGCTGGCTCCTGTGAGTGATGTTGCTGGAGAGGGGTAGGAGGAGTAGCTTTCCTTGCTACGTTTGCCACTAGCTCACTTGTCAGAGGCCTAAGCCAGCCTTTCCCTTCAACTTCCTTTCTGTTTCTTAGCCCGTGTGGTACCTCTGCATGCCCTTCTCTATCCCAGTGGCCATGACCGGGTTCCTTACGCACCTTTGCTGGGCATGGTTAGAGGGGGCACTCTCTCTGTTAGTCTACCAGTATCACTACTAGAAACTGGGCTGCTCTGCTGCTTCCTCTTCCTGCTGGAAGAGCTCATACTGGCTTAGTCTCCTCCAGCTGTGATGGCTTGGATAGGGTTGCTCTACCACAGGGGCGGGCAATTATTTTGGGCAGAGGGCCGCTTACTGAGTTTTGGCAAGCCATCGAGGGCCGCATGACGGGCAACCCAGGGCAGATTAATATTAATTTTCTAAATTTTTAGGGGCCCTGCAGGCCGTATTTTGCCCACCCCTGCTCTACCATCTCATTGGATTCTTGATCCAGGGTGGTATGGAAGGAGATTCACTTAGTTAAAGGAAGTTTTGCCTGAGGCAGCTGCTGCTGTCAGGATGTGCAAGTTCCTACCTTCCCTTCAACAAAATCCACATGGTGCTCCGAGGAAAAACCATCTAGTGTCAGGTCACCTAGTATTACACAGGGACTTATCAAATATTTGCAGTAATGTGAAATGTATTCTGATGCCTGTGTGTTCTCTTTCAGAAACAGATTGAACTTAAACTGCCTGCTCTGAAGGATCTGCTCTTACCTTTGAGAAGATTTAAACTCCATGGGCCTGATACCAATCCCAGTAGCAGGACATGGGGCAAAGGCACTGCCATAAAGGAGATCTTTTAGTGCAGCACAACAGAGAGAGAATGCCAGAAAACTGGGCTCTCAGGCTGCAGACAGCTCTGCACTAACCTAGAATACTGCTTGGAGCTGGGCAGAGTAGGGTGTCCGTGAGAGCCTCTCCCTCCCATGAAATAGGATGCTCTTGTTTGCTTTCCAGTGGACAAACTCTTTCAGATTTCATATTCGTATACAAATAATGGAACCAACTTTTTTAAATGCACACAGCCATCTATACAGGCATAATGAATTTTGGACTCTGATTGCATAAACATGCTCACTGCATAGAAATGGACTATCATGGCACAATACATCTGTACCTTCATCCGTCTGCAATGTATTTGTTCTCTAAAGGTTGCAATTGTTATGTATGTCTCCTGCTCTTGGGTCCCTAGTACAGTTCGTGTGCACACCTTAGGGAGGGAGCAGTATCTGAGAACCAATATGCGGTCTTGTGCTCCAGAACAGGAATCAGTGGGCTGGAAATAGCTTTCCCTTCTTGGGGTGGATTGAAATTGGCTATTTTATGCCTCTTAGGAGCTAGTGAGTTCAAAACTTTGTAAGGCCCAGGAGATGGAGTTTGCAGTGGCTTGTCCCCTACCGGCTGCAGTAATTTTTTTTTCCTATGCTTGAAGATGGAATGTAGCACAGCCTGTGAGTCTCCAAGTCTCCCTTTAATTACAGAGAGCTAGCACTTAATTTTTCCATCCTGACCTGGAATTCCTTTTATTGTTCACAGAGAACAAACTGTTCTTCAGAGAACAAATACCTTAAAAATTAAGTGTGTGCGTTCATGTTTCAAGTCATTATGGTCTAGGAGGAATCTATTAGACAGGCAACTAGGGTTACATATAGGAAACTTGCCTGTTACAGAACTAGTTGAATTAGATCCCAACAATAACTTAGTCACATTTGTCCAAGCCACTTTCCTCAGTCATCCTGGCTGGCGTTCTGTGGGGAAGGGGGTGAGGGGGGAGGCATTTTTTTTTTTTAATCTAGGCCTTTTTTTTGTCATCTAGCTTCTTAGATTTCATAGACATTAGGGCTGGAAGGGACCTTGGAAGATCGAGTCCAGCCCCCTGCTCCAGGGGCAGGAAGTCAGCTGGGGTCATAAGATCCCAGCAAGATAAACATCCAAATGTCTCTTCAAGGTGTTCAGAGTAGGTGCTTGAACCACCTCCGATGGCAGGCTGTTCCAGACCTTGGGGGCTTGGACAGTAAAGAAATTCTTCCTTATGTCCAGCCTGAAACGATCTTGCAGGAATTTATAACCATTAGACCTTGTCATCCCTTGGGGCGCTCTGGTGAACAAACGTTCCCCCAGATCCTGGCGGACACCCCATATAAACTTACAGGCAGCCATCAGATCACCCCTGAGCCTGCGCTTTTCCAGGGTGAAGAGTCCCATGGCTCTCAGCCTCTCATCATAAGGTCTGTTTTCCTGACCTCTGATCATGCGCGTGGCTCTTCTCTGCACTCTCTCAGGCTTCTCCACATCCATTTTGAATGTGGAGCCCAAAACTGGACGCAGTACTCCAGCTGCGGCCTCACCAAGGCCGAGTACAACAGGAGAATGGCGTCCTGGGATTTGCTTGAGAAGCATCTATGGATGCAAGCCAGCACTTTGTTCACTTTACTAGCTGCACTATCACACTGAAGGCTCGTATTCATCTTGTAGTCAATCATGAACCCCAAGTCCCTTTCATCCGTAGTGCTAGCCAGTGTAGCACTGCCGAGCCTATAAGGATGCTGCAGGTTTTTCCTCCCAAGGTGGAGAACCTTGCATTTTTCAGTGTTAAACACCATCAGGTTCTCATCTGCCCATTTGCTGAGCCTGTCCAGGTCAGCCTGGATCACCCTTCTGTCCTCAGGTGTGGATGCTTTACCCCAAAGTTTGGTGTCCTTGGCAGACTTGGCCAGTCTGCTTCTGATTCCAATGTCCACGTCATTAATGAAGATGTTGAACAGTATAGGTCCAAGGACAGAGCTTTGAGGGACCCCACTGGTCACAGCGTACCACAACGATTGACTTCCATCAACCACCACCCTCTGGGTCCTACTGCGGAGCCAGTTTCCCAGCCAGCGGATCATGGTGGACCCGAGGCTGCAGTTGGCCAGTTTTGCCAAGAGGTGATCACAGGATACCAGACCAAAGGCTTTTTTTTAAGTCAGGATATGCGACATCAATCTCCTCTCCCTTATCCAGGTGATAGGTCACCTGGTCATAAAAGAAAATGAGATCGGTCAAGTGAGACCTACTTGCAACAAACCCGTGCTGGCTGTCCCTCAGGATGTTGCCATCGGCCAGTCTAAGAATGGTCTTTGATAATCTTTTCTAAGACCTTCCCCGGGATAGAGGTCAGGCTGATGGGCCTGTAGCTTTTAGTTTTCTGGCATGTTAGATGTCTACTTGATTTTGTATCTTTTTAATATGCCTCTGCCTGCATTGTCTTGGGCTGATACAGTTTTAAAACAGCTGCTTCAGTTTTTAATATTTGATTGTATTTTTTCCTAATCAGAGTATAGCAGAGACCCGACCCATGCCACCAGAGGCCTTCATGTCCTATGATTCCTTTCTTAAACAGTCAAACCCCCTCTTAAAGGTAGTTAGTTTCTTTGCTGGCTCCCAGTAGAAAGCTGTTCTGAATGTCACTGCTCTGACAGTGAGCAGTCTTTTTCTTTCCAACTGAAACTTATTCATGGCCAGTTTAATCTCAACTTGTTCCTGAGCCAACATTGTCCCTTTATGTCTTGAATAGTTCTCTCCTCCTTCATGTTACCTCCAGTGTCATGTTATAAACAAACCTATCTCCTTTTACTAAGCTAACCAAGCCAAGCTATTTTTTTTTTGGGGGGGGGGGGGGGGTTCATTTTGTGGAAGCTCTTACTGAGGAAGGATTTTATTTTTGGTAGTGGGAGGCATTTATTCAATGAGGGACTTGCAGGCCTATAAAGGACCTGATCCAATATAAGCTTACAAAATCAGCCTGGGGGAGGATGGCAGTGTTAAAAACCTCTTCCAAAGATAGTGCCTAATTTGTACCTTGAGTTCTCCTCCCTTCAAGTATTCTTCTGTTCATTTAAAAGGCCTTATTCACTATGGAACTGGCAGGTCCTCCCATCAGCCATCAAGTACAGTTAGACCAGTCTGTGTCAAGTAAGAAAGCCATGCTGCTAGTTTTCTGCATTCCTCCTTATTTCAAGACATTATTGCAACTGTTTGGATCACACTAATCCTTTGTTAGAGGCATACCAGCAACTATAACCAGCCTCTAATTAGTGTCATCTTAACATATATGTGGCACTCTGGCCCACTATATTCTGGTTCTGAAAAGCCAAGGTGTCTATTATACAAAAATGGTGAGAGCCTTAAGTTGTCCTTGCAATTGCCATCTTGTACACCCTGAAACTTCAGTGAAAAGGACTTTAGAGTCTTCTAGAGATAAAGATGACTCTTGATGCTATTGCTGGAGTCCTGTGACCCAAGTGTATGGATATGAGTACAGTGTAACCTTCAGAGAACAAATGCAGGTAAGTAGTTATACTCTCTAGTGTCTATGTACATGCAGGTTTATTTAAATACGCATATATACAGTTCAGCTATGCCACTGATTCCTTATGGCATAAGACGTGCATTGAAAACTTACATTTTTACTAACTGCTATGTAACTATATCGGAAATGTAGTTTGCCCTTTCGAGGTGACTATGTGTGTGTGTCTGTGTCTACTGAAAAGGGCTTATGGCTAATTGGAAGAGCTATCCTCAGTTAACCCGCTATTCTTTTTTTTTTCCATGCAGTAGCTGTAATGTTTTTCAATTGGATTTTGTTCAGCCACTTCCCCAGAAAACCAAAGTAAAAGGCTATTGGGAATATTCATGGTGCATACACACATGCACACACACAAATCAGCCTTGAGGGTTTAATGGTGCCCAATTTTAGTTTGTGTCCATGTATTCACAAAATTTGGCAGTCCAGTTTAGTCCCTTCATTTTGGAGGAATTTTAAAATATGATGCCATGTAGGCAGCTTTCCCTCTGTGCAGAAATGCTGGTGAATGGAGTCGCATGGCCCAGGCCACAGTGAAGGGGAGAGAGAACAGGTCTGAGCTATAATTTTTGACCCAGATTCCTGTCCTATCTACACCATTGTAGATGGCTTGTTATTTTCAGGAGGGTTTGATCTAAGGAAGGGGGAGCTACTGCAATCCATTCATCGCTTAACACGTCTTTTGAAGGGAAGCAGGTGCTAGTACCAAAACACACAGGCTTTGCTACAAGACATCAGAAAGGCGTGTGCATCCAGAACTGAAAACAACTTCTTGTGAACCTGCCTTTAATCTCTGTGAAGTGGTTTGACAGTCCCGGTAGCAGCACTTGTGGTGTCATAGGAAGTGTCTCCACAGGTTCACAGAGACAACATTAATATTTGTCATCCTCTAATCACAGATGACTGTCTTTGACCTGAATTAAGAACTGGGTGGGGAGGGAGGAGAGTTGTAGCCAGTACTGGGCAAGAGGGGAATTTTAAAACTATTTTCAGTGCAGACTGCTATACGTGAGCCTATAGTCATTCAAGCAGTAGAAACTGTTATCTAACCTATGTTTTCTGTTGTTGCTTTCCCTCTTGCTAACACTAGACTTTTTATGTGAGGTGGTTCAAAGGCAGAAAAACTGGTTAGGAACCCAAAATGCACATCAGAACACCACTTGCATAAGACTCTTTAGACCAGTGGTTCTCAACCCTTTTAGACTCAAAGGCCCCCCTCAGAAAATGCCAGCTTTCATTTTTTTAATACAAAAAACCAATTTAGAACAATTCTTCTGCTGCAAAGAACTGAGAAAGACCCAGAGATTTCAAATAGGAAGCCAGAGTGTTTTTAAAATGTTTTGACCTGTTGTGGGCTATCTTGTGAATCACATCTGCACACCTAACTAGCATTTCTTGGCACCCTGTGATATCCCTGAAAAGGATCTCAAGGCACCCTTGCTGAAGAACCACTGTCGTAGACTCTAGTGACTAAGAAGAACGTTGGTTTGCCGGTTATTAAAAGCAGTGACCCACAAAACTTAGCCAGAAACCAAATTTTTTAGAAATGTGAACTCCAGGTCAGTGCTACTGTACACACACACGTTCTCCTGATTAAAAATAGGGTTGCTTTGTTGGTTAGTAAACCAATGATCCACTAGACTTCTAAAGGAGGCTCTGTTTTTAATTTTTTGGCTACCACCTTGGACATTTTAATAGAATATATATTTTTATGCTTTATTTATTTATTTACCTTGCTTCTTAGCTTAGTTCCTGGTTCCAGTCTCCAGTTTTGGGGGGGAAGAGTTGGGAGTAGTCACTGAGACAGTATTTTAGTTAATGGTTAACACAGAGAAAGAATTGACCTCTGAAGACTATTCATTAGCTGCCACATGCCTATCAAAGAGTTAAAACACATGTTACAGTGTCCAGCCTAATGAGGAACTGGGTTTAAAAACATCACACCCTGCTATTTGATTATGAAATGGAAAGACGCTCCTGAATTGGGTCCCTGTCACTTGAACCCATTCACGAGACTGGAGATAGCAGCCCAAGGCACAGCCTTCCTCTGGCCTCTTGTGGCTGCTTTTGCAGTTACAGGAAGAGCCTCAAGATGAGCAGCTGCTCAGCACTGCCCCATTGCCTGCTGGAAGAGGACTGAGGACAGTGTTTATGGCACTGAGCAACAGTGAAGTGCAATTAAACTTAAGCAGACAGCTGATACATGGTGCTATAGCACTAAAGCACCCTGACTTGCATCAGAAATGACCCTGAATAAGGATAACTGAACTGATGCTTCAGCTGAGAGGAGCTGTGCATTTATAGGCTACTAAAGCACAATCTGAAGGGCTTGACCTGCATTTCTAACTAGACCCTGAACCAGGGTTGAAGGCCCCTTGTTTTTTGGTGTAATACTTGGGCTTGGCACGTCATGGAAGAAAACAAGCAGTGGATAGCAGGATAACTCATGGTGTGTTGACACAATGCCTAGGAAGGGAAAGCTCTACATCTAGTGCCCAGTTTCGAAGGTTCACAGCTTCCACTGACTCAAGTTAGAGCTGTGGCCCCTAGATTATGCTGTGTCCCAAATGCAGCAAGGGGAATGGATACAGCCCTGCACTTCCCTCTGCTTCCTCAAATCCACTTTTAATGCAGGTTCAGTTGTTTTAAAGCTTATTTGTCAGTCCCTCCTCTGGTGGCCACACATACCATTCACCCAGACACATTGCCCTTGAGAAAACAAAGGTACAACGCAGTGGCAGCTGTAGTTCAAATAGAAGTACATGAATCCTAAAAGGGACACTGGCACAAAACATCAGATGGTGTTGTTTGCTATTTGTGGTAGGCCTTTCCTGGTAAGGTTAGGAGGACAGGGAGACAGTAAGCTAGTTTCCATTTTTCATACAGAGCAGTGGTTTTCTTTCTATGATTGGATTGTTTTCTTCCCCCATTTTCTGTTCTCAAATCAAAATGGGAGCTGTCAGCTCACACAACCTCAACAGACAATGACGTTTCAAGGGGACGGGGAGTTCAGAGTCAGAATGGTAAGACTTTCAGTACTTGGGTACAAACTGGAGCACGTTAATGATTCTGTACCTTCACATGCTATTTATTAGTCTTCGCACTTTTAAAGTGATACTGTTAAGCCTGTGTGTTTATTTTTTTTCAATCCATTTGGAGAGAAGGAACCCTGTTGGACTGACTTCTAAGTGTGGACATAAGTATCCTTTTTACTTTTTTAATTGATGAAAAAAAAATGCATATTACTAGGTAACACCACCAGATTGGAAAGACTTTTTTTACTACTTGATGCAGTGGCTTCTTTTAGCCTCATTACTCATTTCAATAAAGAAATGAGTTTTGCTTAACTTCATCATTCATTTAAAGGCATTAAGCAAGCTTTTCCCTGGACTGGTCAATGGATGGCATTACCAGTATCTTGTACACTGGTGCCAGTGAGAGGTGGGATAGGAATCAGGTGTTGATAAAATTGCACTTTCTGCTGCCCCCATCTGCCAATTTTCGTTGCTCTGGGTACACTGAAACCTTACTCTCCCCACATAGGTAAACACTGCACTAAGACTTTGGGAACAACGTGTTGATCGCCTTGTTTCTCATCAGACCACAGAGTCAACATAATGGTTCTCTGTTTAGAAACGATGCTGGTATTGAATGACTTGGAATTCTGCCTGGATCTATCCAAAGGAAAATGTAATTGTAGCTGCAATGGGACCTTTCATAACCGTAGCCTTGTGGCTAAGGACAGAGTAAGGTTCTGTTGCAATTGTCCTTATGCTGCATTATGGGGGCTCCATTTTGGATTTTTTTTTAAAGACCACAATTTAGAGGGTCAACTCAGCAACTGTGTAAGAAGGAAATAGTTTTTACTTTTGGTAAAGGTTTTAAAACTAAGCTGCCTGTGATTGTGGGCTAGGGTAGCTTGCACCTACTATAGACTTTACCTGCTCTTATTCGGAGGGCAGAGCACCCTATAGCAATGATGCCACTTCTGAGAAGTGAACTGCAAGTTTCCCATACTTTTGTATATGTGGATGTGAGGTAGGGGGGAGGGAGGGAAGAGGGAAAAGAGCTTGCTTGTACAGTTTGGTGAAATGAAATGAGACCTTTTTGGTTGTTCCTAAATAAAGAGCATAAAATATTCACAGAAGCCTCATGAGTGGTTTTTGTATCACATGAGATTAGTATTAAAAGTGCTAAATCCATTTATTTTGTGCTTTGCCATAGCTGCTCCACAGCATCTCTTCATTACAACTGTTTCTCATGATGCAAGGTGCTGCTCAGATTTCACAGCATGGAGTCAAATGAGGTCTTGAAGAAGGAACCATGCATCTCAGAGGTGAGTCCTGAGGACAGGTAGCCCTTTTGGAGTCGGATGAGATTTGGCTGGAACAGTTTCTGGGCAAAACTACCTCCTACAACTCCCATGGGGTACACACCAATACTGAAAGCTCAAAGGGAGAGGGAGGGAGTCCAGGGTGCAAAGCTGAAAATGGTGGAGAGCTGGCTTGAATGCCAACACTGGGTTCTCACAGCTCTCTGGGTGAGACTGAGTAATGGCAGAGCATGCTATGCTGATCCAACACAGCCCTCTTCACAAGTTACTGTTGTTCACATCCATTTTTAAAGTCAATAAAAGGGGCCAAGGTTTCTGCTGCTCATTGTGTCAAAACCAGAGAGATTATGTGGCTGAATCTAACTAAATCCAGCTTTCAGAGGTTGCGTGAGAGTATGGGAGAGGAACAGGAACTGCACTTATCTACGCATATTCCACAATTGCCACTTCATGATAAAGAGCAGCTGCACCAGTTGCAATTCCCAAATACGTTCCTTACTTTCAGTTGGCTTAATCCACCAGGCATGTTGGTAAATATGACCAATTAAGTGAGCAACCCAGACACTTCCATTTCAGCAACAAATTGATTCCAAAGCTCTAGTGTGTTACTGCATAGGATACCCTCTTAACCCGCATCAGAGCTGTGCGTTATGCCTTGCTGGGGGGAAAGAGTTGTCTAAATTGCCCAGATTTGTACATCTAAATTCTAACTGGTGTCTTGAGTTGTTGTAAACAACAGTGTCCATGTGGTCTTGAGTTCAGACTTTACCACCCCCACAGTGGAACGGGCTCTGGCCTGGAGTGCAGTGTACCAACTGGAGTGTGCAAATACAAATTGGCAGTGCCTAGAGCCCAACAGCAATTTAGCTAGACCCAACTGGGCCATCTTGCATAGATTTAAACAGAAGTGATGACCTCCTGGGAAGCATCGGAGTGTCATGCTCAAGGGCGGCTCAGCTCCTGCATACCCTTTCATTACTGGAAAAGAACAAGCTGCTGGAGGGAATTCTGCCCTGCTCCTCGCTTTGCAAGGTGCAACTTCCTCAAAGGCCCTTCTAGGTGTCCAGGGAGTCTTTTTGCCTTCAAATTTTCTAAACAATCAAGCCTCAGCTAATAGTGTTCATTTTAACTTTACAGCACCTTTACTGTTACCTATTGATATTCAAATAAGTAGGAATCTTGAATAAGAAAATAGGTTTTCTGAGTTAACTCTGCTTAACAGTAATTCCATGAAAATTTAGAGAAGCGGCTGTTTTACTTATGAGGAGATTGTTCTTTTCCAAGTTCTCAGCCTGTTTAGTATAGTCTCCACTGTGGACCACTTACACTATTATAAGATAGTGCCTCAGTACCCTCCCAAGTGGCCCCATTTGCACAAGACAAACTTAGAGGTTTGTGTTTTGCAGTGAGGCCTTTAGATGGTGCCACACCTAACCCACAGCAACTGAAAAGTAGTCTGTAGACTACAGTGTAGACAGACCATGAGAAGGCCTTCACTTCAGTAAAACTGACTGTAGCATGGTAGAATAAAAATGCTTTGGTTGGAGTGAAGATGCAGCAAAAAAATAACGTGCAGGGAGGCCCAGCAGAATTGATCTTGGTAGCCTATGATGCTACTCCATCTTCCCTAAAGCCGGCCTCTCTCTTTCTAAGCTGGCTGATATATAGATCATCTTCTCCTACTATACACATAATCCTGGGTAATACCAGCTAAGAGCAGACAATGCAATGGAGCTTACACTACAGGCCTTGGAACAGATGGTTTTGTTCTTTCTACCCCACTGGATAAAAGGGTTGCTTTTTGAAGGCCTAGCTGGCGCCTGAAAAATGGGTTATTCCTAGAGGAAGACGACACCAAATCATCTATCCCGCAGCTCTACTTGTTTGCAGAAGGATCGATCAGTGCACTTCACGCAAAAACTGGCCCAGTATCTTCACCGCCTCCTTGAGCGAGGAGGTATAAAGTCTTGGGCCTCATCTATTTGTTACCCTGCAACTACTGCCCCCCAAAACAGATGTTAGCAACCAGTCTTATTCAGCTGGAAAAGCTCACAGCCAAAGTGACGTTTACAAAGCTGCTAACACTTAAAGAACAGCTACCTCAGTTTCATCAGCCTTTTTATAGCTGCAAGAGTAGAAGGAACCAGAGCAAACCTCGAGGAAGCTGCACTCACTGCCAGCACAACTGAATTCAGCTCAGGAGAACTTTTAAGCAGTGGCTCTTCGTGGCATTCTCTTCCTGTAGGATGAGTTAGGGTACTCGTGCAGTCCTCCTGCTCTCTCTCTACCCTTTACGAGCAGTTTCAGATACAAAAGAAAAAAATCCACAGCACTTCAATCCTTGTCCAAACCTCTCACACAGGCAAGGAGGGTTCCAGGATCTGCCTGAAAGTGCCACTGTGCATGCAAAAGCCACAGCTACACCTCTGCTGGAGTGGAAGGCAAGCTGTGGCCAGCCCAAGACCAGGGCTGCGCTCTTGAGAAACGGCAGAGTCCCACCACGAGTGCAAGGCTCCAGAAAGCTGAGACGTGGTTACACGCTTAATACTGACACTTTTATTGTCATTTTCAAAGCCTTGTAAACTTTGAGTTTTACTACGGTACCCAGAAGGCAGTTGGCTATACAGGTACTTTGATGCATTGCCAACCAGACTGACATGCACCCCCCCGCAGGCTGGTCACGAAGGTAGTGGAAAACGCTTACAGCAAGTTCATCCTGTAAACGGCTCCCTGCAGCCACTCTTCTGAGCGGAGCTGGGATCGGGATTTCTCACTTAAAAAGGAGGTCAAAGGGGGTTGGAGGGAGGGAGCGTTTGACTGCAGACAGTTGCGTCTCCCACCTTGGTGGCTGACAGGCTATACACAGTAATACAATTTCATTAAGAGCTTGGTGGTGGAAGGTTGGTGGGTGGGTGTTTTTTGTTTTATTTCTCCACTTGAACACACTTCAGCAGAGAAACTGGAAAAGCTGCCTGAAAGTAGGCCAAAGCAGTGCCGTTTCCATAGAAACCAGTTCACAGCGTTCCGTGATAATCACAAGCACTGGAGGTGCTTTTCGGCAGGCGAAGTTGGGCTAGAGCCGGTTATCCCCATTCACCCTGGTTCTTCGCAGTACCCTGCGGGGGGAAGCGGGGAGGGGTTGAGATGAAGTCTGTTGCTGGGACCCTCACAGGCAATCGTACACAGCTCCTAACCCACACTGGGGGAGCTGGCTGGGCAGCCAGCAGGAACAGTGCAAAATGGCTGTCAAAGCTTTCCACTGGGATGCGATTCAGGTTTAAGTCCAGGGAGCGGGAGAAGTGTGTGGCCACTGGGTTCCTCCTACTAGGGATGTCTTAGTCTGCATGCTTGCTCATTAGCAAGGTGCATGGAAAAGTCCTGGGGGGAGGAGGGCTCACATGTTCTTGAAGTATCAGGGCAGTGACCACAGGCTGCTTTAGTGCAAGGGCCTCACCCCTTTGCCACAGTACCTCTCTCTGAATGGCGGGCTGGCAGGGGCCTTAGCCCTGCTGCTACAAACCTCACCGACTCTCCCAGGCCTCTTGCTGGCTTTCAAGAAGGGCGATTGAGGTGAAGGCACTTATAGTCAGACACTGACAGAGGCTATTAGGAGAACTGGCAGCTACAAAATGGAAACCATGCAATTACAATGCTGGGGTAGCAGGTCATGTCTGGTCATATTACAAGAGACAAGTCTTTTTGCTACGGAGTTCATGAGGTTAGGGCAGAATGAGCAAGCTTCATGCCATAACTCCATGCATGGTACCTTCGGTCCCGGCTGTCAAAATGGTCCGTCAGCTGCTCCTGTGACACCCGGAAGTCCTCAAATGGCTGTTGGTAACGGGAATCAAAAGACCCTTCCCGGGCACGCTGTGCCAAGAGCTGGCTTGAAGAGTCTCCTGATCGTTCCCGAAGCACTGACGCACCAAAGGGGTTAATTTCGCCATTCTCCTGCTTGAATCAGAAACAAGTAGAAAGGAGTGCTTCAACTTTCTAACGCATACAGTAGGGTCAGCATTTTGTACAGCTACTTTTTGTGCTTCTGTGCTACAATGGACTGTCTTGGGGTGCTAATGCACATGCAGTTATGTACTGAATCTCTCCATCTCTTCCTGTTTAAGAGCTATCAGTTGCATCTGGCTTTAGGGAAAATTTTACGCGAACCAGCTTAATGGAGCTGCCTGGCCATCCTCACTCCTGAAGAAACTGGTCTAAAAAGTCACCCTTGGAACTAGAAGCTAGAACCACAGCTAGTCAGAGGGCAGGTTTAGTTTAAAGTAAGGAGCTCTATGAACTGAAGGACTGGCTGGAAAGCTGAGCAGAGTACAGGTGGCTGTTTGCAGGCCTCTAAAATCACCACTATGTCCTAGAGTGGTGCCGACTCGAGCCAGGAGTGCTACCTACAGGAATAGCCACCCAGCTTCTTGGAGCACCCAGCTGGTCCATGCAGGTCGCACCCAAAGTACTGACCAGACTAAGCCTTGCTTAGATGCGAGATCTGATCAGAGGAAATGTGGCCCAGGTCAAATGACTGCAAACACGAAATCACACTGGTTTCCTCATCACCCTACCAGTGAATTACAATCTGAATCCATAGGCAAACTGAGATTTCAAGGGCTGGCTAGTCCAGATGACTCTCTCAGCTCTACTGGGTTGTAGTGTATTAACTTTAAAATCTTACCTTGCCAGGGAAAATCTCTATTTTAACAAGTAGAGAGGCTAGCTCCAGGCTCTCGCTGTAGTTATTCTTCAGAGGCACAGCTCTGTACCCTGGTACAAAGAGACCACCACTGTTACTAAAGGAAGCACAAATCAGGGACCAGCTAGTGAGGGGCAATGCACCATGCAGGTGGAGCTCCAAGTCTACAGGGGCCATCCTATATAGTTCACACATATATCAGCCCTGAAGCATGCCTCTTTGAGCCAACACCTCACCCTCCATCCTCCCTGGGCAGAGAAGCTGGAACAACATCTGTGTACATGATGCCGAGACGGATGCTCTGTTGCACAGAAATGAATTTTATAGATTTTCTTAAGGGAAGAAGGAACCGTGATCCAACCCAGTTATGAGGGCTTGTTGCAACAAATAAGAAGAAGCCAGGCTTGTTGCATGTACAAGCCAGGCTTGTTGCAACAAACCATGAGCTCAGTGCTAAGCTGAAGCCATGCACTGCCCTCTCCTCCCCCAGAAATCAAGTAATCATTTAAGCACCCAAAAAGTTGAAGGGATCACTATTTATAAGGGGAGTGGAGCATGCCTGGTTCTGTGTCTGGAATGCAATGAGAGAAAGGTTTAGTGTGTAGGTTGCAAGCCACATACAGGCAGAATCCCAGTGATGTGGGAGAGCTTGGATGCTACAGCAACACACACCAGGAGCAGGGTTCTCCATTCATTAGGATGGCAAGAGGATGGACTTGGGGCAAGAACCACCACGTTTCCAGAATGTCTCTAGGGACTGATAAGCAACAGGAAAGATGAGAGTGTTTCTGGCACCAGTTTGGCAAGCACAGCGTTCTGCAATGTTCCCATGCTCCCTGCTCCACTCAGCGCGACACAGGAAAGCCCCATCTCATGAAAGTACATGCTTCAAGAGCTTTACCTGTCTTCAGGCCTTTCACTAGGAAAGTAGCCTGAGCCAAGAAGTTCTCGTCACTGAACATGTCCTCCTCATACACTACAAAGCGCAGGAAGGCAAATTCAGGGTTGCTGATCTGGAAGTTGAACAGCTTCTGGGTCCAGACTGGGTTCAGGCCATTATCCGCTATTTAGAAAGAGTCAGTCAGTCAGAACCTAGCCCAACATTCAGGTTGCTGCAGCAGCAGGAGCCTTCCTACTGCTCTTCCCTGCTTCTTTTCTCAAAATAAGTGGTAGGAGTTTGGCCCATGCTTTGTACTGAAAGGACTGAGTCATAGTGGGATGCTGGTCCCCTCTCTGAAATCTTAAGCCCTTTGGCACATTCAAATCTAACAACAATCGTCCATACACTTGGAGTTTTTTTATTTTGAATTTGTCCAGTCCTGCTCTGGGACGGGGGCTCCTGCCTACAAATACACCATTGACAAAGACAAAGTTGGTTGCTTCAGCTGTTGTCACTTTGTGAACTGCTGAGGATATAGAAATAAAGCAAACCCAAAATTCCCACGATGACTTATTCCCCCCTTGACCACCCACTGTCTCGTTTCTTATGGTGTTGCCAAGAGCCAGGTCTGAATAAGACTGTCTGTAGACGCACACTGTACCCCAGCTTCCTTTTTAGACTCTAGCAGAAAACTTCAGGTATTCAAGAGACAGTCCATCCAAAATTGAAAAATAACCCATACTACTCTGAAAGGACATGTAAATAAAGACACCAACTAGCAACAAGGATGAGGATTTTGATGAGATAATCCATTCATCTGCACAGCCCACTTGGTCAGGGAGTGGGACATTACAAGCTCTTCACTTAGAGAAGGGGGAAGCCGAGATATGGAGTGTGTAAGTGATTTGCTTCACTTTACACTCCAAGCCCATGGCAGAAGAGGGAGCAGAATCCAGATGCCTCTTGATACCAAGTTAAAAAATCTGCCACTGTGCCTTGGTGCCAGTCAGATTAGCTGAGTCTAGCTAACATATAATCCCCCACTTAGTTTAGTATTTGCTGGTATCACAAGTGAACCCGTCTCCCATTGGTCCAGCATGCATTGGGATGGGGAAGAATTCTTGATCCTTCCTTCCTGACACGAAAGGCATGCAGTCTGGCACAGTTATGCCAACTGAAGTCTTTGACATGACCCCTTTCAAAATATAATCATCCAGGGTCTTATGTTCAGTAGCCTTCCTAGAATGAAAAGAAACCTCTTTAAAAAATATGGATAAGGACTTTCTACTCCCCTGATGGGAAACTGGGGAAGTGCCAGCATACTTAAGGAAAGACCCCAAAGCAAGAGAGAACCTGGGTTTAGCTAGCCTGTATAGTCTCTACAGCAGCTGTGGTGCGACTGCAGGTGGAAATGCACTTTTTAAGGTAACTGTGTCCCTTTTTAGTATTGGGCCTGTGAAATGAAGTAGTAGAACGTGGCCCCGGCTTTGCTCAGGATTGCTTCTATTTATCTGTGGCAGAAGCAATGATTGTCATTATATCAAACAACACTGGCTGGTGTTCACCTAGAAAAGCCTATTTCTGGGCCCATGAAGGCAGGTTCACCGGTGACATCAGCAGTAAAGAGGGGTTCCAAGGTCTTGCTTCACTTGTTTAAAAAAAGGCATTAGCCAACGTGTGGCACAAGCCTATCATATACAAGGCAGCTCATAGCTTTCATTAGCAGTTTGCAATAAAAGGCTATAGGAAAGACTTGCGCTTTTCTGGATTTAACTCATGCAAAGATGACTGCCTCATATTAATTAAGATTTGCCCCAGCATTAGTTAACCTGATTTAAGAACACACCCATCCCCGCTTGTACAGATCCACCTTCCTAGAGCTGATGAAAAGGCAAGCTGCAATAGTGAGTAGGAAGGAATGCAGTTCACCAGTGGGGTGAGACGTGTTACAAGAAGAGAAGCCTGGTTTGCAGAGACAAGTTGCATCGACGATTATTTTTTTTTTATTTATTTTTTTTTTAAAGTCTGTGGCTAAAGTTACTCACCCACAATCTCAGTCTTCTGTTTCACATTGTCATACTCTGCTCCAGACACCTCAATCTCCACAAAGGGGCAAACAATCCCCCGCCCGTTTTTAGGAAGATGTCGTGCGCCAAGGACCTAGAGAGGAATAAATAGCAAGGGAAAGGAGAAAGGAAAAATCACTGTGCTGGCAGGAGAGTTCACTGTGCTATAGAGGAAGGGCGAAGTCCTATCTCAATGAAACCACTTGGAGAAACTTCTATTCACTTGAATGGAGCCAAACTTGCACCCTGGATGTTAGAACCATGCAGGCAGGTTACTGCAACAGTTTATGGAAGGCAGCTGGGATTTGGCTCCAAGTCCCTGGATTCCCTGCTGGCTGTGAAGCTGATGTTTCCCCCTCAAAGATCAGCTAAGCTTTGTTCTTCTCCCCTTGATCTCATACAGATCAGATTTAATGATCTTCAAAACAAGCTGCAAAGCCACCCTATTTTCCCAGATTCTCACAGGGTGCCAGTGTATAGGAGGAGCACTCAGGAGCGCTGGGGAAGAGAGGTGCGCTTGGGCGACTTGAAAAAGGTCTAGTTTGGGAGCACGGACCCGTCTGGTTCTCTATACATTTCACTACATATCTCATTTTTGCAGGCCTGGAGCAAGGGATTGTTGTGTTTCTAAATCCATGCTAACGAGCCTCTGGTGAAAGAACCTCTTTAGTGAAAAGACTGTGCATTTTGTTTCCTTCTCTCTCACCAGCTCTGGGAGCCAGGATCACACTAGCAATACAACTGCAACTCTTCTCGCTCTATTTCACAAGGATCAGCTGAGGAAAGACAAATCCGAGGCTTGAGAGCACCACCTTCTGGCAACAGAAGTTTCCACAGGGTCATTTTTCTCCTCCACCCCTCCTACTGCAGTCAGGGTCATTTCTCCTGTCCTCTCTCAAAAGCAGATTCTTTCCATTACTTGGAGCACCACAATGTACCTGGGTTGCCCCGTGGCTCAAAAAGGCCAATGCCCAGATCCAAACTATGCAGTCAGGAGCAGGGCTAGGAAAAAGGCTCGTCAAGAAAGACCAAGTGACAGTCTCCCAGCTGGCCTTTGGGAGGACAGTGTTCTCTCTTAGCACCTTGTCCTGCCTGAACGAAAGCCTAATATTCAACTTGCTCTGAAGGAAGCTGCTTTTCCTGACTTCTGACAGGAACTCTGTTGGTCTCTTCTGAACACACCTTCCAGCGCTTTGTGGATGTCACAGTTACATTGCCCTCTTCATCCAAACACACTGTGAGCCCTGTACAGACTGTGCCGATCCCAGACAAACTGCTTCCTCAAGTGGCTCAAGGCAGAGCACATTTGCTGTGCGGCAGGCCCACAGCTCAAGCAGTGCACAGCATTATAGTGCAAGGCAAAGAGTAGGCAGACCAGGCACGGCAGACTCCTGCTTAACTCACTGCCACCCAGCCCAGCTCTAGGACTGCAAGCTGGGAGCGTAGGCTGAACAGAAAGACGCTTCCGAGACTAGCTACATATATCAGCATGGCAGGATTTTTTTTGTCCACCCAGAGGGATTCCCAGTACATGAAAACAGCCAGCTCTGGGGTGGCTCATACACTGCTGGGAAGAGTGTACAGCACCACTGCACTGTCCTGCTTTTGTAACTTTTTCATACAGGGCACACTGGGTAATTCAGCACTAACTGCATCCTAGATGCACTTTCCAGGGCCTGCTCCTGGTGCTTCTTGACCTGCACTCGCACCGCCTCTGACCTGCTAGAAATTCCCATTCATGCCAGATGCTTAACTCACAGCACCACTGGGTTACTTTATAAACAAAGGCCAATACCTCTTCGGGGTGGGGGGCTGTGGCTGCAGGTCAACATCCCACACAGAGCCTGCAAGGCCAAGCTAAAAGGCTCATTCCCTAAGAATGTCACATTAGAATACCACTACCAGTGACAACTGATAGGATTAAAAGTGTCGAATGCATCCATCCCATGCCACCCAGAAAGACCTCAGTCATCCAGCAGCAGGGTTGTATGGAGACAAGATAGGGGATGGCAGCACCCAGGTATCCAGAGAGGGACAGCCAGTCTTTGCAAGGGGAACAGGTAACCAAGCAGTAGTCAGACAGCAAGCCAGCACTAACCTCAATGGAGACCGAGATCAGCTCCACCCCACGCAGTGTGCTCTTGTCAAAGGGGTCGAAGAGATCGTCCCTCATGTTAGGTGGCTGCAACACATACCCACATTGGCCACTGGACATGAACAGAGCCTGGTTCATCTGCATGGGCTTGTCTGGGAAAAGAAGGAAACATAAGGGCTCCAACATCTTACAAATCCTCTGCCAGCCCCACCCTCCAGAGTGACTTGAGCTGTATTTCCAAGCTGGGCTAAACTCCTCCTAGGACAGCAGTGCCGTGTTCACATCAGAGAAACTGGAGATGGGAGGAGCAGTTGATACTTCACCACAGCAGGCTCCTTCCCTTCAGGGCACTGTCTGGTGCATCTGTTCATATTTCTGTGTCCCAAGCCATAGGGCTATTTGCCACTTCCCTTCCATGGCTTGATGCATCTTAAGCTGTTCAAACTGGGCATTTCTCACTTGCTGCCAGGAATCTCCTCCTGTAGAATCCCTCCCCCATAAATATACACAGGCTTCCACTCCCTGTTATTGCTGCACAACCCTTAGATCATTCCATCTCCCCAGGAACCAGACTGGTGTCTCCCCAGTTATATGGCACCTGGAAGGGAACAAAGGGCTGCAGTGCTACCATAGAGGGGGATGTTCCCTGAACATGTATTCTGTGCTCCCTAGATAGACAGAGCCATGGGATTCACAACAGTTTGCTGACCAGTCAGCAACTACAGGTGACTCCTGGTGCTGGGGATAAAGCCATGCCACCCTCATCTCCTCACTGATGGAAGCAGCTCTCACCTGGGGTCTGGAAGTTCAGTGCCACCAACTGACTGCCACATATCCACATGGGCAAGGGGTCATAGTTGGAGGAGTCAAGGCGCTGGCCCTTGGGGTAGATGCGGGAGAGCTGCAGTCGGTTGTACTGTAGGAACTTTTTGCCTTTGATCTTGTTGACGTACTTCTCTGCCTTGGTCTCAGGGAAGGAGGACATGTCCCTGTAACAGGCCCTTTCTGTGCCAATCTCTGGAGGGAGAAAGGGACAGCTGCTTACACGGGAGCTCCATCTTCCCTGACTGGAGCTGGGTGAGCCACTCCCACCTCCAGGCAATTGAAGGAAGCAAGAAACCACCAGAGTTTTCAACCCCCTCCCTGGCTGCCAGGGAACTCTGCTAGTCACACAGTGGAGAGGCATGTGCCAAATATCCCAGCAGTCTAGGAAGAAGCAGTCTCCGAACCCAAGTCCAAGCCATGCCCAAGCTGGGCATCTGCACTTCTCTAAGGCCTGCTCCTGGTGCTTCTTGACCTGCACTCGCACCGCCTGTGACCATAATCATTCCATCCCAGCCATCGCCTCCTTCCCATCCCATACTAACATTGACCTAGTTTTGGAAGTGTTTCTGTGCATTTCTATCCAGGCCTACAGTGCTCTCCATCTGCTCCCTCTCAGGACTGCCCACTGGGGGAAGATGGATGAAATTATCAGGGTCACCATTCCTATCAAGGGCATCTAGGTACCTCCTCTCCCCCCACCACTGCCCCAAGTGGCTTTGCCAACCTCCACTCAATGTGGATGCCCAGGTCCAATCCCTCCAGCAGCTCCTTTACTTCTAGGCCACAGTCCTAGGACAAGTGGCTGAAAGCTGTCCCCAGGAGCCACATGTGGGAGATGTCCATTTTCTGGGGGCTGAGGTCTTGGGAGTTGCGCTTATATTGGGCCCCTGTTATCCAAAAGCCAAAATGGACTTAAAACTCAGCAGGGCTGGCCCATCTGTGACGGTCACAGTCAGGACAGGTATGGCACATTTGGGGATGCTTATAAACACACACGGAGCCTGGCACTTCATCCCAGGACCTTGTGCTTACTCTCTTCATCAAAGGGGACAGGCCGGCAATAGACGACAAGCTCTGACAGCTCCAGGGCAATCTTCTTCCTCCTTTCCATCATCTTCCCTTCCGAGAGCTGCCAGAAGACCAAAGAAAAGGCATCAGGCCAAATACTCTCAGAGGGAGTGCTGTTCCAGCAGCCACACTGGCAAGCACAGGTCAACAGCTCACTAGCCACAGCAGCCGCAGACTCAGCACTGCACTAGAAAATATCAGTGTCAGCACTGAAGTGAGCTGGAGGCTTGGTCTGGAGAGGTTTTTATGGCAAAGTTTTCATGTGTTCTCGGAAGAGACTTAGCAGTGCAGATCATCACGACCTTCAGTGGAGCTAACCCCTCAGTGATGTCTGCAATTCCCACTTCAACCTCTGCTACTACCTGCCTCCCACCTCCAGCCCATATTGCAGGGAACATCCCCAGCACATCAGGGAAGTATATCCATCCTTGGACTGAAAAGGGAAGGTCATGGTTTTCCTCCCTCCTTCCTCCATCCTCTTCTTCCCCTTCCCCTCTTTAGGGAGTGCTTTGTCTATCTTGCTGCTCATTGCAGCAGGTCCATCAGGACATTCCCAAGCATCATAAGCCTCATGTAAAAGGCAGGAACAGAACCCCCTTTGTGACTCTCTGAGCAGAATAGGAGGCTCCTGGCCAGCTATGATCCCTGCAAAGACATTAGCTTCACAGCTAGTCAGCCAGCCCCCAAATACCCCTGCAACACCAGCCTGGGCTCTAGTGGGGATAAGAAATACTCTGCTGCTCTTGAGGTGGCTGGCTCTGGCAGTGCATGGACATCACCAAGAAGGCTCAACAGTGATACGGGTCTCCATGACTCACCCTGGCATCAGCGGTCTGGGCTGCCTCTCGGATCTTCTTCACCCAGTCCAGCAGTTCCTCGTGTGTGTCAGCTGCCACGTCCAGGGACCAGCGCGACACTGAGGCCATGCTGATGGAGAAGACGAACATTCGATTGTTCTTCCCCTCAGGGCGGATGGCTGCAGTGGGAGAGGGAACGGAAGGAAAAGTCACAACCACCCATGTATCCAAAAGCTCTGCACAGTGAATGGTGATAGCAGCAGAACACAACCAGGCAGGTTTCCTGTAAAGCAGCCCTGAGCTGAAGCTGGTTCGCTGACCTTCAGGGTTTATGAAGGTCAGAGAAGAGTCTGCCAGCAAGGAGTTGGGGATGGAAGTGGCCCAGTGACCTAGAGGCGGCTGGGGTAGGGCTGCCAGCCTCTTCATGTCCACAGTTGGGGCAGCAGACTCAGAGCACTCCAAAAGGAGCAACACATTCCTTCATACTGCTTCCAAGAGTCTGCAAATATGAGGCTCAGTCCAGGTCCACATAGAAGACAGATGCCCCTGGTATCCAGGGTAGGGGTGCACCAATAAAAGATTTTTTTGGCCGATACTGATGGCCAATACCAAACTGATAGCCAATATGCAGCCCAGCAGCTTGGAAAGCAGCGTCCAGCTGGTAAGTCTGGAGTGGGGGCAGATCGAGGCCCCCATGAGGAGGGAGTGAGTGGGGCTGGGGCTGTCCAGCCAGGGCAGGGCAAGGCAGGGCGAGACATGGGACAGAGCTGCGAGTGGCTTGTCTGGGGGGGGCATATGACCCCCAGATTTGTGTGCGAGGTAAGGGCAGGCTGCCTGCTCCAGGCTTGGGGGCTGGGTGAGTGGCAGCAGCGCTGTGAGGGAGGCAATGGCAAATTTTGGGATGGCTGCAGC
>NW_017729009.1:3278464-3281475 GCF_001723915.1 Gavialis gangeticus | reverse complement strand
CCCCCCCCCCCCAGCCCCTCCACTGCTGCCGCCCGCCTGCCCTGAGTGCAGCCTCTGGCCCTGGGCCTGTGACAGGCAGCCCACCCTCGCCTTGTGTATAAATGTGGAGACACGTGCCCCCCCACACCTCCCCCAGGGTCCTCGCATGCACACAGCATTTAATCAGTGACATTAATTGACTACACCAGCCAAAAAAAGCCAATTGCTGACAGTATCAATTTTTCTTTTATTGGTGCCAATCCGATACGGATCAATATATTGGTGCACCTCTAATCCAGGGGGCAGAAGGCATCCTAGGGGCAGGAGAGGAGCTGCTGCCTAGAGATCACTATGCCACAAAGGACTAGCTGCAAACAGGATAGCAGCTGGAGGGGGAGGAGAAGGAAGGAGAGATGAGGGCCTTCACACCAAGCAATGGTCTCTCCAGGACCAACGCAGGAGACTAAAAAGAGAAACCAGGATCCCAATCCCCTCCCCACATTCACTTACCTATCTGACAGGACGGTACATCAAGGACACCTCCAAGCAGGTCTCCCAGGGGACTGTTCTCATCTAGCTGCTATTGAGAAGAGATCACAGGCCAGTGGGTTAGAAGTGATGCTGGTGCAGCAACAAGTCTGTTTCTATACAGGTCACGCTAGAACAGTCATCTGTGAGGAGCAGTCAGGAGAGGAGAACTGCCCTTGGGACTTAACAATAGCTCAGCCTGCCTCAAGACCATAATCCACCCTCTCTCTCTGTTCACCATGTTGCCCCTCCAAACTACACCAATTTGTGCTTACCTCCCTTTCAGGCTCCAGACCCATGGGACTGACTATTTCCTCCACATAGTTGGAAGGAAACCACAGCTGCTTCTTGCCTCCATAATCCCCTCTCCACCTGCAAAAGACACAAGCTGTAGCCCTCCTAGAACAGTCACCAGCGGCACAAGACACGTAATAACAACCCCTGCAGCAGCAGCCTCGGCGCTTCTGTGGTTTCTGCTCAGGCCAGAACAGATGGGCACAAATGACTGGAGTCCTTGAACTTTCCACCTCATGAATGTCGCAGCTTCTAATGCCCACAGTTGGCAAAACACTGGGTCCCCTTCAGTGAGAATCCTGCTGGCTGAGCAATACCCATGGCTCCCCCCAGAGGAGTCTGGCAAAGGAGACTGAAATGGCAGATAATGGTGTAACCAGGCTAGATAACAAATGGTTCATTAAAAGAGAATGGGGGAGTGAGCTGTGGTGGTGGTGAAACTGCGCGTGCGCACGCACGTGCACGCACACCTCTTGACAGCCCCCTCCAAAATCACCCCTGAAGCTCCACTGCATTCACTAGGCTTTGCTGGAAGCTTTCTGGCCCTAGGGAGATGTGTTGGAGCCTGGCATCCTTGCTTTACCCACAGGCCAGGGAATGAGAAAAGGTGATAGAAGCAACACTCCTTAAGTCTCCTCCCCCACATAGTACCATTACACAGATTGGACGGGACAACACGTAGGAGTCCAAGGGCAAGTTTAGTCTTCATGCCCTTGCACCCCTCAGAGACTGCAGACATGGGAAGCTGTGTTCTAGCAGGTGTCTAGTTACAAGTCAGGAAGGCCAAACATCTCCATCACCCTGAGGGGCGGCATGGGGCAAACTCACCAGCCTCCTTCCTGTTTCTCCACGTTCTGGATGATGGCATTCTTTGTGAAGGTGAGCTCGTCGTCCCGCTGTGCCTTGTAGTCAAACAGGGCTTTGACAGCACACTGCAAAAGCAACACGGTGCTGTGAGCCATGAGTCTAAGGGGCTGGCATTGAGGTCATAATGGAAATAGTGAGAGAAGATGAGAGGGGACTAAAGGCTGAAAAACTACCTCTATACTACATGCTGCCATAGCAAGTATGACTGAAGGGGTGCACAGGGCCTGAAATTCATAGCCACAGGACTGGCTCACTGACAGGCACCGATCATTAGCTTCATTAGAACTAGCAACTAACAGGAAAATACATAACCCCCAGATGAACAAGTACCCATGCCTGTCCACAGAGGCTGGGAGCCTTAGTTCACTCTAACAGCTGAGGTGTGCAGCTCCAGAAGTCCAGGGTTCAATCCCTAGCATCAACCAAGATAGCAGTCATCTTAAATGCAAGAATGGACTCACTTAGTAGCCATCTTCCTGGTCTGATTTCGCATTTCAACTTTAGGGCTGACAGAAAAAAAAACACCACTGCCTATACATCAAAATTCACTCAGAACAAAGAGTAAAGACCAGCTTTCAGGGGGGCTGCAAGGCATATAGAAAGAGAGACGGGCCCTAACCCAACCTTGGTTTTCTAAACAGCACATGGGCAGTTGCACACACGTTTGGCTTGCAGCCTCCTGTGCCACAGGAGACACATGTACACAAGAATTTTTTGTATTCAGTTGCTCAGATGCGCAAACAGCTTTTTCTATGTACAGACTCCGAGTTGGCCGTTGCAAATGAGGCATGAGTTTGTGTGCAGAACTTTAAAAAAAAAAAAAGAATCAAAGCTGTAATAGGTTTTTCATTGTCTTTATCCTACTGCTAAGAACCTAGTGAAAAGAAACGTGTAGAAGCTTCAGAGAGGAATGTCTGGAGTCACTCTCCCAGAGCATGTGCCAGCAGAGGGAGCTGGAACAGACTGTTTTGAACCCATGCATGACGTTCTGATCCCCAGAGGAAAAAGCAGATTCTTCCCTCCCTTGGGAGTGAACTGGTGGGGACCGAAGTGCACTCCCCAAGCTTCCGAAGGCAGCCTTCTGAAACACAGGAATAGCCCACAAAGCAGCGATCCCCGGAGCCAGCTCTGCAGGGGAATCGTCAGACAACACTTTTTGGGGGGTTATCACATTATCTTGACAAAGCACATACAACAAAACAGATGAGCTGCACACAATGCCACAGGGAAGCATGCTCAGTGGGATTTCTCTGCTGCATAATACAGTAAGGGACCCTGAAAACAGAACTAAGCATGCAACCTAGTGATGGGCAGGGGAGGAACAAGCAACTCATCACCTCCAC
>NW_017729009.1:3269625-3273464 GCF_001723915.1 Gavialis gangeticus | reverse complement strand
CCTAGTGATGGGCAGGGGAGGAACAAGCAACTCAACACCTCCACTCTCAAAAACTCACTGCAAAAAATCAGCAACTAGACCTCACTCACTCAGCCTTGCCTTTCTTCCAGGCACCCAGAAATCCAATCCTTCTCCTCAGGAGAGAGTGGTGGCCTGGGGCAGCGCTGTATGGGGTGTTAGTGCAGGAGAAAGCCCTTTGGGCAGAATTGGAAAGGGGATTTTGGATCTGCAAGTCATTAGCATCAATGTAGAAATATGGAACAGCAAGGGGATACCTTGAACGTTGGCATGGGATTGGCCTCCACATAGAATCCTGGGTGGCGCCCTTCATAAAGGGCTCCATAGTCTGGCTCCTGCAACACAAAAGCACACAAGATGTCAGGTGGAGTCATGCGATTTACTGCAAGGGGAGCAGTTTCCTTTGTAGGGTAGCAGTCAAAGACAGGTACTCAGACAGGCTCAACAGGCAGGAAATACAGATTGCATCTAACCAGAAACAGCCCTTGCTCCCTGGCGGCCTGGAGTCAGGATCCCTGTGAAGCTGACTGGGACAGGTCAAACATGAGGCAGGAAAATCACAGCTCCTTTTGCTAGCCTGGTATTACATGCAACACACACTCATTCAACCTATAAGCAAGGGGCAACCAAACAGCCCCGGAAGAGACCAGCCCAGCCAAACTCTTATTCAACCTGGACTCTTCTGAATTTGTTGGACTGCCCCTTGATCAGCTCCCCCATGCCTGACCCAAACTCACCGCTGTCCCGATCTTCTCCAGGGTCTCCTCGTTGATCGGATACCTCAGCTTCATCTTGCGGTAGAGCGGGTGCTTCTCATAGTAGCTGATCAGGTCCACCAGGCTATCAAACTCTGAGTTTCCCAGCAGCACAGTCTGGCCCTCTTGCTGCACTCGGCAGTGCTTGATCTTCCCTTCCGCCCTGGTACATGGAGACAAGCAGAAATGCTGCGTGGTGAATGAGGGAGATGCTCCCTCTCTCTCCAAAAGGCCGTTCAGATAACGAACAAAACCTCACCTCACCCCAACACATTCCCTCCAGGTTTGTGGTCCTCCTGGCTACCAAGCAGAGTGGTTGGATACAGAACGTTAGCAGGACACTGACACGCCGAGAAAAGGTAAAGCCATCTTGGGTCACACCAAGAATCACAAGGGAGCCCAGAGTCAAATCCCCAGAACTGAGCAGCCCTGAGTTACAGGAGAGCTCTGAACTCCAAAACATCCAAAGCACTGGGAAGGTTCACATGGACTTTTGGTGGGGAAGAGGCCAAGGGAAGACAATATGCAAGCCTCAGGGGCTCAGGGATGCGTCTTAAAGGATGCAGCTAAAGCAAGTTCCCATGAAACCACCTAACGCTTATCAGGTGGAAAAGCCGGATCTGGTGCCTCCCATGTTTTTCAGAAAAACCCACCTTTTGTCTGAACCATGCTGGCCAGTGGGGATACGGAGATCAGGAGCTTCCACACAGGGAGACTTTCATTGCAATATGCAGCAGAGACCAACAGCTCTGGGTGGCCTCAGCTTTGCATTGGGAGGCATTTCCAGCCAAACAGTTGATGACTTAAAGTATGCAAGTGCACAATGAGCAAACATTACACACTCATGTAAAAATTAAAAGGGGAGCAAGAAAGGGGCAACCCAGAGAGGCCTGAAAAGAAAGTGATGGCTCTTCACATAGATTCCCAAACTAGACCCAAATCACCCCAACCCCCACCTGTCCCCACCTGCACTCCTGGGCATCGACACCTGGACACAATGGAAATCCCTTCCCTCAGGACTCTCCCCTATCCATGCGTTCTGCCAGAGCTGCTTACCGGAAGGAGATGGCGTAGGAGTTGGGTTCACTCCTCTTGCGCACCAAGAAGGCTCCATCTCGTGGCACCCTCATCAGCATGTGCTCCGCCTGGGCCCGGGTGAGATTGGCATGGTACCACCTGTGGGTGAGAGCACCAGTCTCGCTGAAAGCTTTGCCCAAAGGTGAGCTCCAGGATCAATGGCTGGCTAGTTCCATCTCCCAGAGCAATGCAATCAAACCCACCAACACAGGCTCCTCTGCAGACCAGTGCCCAGCATGGCAGGGGAAGGGATGGCAAGCTGACAGGACAAGGGAACCTGCCAGCCAGCTGCCACTATGCCTGCTTCCTGAAGAAGTTAATGTTGAGGACTTAGTGCTCTGTGGAGGAGCAGGTGGGAGTCAGCCACAAAAGGGCCAAAGTGGGGGAGGAGAAGGAAACACTGCAAAGAAGCTGGCCTGGTTGGACCTCCCAGCAGTTTCCAGGACAGACACCTGGTTCCAACCCATGTGCCAATCCCTCTCCCTTACTCTTTGCTCTCATGGGCATTTGTCTGTGGCACAGGCTCTGTCAGTCTCATCTCAAACTCGTTGCACCGCAGTGGCACTTGCTGGTAGTGGGTGATGAGGTCGTACAGACTATCAAACACCAGGTTGTCAGTCAGGAAGAACTTAGGGCTGCCGGCATCCTGGCGGGAGTGAATACGGCAATGCTGCACCTTCCCATTGCGCCTGCAGAGCAAAACAAGGGAAGACTGGCTTGCTCTGGGCTGCTTGCCCCAGCATCCCACTGCAGGGATTCCTCAGGGCAGGTGTTAAAATAGCCACTGCCAAATACAAGTGGATGAGATGCTGATGTGTTATATTCTCAGGCGAGTCACTGGCTGCTCAGTTTTTCAGAACAAAATTGGCCAGCTGAACTGAACACCATATAGTGAAGTGCTTTGGGATTCAGAGATGTCCTCAGTCCTAGGCCAAGAAGTACCTCTGCTATATTCCAGGAACAGCACATAGCAAAGGAAATCCAGTGTGCTTTAAGAGAAACTAATTGCTATTTGCCTGGGAGGAGGAAGAAATCCTCATCCATGGGCACATGAAAGCATAGGGGCTATTCATATTCCTAATACATAGGATGCATTTCATCAAAAGGTCTTGGAGGACTTTACCCTTCCATAACTGAGACCCAGAGACTTCAATGAGCTAGATATCACCTGCCTTACTAAAATGAAGGAGGAACTGAGGCATGAAGGTGGCATGTAACCAACTTAGTTATCTTGCCTATGAGTGCAAAGAAGCTGCCTGGGAAGAAATTCCCTAAGAACCGAACCCAACATTACTGGCATACCATAAAGGGGTATTTATAAAGGAGCTCATGGATTAAGACAGCTCTAGCACTGATAAAAGCAGCAATGAATTTAAGCAGCACCTGCAAGTCCTTACCAGAAAGAGAGGGTGTAGTCTCCCACAAATGTCTCACTCTCTCGCACCAGGAAAGACCCATCAGGGGCTCCTGTCTCTATGCAGTATTCTGTCAGCAGCCTCTCTGCTATGTGACGCCCATCACGCCCAGCACCCAGCTTGCCGTGAAACCATTTCTCCGTGGAGTGAAGTTCAGTGCTATTGCTCACCTGACAGGAGAAAGAGGTTGATTCTCCCAAGCTACTGAGTGCTGCCACTTTGCTATGGCAGGGGCCTGCTATGCTCCAGGTGGTGGACCCTCCAGCTACAGGCTAAGGGCCTCATTGCATGTTACACTTAGCGCATGTTATAGTTGGACAGTAGTAATCATTAATGTGACTAAGTTTTTGGAGCAGTTACATATTAATGCTTACTACAATCTAAATATAGATCATAGTACCACACCAGAACCTTGAACGGACTCTGGTGCCATCCCAAGATCAAGACTGAAAAACAGCTGGTCTTTGGTCTCAGCTCTGGGACTGCACTACTACCTGTTCAAGACTCCCGCACACTCCCAGGCCTGAGACAAAATAATTAGGTGATTTTTGGGTCCCAGGCAGGGGAGCCATCA
>NW_017729009.1:3263749-3264625 GCF_001723915.1 Gavialis gangeticus | reverse complement strand
GAGGGTGTAGTCTCCCACAAATGTCTCACTCTCTCGCACCAGGAAAGACCCATCAGGGGCTCCTGTCTCTATGCAGTATTCTGTCAGCAGCCTCTCTGCTATGTGACGCCCATCACGCCCAGCACCCAGCTTGCCGTGAAACCATTTCTCCGTGGAGTGAAGTTCAGTGCTATTGCTCACCTGACAGGAGAAAGAGGTTGATTCTCCCAAGCTACTGAGTGCTGCCACTTTGCTATGGCAGGGGCCTGCTATGCTCCAGGTGGTGGACCCTCCAGCTACAGGCTAAGGGCCTCATTGCATGTTACACTTAGCGCATGTTATAGTTGGACAGTAGTAATCATTAATGTGACTAAGTTTTTGGAGCAGTTACATATTAATGCTTACTACAATCTAAATATAGATCATAGTACCACACCAGAACCTTGAACGGACTCTGGTGCCATCCCAAGATCAAGACTGAAAAACAGCTGGTCTTTGGTCTCAGCTCTGGGACTGCACTACTACCTGTTCAAGACTCCCGCACACTCCCAGGCCTGAGACACAAAATAATTAGGTGATTTTTGGGTCCCAGGCAGGAGAGCCATCAGAGCTGGTTGGAGACTCCCATGCAGTCCTGGGGCTGGGAAACACAAATCAGTGGATTGTGGGTCCCAGCTCCAGGGCCACAACTGATTTTATTATCTCTACGGACTAGTCTCAAGTTAAGGCAACATATTACTTAATACAATCAGGAGAGAGACCACCTTCAAAAATGCGTAATCTTGATACGATACAAAAGCACTTGGCATGCTTTATCCTGTTTGAATGCTCCGACTCTACTGTTCCAAGTGTGGTTAACATGCAAAGTGTAACATGCAACAACCCCTAAGAACATTT
>NW_017729009.1:3256769-3258749 GCF_001723915.1 Gavialis gangeticus | reverse complement strand
CAACAACCCCTAAGAATATTTGAAACAATTTTTCCCTCCCCATAAAACAAAACTGTTTTGGGGCTTTAGCCCCAAACTAAAATTGAGCCATCACAACCTAAGGCTCTCAGATACCATCATCTAGGGAGGGAATAAGGCCCTCACTTTACACATACAGAAAATAAGAGCTGAGACAGGTAAGGTAAGGGCTGGCTCTCTGAAGATGCCAAGCACCCGCATTCCCTGGTGAAGTCAGTGCGCAGCAGAGATGCTCGTAAGTGCAATCGTCACTTATATGGATGCCTAATGTTAGGTCCCCAAATGTGCCGCCCTTACCTCCTTTTGTTCCTCCTCATCCTCATTTCCTTGGTCATTCGTGGTCTCCCCAGAGTAATAGATCTTGTTGCTGGTCAAGACAAAGTAATGTGGGTTCCACTCCTTCAGGGAGACACAGAAAGAAACCTCTGTCAAAAAGGATTCATTCAAGAAGCATGCAAGTCTCATGCCTTGCTGCAGAGTTTTTCACTCTGTAGCTGGTGGGAATAACAAACGGAGTTTAACTGGTGAATTTTAGGGCTCACATAAGAAAATGATCAATGACAGACGTAAGCTAAGACCCAGGCAGGGTTTTAAGACACCAAGGGCGTGTCCAGACAACTGCAGTCATCCGTTAGGGAACACGTTTGCAGCGTGACATACCGTGCAGTCCAGGGTTTTCAGCACTGCAAGGGCACGCTGCCTGAGCATGCGCTGCTCCTTTTTTTTCCCCCGTTTTTTTTTTTGACCCCGGATATCTAGGGGTCTACACAGACAGACAGATGTGGGGAAAAAAACAAACTTGAAGCAGTGCACACTTGGGCAGCATGTGCTGCTAAAAAGCAGAGTCGGGCTTGGAGCCGCGCTGCGGCTGCTGGCCAGGTTCTGCCCGGCAGAATCGTTGTGCCTGCAGCCCCGGGAGGCCCTCAGGCAAGGCTCCTGGGACCAGCACAGTGCTAGCCCCAGCCTCCCCTACTGCCCCCAGGGCAACTTGCCGCATGCCAAAGCATGCATGGCATTGGCCTTCCCTGGGAACAAGCAGCTGCAGTGCAAGGTGCACCACTACTACTTGCCCCTGTGGAATCAAATGTCCACACATGACTGGACGCACCCCAATAAGTTAAGATGACCCTGCTAATTCAACTTCAGAAACACTTTCCAGAACAAACTACCACAATAGCACTAGATTGCAAATTGTTTTGTGATGCAAACTGATTGGGGAATCAGACAAAGGATTCTTGAAAACACTGTAAATGGATACTGCCAATGGGACACAATTTAAAAAAAATACAACTCAGAAGAGATTCAGGTCCTGAACTAGAGCCAGAATCCTTTGAACACTTTAGGCTGTTCTCATTTACTGACTCGCACCCTTCTCGGGCAGGATGGCTTCATAGGACACAAAGGTTAGTGATTTGCCCACTAAGGTCTTGTTTGGTTTACAGAGGTCCGATTGGCTGAATAACCCCTAGGCAACCTGAAGTAGATAGTGTTTCTGCTGCTGTCAAACCTACGTGGTTGATGGGATCTTCCAGGTAAAGGATCCCATTCTTTATCGAGTTGCTGATATCATTCTCTGAATACATTATGGATGTTGGCAGCTCCTCATAAGCACTGCCCTCCGCCAGCTTCTTGTGCTGCAGAACAAGATATGCAAGTTAAAACACCTCAGAGGAGGAAAGGTGCTTGCAAAGGAAATGGTGTTATTTTGTTTCTGCCCCTGACTTGAGCATCCTTAAAGTTCTTCTGATCACTACGAAGGACTCCCTCCAGATCATAATCACTAGATAAAAAGTTCCCCCCAACTTGCCCCACTTCAGTGAAGTGTCAAGAGTGATGCTAAAAAAAACTGCTGTGCACTTGTGCCCTCTGGCTTTGCAAGAGCCTCGATGGACAATTTTACCTGAGACAAAAGAGAGGTAGTTAGCCACGTTAGTCTGAAGTCAGGCAGAAAGCAGGATAGGG
>NW_017729009.1:3249180-3251769 GCF_001723915.1 Gavialis gangeticus | reverse complement strand
GCACTTGTGCCCTCTGGCTTTGCAAGAGCCTCGATGGACAATTTTACCCGAGACATAAAAGAGAGGTAGTTAGCCGTGTTAGTCTGAAGTCAGGCAGAAAGCAGGATAGGACTACACCTTATAGACTAACTGAATCAGAGATGCATAAGCTTTCATAAGCAAGAGCTCCCTAGCATCTTGCACATCCCCAATTCAGTTAGTCTATAGGGTGCATCTCTACCCTCCTTTTATGTGAGATATGCCACGACTCTGGAAACAGTTTTTACAATTTAATGGCAATTAGACCCTATACCAATTGGTCTAAAGAGACAACTCCAAAAGCCCAGAATGAGATTCTTTCCAGAGGTCACTTAATTTTACAGTAAAGATAGACGTTCGCAGTTCAATTAACAATCATGTGTTTATCTGGACAGGCAAAACCCACATCTGTGCAGGTTACTGAATTAAATGAACCTTGAGATCTGTACAGTTCTAACAAGCAGTAATCATTCTCTATAAATTGACCAGAAGGACCCGAATCCCACCCAATTCTCCAAAGGAGAGATATGCTCCTCAACTCTACTTGCTTTTCTAGGACAGGATCCCCCTTTTAAGCAGCTGATGCTTTTAGAAAAGTAGAAAGCGTCCACTGCCAATACAAGAGCCCACAGTAACCAGATGGTGTGGCTGTACAGACAATGAAGCAAATAATGAACAGCTTTGACAAAGAGAGGGGAGGGGGGGAAACTAAAGATGGAACCTGAAGCCAGACCACCAGACAGTAACATCTGGATCCTGATCCACAGTCTGACTTTTCCTGATGCCTCCAGAAAAATCTAGCCTAATTCACCACAGCTGGGAAACAAAATGATCATGTGGGCTTCCAACCCACTTAAAAGGAACTCTCCCCTGAGCTACATGAGCTCCCTTGATTTGTGCGCTCCCCATCCCCACTTTACATGCAAGATGTGGCCTGGAAAAGGAATTTTACCTTAATGAGAATCTTCCTCTTAAGCTGGTTTGGAGATGGGAGCCCATCAGCAGAAATATCTACTGGTTTGGTCAAGAGCATGTCCCCAAAGACTTTCTTAAAATTCTGAGCCATGTTTCTCTGTTGGGCAATGCTGCAATGATCCTCAATGGACAGGATGACAGGATAACTGGCCGGTGGAGATGCAGAAAGGAACGAAAAAGTTAAATATCAGAGCAGTGTCTCAGCGGGACTGAAGAACTGGGCACGTTAATCTTGTCTTGTGTATCAGCCAATCATCATCTCTCCAGAAGCTTCTCTTTCTGTGATTTTCACATGGCCCAAGAACAGCGGGTCTAACTGACTTACCAACCCCAACACGTATCATATCAGAAAAGCCCATTATTCCCAGTGTACACATGGAGGAACTGGAGCGCACCAACCTGACCAAGGTTACACAGAAGACCATGGCAGAGGTAGGACTTGAACTCTGGCCCTCTTTGCTTACTTTCACTAAGTAATGAAGTATTTCAACTGCTGAACAGATTATTCTGGAGGCTGGACAGAGCTTCTGGAGCTTAGCCTCCATATTAGGACATCAAACATTAAAGGACACTTGGAAATTCAGGTATAAGGACTCTACCCTGCATCAGGGAGTTAAAGACAGAGCTAGATCGGAGCTCCCTGATGCTAAGTTCATGTTCATTGATCAAACTGGAAAGTGTTTATGTATTAAATCCACTTCTGTGCAGAAAGGCAAGTCACTTCACTCCCACCCAAACCCTAATGTGGAGGTTTGTCAAGTCCCTGGCACATAAGTGTTTCACCCCAGTTGAATCTGGTTCAGCTCTATAAAGTCTCTGCTTTCAGTACACCATGCTAGACTCAGCAAACTGCTGATGAGTGAGATCCCAGGATCCCTCCTTGACTTACTCAGAGGTCACAAAGGCATGCTCCTTGATGGTGACCAAGACATCAGAGAATTTGATTTTGGTGGTTAAGGTGTGTCCATGATAAATCACTGGCATCCCATCTGGGCCATCCCAGCAATCCACTGCAACAGAACCAAATGGGAAACTTAACTGAAGCCCAGTGACAAGACAGACAGAGATACAAGGGCTGAACTGAACTGCAGAGTTATGTGCAGTGAGATCTACATTGGATAGGAAAAAGGAGTGGTGAAATGCATGTTCTTTTTGAGAGAACAAATATCCAATGTAGTGAGAGACAGTCACACAATCTCATTAACCCCTCTGATGCCTGCACATATACAAACTGAAGCCTGGCACATTACACTTAAGATAAGATTCACCAGTTAATCCCAACAGCGAGCAGAGCTCCCAGCTGCAGGATCTTGCTACTGGCCAGTGTAGGGAGAGCCTAGGATCATGATTCCAGGCTCCCGCTGCACTAACAATAAGGTGTGGTGGGATCTGATGCTGGATCCCGCAATCACATCTCCTGCCATGTATATGTGGCATGGCAGGAACTGTGACTGGGGAAGTCCTGCAGCAGATCCCATCATACCTTTGCCTGTATATCTGCCAGAAGCCTGAGTTAGGTTGGGTATAACTGGAGTCATAATAATATGCAGCAGGACCCGACAACAATACTGATGTCAGCACTTCCTGCGTCTTTCA
>NW_017729009.1:3241491-3244180 GCF_001723915.1 Gavialis gangeticus | reverse complement strand
GCATTGTCGGCCCATGTTCATCTTGGAGTCAATAATGACTCCAAGATCCCTTTCTGCCTCCGTGCTCTCGAGTAAGGAGTTCCCCACTGATGTCAGCACTTCCTGCGTCTTTCATGCAACACCCTGATAACACTCCACCAACTTCCATGGTGGAAAGCTAAAAGAGCAAATCAGGTCAAAGCTAAAAGAGCAAATCTCTTCCTTACAGGTGGGGACAAAATACGGTGATAAAGTGATGACTCACCAAGGTCACGGAGCAAGTTAGTGTAAGAATGAGATTAGAGCCTGATTGAGCTGACTGACATTTTCTGACTGAAACTTTCTTCCCCAGTTGAAAAAAAAAAAAACAAAAAACTTTTCTTGAAAGTGAAAATATTTCAGGAAAACAATTTAATTTGCACTGAATTTCCACTGCTCTGATGAACCAGAGCAGTGTTCATCAGACCAAATATTTAGAAAATATTTCTAAATGGAAATTTGTTTCGCTGCAAGCCTACAGTACGCGTTGTTTTTTTCTTGAAAAAAAATATTTCTCAAGAGAGACTGTTTCACTCAGAGGATTTTGTGGAGAAGACTAGAATTTTTTTTAAACCAGCTCCATTCCCAGACTCCTACGCTTGTGTCTTACTGCAGAAGCAGGTTGTCTCCTGGAATACC
Organism: Gavialis gangeticus; assembly: GCF_001723915.1. NCBI lineage: Eukaryota > Metazoa > Chordata > Crocodylia > Gavialidae > Gavialis > Gavialis gangeticus. The sequence continues at coordinate 3,243,523 of NW_017729009.1, read as the reverse complement.
GCATAAGGAGAGAGAAAGATAAAGTCCCAGTCCTTATTCCTAGGCCAAAATGTTTTAAATATGGGATGGGGTATAAAATAGTTGGAGCTCTACCTGCATTACTGCCCTATTACTCAGTGTATTACCTGGCACAAGATGGAAACATGGCTGCACACCCTCTAAAATAGCTCAAGAGACAGCCCCCCAGGCAAACCATTTCCTAAAAGGGAAGGCTCACACACAGCACTACAGCTTCTCCTTTATCTGCAATAGGAGCCAGAGGCCTCATGAGAGAGCAGTATGCCATTGCTGAAAGACAGAAGCCAGCCCGTTGCTGGGTACTCACATTCAATGCAGCGGCAGCCCATGCGCAGGCAGCGAGCATATGCTTCCAAAGAAGACTCACTTGAGAACTGGTCTCCTGTCAGGTACCTTTGATGCAGAAGAAACATGCTGTCAGGAAGTGAATGCTGTGAGACCTTTTCAAAGGGCCTCACATAATCAAGTAGGTTGGTGCAAAACTTGAGGAGAGGGGAGAGAAGGGGAGACCTCCCAAATACCCCATGTCCAAACCTACATGAAAGGTGCGAGTCCAGTCACCCCCCGCACTGCTGGGCTACAAATTCAATCCTCAGATCTGTGCATATTCCTGCTGTGGCATCTCTGACTGAGCAAACAGGCATATAAACTCCAGCGAACGATAGTGCCATTCGCTCTGCCAGACTAACACAAAGTCACTAGTAGTGGCCTTAAAGAGGACATTTCCTTTCCACGTTTCTAAAAGTTTTTTGTGTTGTGGTAAGCGAAACAGCTGATCTTGCCTTGCCAGGGTTTTTCTTACAAGCCTCTTTAGAGGCTAGGGAAGTTAAGAACATCAAGAGAAGCAAAATGACTGGACAACAGCCTAGGCTCTCAACCTCCTACCAATGCAGAGGTGCATCTGGCCACACACAGATGGAAGCACTAAGAATCAAGCAACAAGGAAGACTGGACTATGGGGAAATAGGTATCCTCAATGTAGCTGACCACAGAATGGAAGTCCTCTGGCCCTGGCATGTCACAGGGTTTGTGTGAAAGGGTCAACAGAGAAGTACAATACCACAAAGCAGAACAGGACATCTGGAAGAGTGGGAACAAGATGGATGGAATGAGAGAAGTTTCCTTTGCCCTTACGTGTTATGTGAGGAGGATATCCAGTAATGGGAGAGGGGGTTATTCATGTTCTCTAGACACACCGCGTCCAGCTGTGAGTTCCAGATGCTGTTCTCTTTGGAAAACAGGAAGGTGAGAAACTGGCCAGAAAGAAACAAGAAAGCGTTAGTGTGAAATAGGATTTTACGCTGGTGATAAGGCAGACACAGACATGGGCCTGGGACAGTGCAGACCCCACCCAACCACCAAAGCCAACGGGGGGGCTGCTCAGTGACTCGTACAAATACAAACAGTAGAAAGGTCTGAGTCAATCCCCACTGAAGTCACTGGACTGATTCAGCTGGGAGCAAGATTAAAGTCCCAGCGCTGGAAGACTCCACTGCTTTGCCCTTCTTACACTGGTTACAGCTTCACCTTCTTTTCTGAAACTCAGAATGCATTTATACCAGCCAGGACCATTAACCTGAATTTAATCTTTTTCTGCCAACAGTTTTGACTATTTCGAATAATTATCAATGCCCAAATAGTTCAAATTTCAAGAAAATACTACAATGTCCAGTGGGTTCTCCCAATGTCATGAGATCATTACACAGGGAAATCAGGTTCCTGCTGTCCAGTCTGTGTCACAGGGAGAGGGGACTTAAATTTTCTTGTGAGCCATAGTGACAGTATAGCTTTTTGAAGTCATTTGACTAAAGAGATACAACAATGGCTGATAATGGCACTGCAAGCAGCATTTGTTAATGTGGACCAAAGGTCATACAAACCAGCACACACCCACTCAGACTCTGAGTCACATCACACAGAGTGACTGAGGCTCTCTTTCACCTTATTCTCAACTCCCTTCCACCTCCACACATACTCCCCTTCTGCAGCAATAGCTGTCCAAGTGTCTTACCTC
>NW_017729009.1:3236245-3236491 GCF_001723915.1 Gavialis gangeticus | reverse complement strand
TCTCTTTCACCTTATTCTCAACTCCCTTCCACCTCCACACATACTCCCCTTCTGCAGCAATAGCTGTCCAAGAGTCTTACCTCATCGAAGGAGAAATAAGGCTCTTCAATCTCCCTCAGTGGATCTCTCAGAAAGCTAAACATGAACTCCTGCACCAGGTTCAGGTCTGTAGCCCAGAGCTCCTGCATACACAGAGGGCATGGGGAGGGGAACAGTTTTGAGTTATACAAGGTGAAGCTTTGATTA
>NW_017729009.1:3233030-3236017 GCF_001723915.1 Gavialis gangeticus | reverse complement strand
CCCCCCCCCCCCCCCCCCAAAAAAAAACCCCAACTTACAATTCCTTCAACTAGAGGATCTACTGTATATAGCTGAATACAAGATGAGGCCCCCCCCCCATGGGGAGAAACCCCCCCCATGTTTTATAATCACAGACAAGGAAATCTCACTAAATACCTTACCTATCATTAAACTTCTGCCACAAGAAGTATGTGCTCCGCAATGGAAACCAACTATGAAGCTGCTTAAATGCAGCCAACACTGAGCAAGACTATACAATACATGGCCCACACTGAGTTCCCGTTCCCCTGTCCCCTCGCTCAGCTCACCATCTGATAGTCCAGTAAGAATTTCTGGAAATCCAGCAAGGACACCCGGTAGTGTTCAGCTCTCTCCCCACTTCTGGAGGAAGAAACAAAAGACACCGAAATCAGTGATCCCATCAGGCTCTGGCATCCACAGGATATAGGAAGTTACTACTGATCCAAATAGCACGTGCTAGGAACCAATTCAACATACCTCAGAGAAACACAGTAAAGCCCCACCCCATTGCAAAAGAGAGTGTGCAACACACACGCACAAATGAAAGAAGCACACCAAGACAGATTCAGGAACTCCTCTGATCCACCTGTACCTATGCCTCAGGGCACCTTGATACCAGAAAGAGAACATCAAGGGAGAAAACCCAGGGAAACACAGAAAAAACAGCTAAGCAACTAGAAGGACTGATTTATAACCAACGATTAAAAGGGGCTCGACAGGGCCAGGTAGACCTAAGGATTAACTCGAGGCAGGAAATGTTAAAGCTCCATGGATATCTGAAGGGCATGCACATCAAGGAGGTAGAGCAATTACTATACAACAGGGAACCAGAATGGGGGGTGGGATAAAGCTGAAGAAAAAAGTCTTGCTATTTATTTGTTCTCAACTTCCCCCTAGTGAAAGGCACTGCACTGTGGAAGGGTCAAACAAGGGGCAGAAGGGAAGCCCTGATGCTTGGGATTACTAGAACTAGAACAGCTAAGGCACGAGAGAGATGAACCGAGTGAAGTATTGGGTCTTTCCATCCCTGCCTTCTACGAATAGGTTTAACAATGTATTTAGCTGCAGCACAACTGTACACTGACCCTTGAGGAGTGTGGTTGGACAACGTACTTCAAGAATCGCTTGGGTAGAACCAACGCTAAGGGAAATCCACTACCAATGGCCTAAACCAAGCAGTGCCTCTCAAGTCCCCTGGTCCGGGCGTGTGCCGCTTGTGCTGGGTGAAGCACAGGTCCTGGGATGCATGCCGCACATGGTACCTGCACTACCTGGTCTGGGACCCACGTTGCCTGTGGGTCCTGGAGCAGGTTCTGCGTGTGGCATTCCTGGGTGCTGAGCATGGAGCTACAGTCCAGTGGTGTTTGGGTCCTCAGACCCAGGGGCAGCACCAGGCCAGACAGTGGGGCACCAGGAACAGAAGCCGGCCCATGAGCCTCATCTTTGACACCCTTGGCCTAAACAAGCTTGGCCTCTTGAAGGAGACTGCCAACACTGTGGCCAATGGAGGATGGCTTTTGTGATGCAATGCATGGCCTCCTGGAAACCATACTGATGTTACAAATGGAGTGCAACCAGCTTGGGCTGGATTCCCTTAGGACAGCTTGAGACAAGGGGCTCCATTACTAACCTCCTGATCTAGTAGTTTTGAAAGAGTAAAAGTGAATCCTCTCTGGTTATGATCCAGATCATGCCTGGATGTATAGCTGCAGACACCAAACCAAGTTTAAAAAGGAAAAGAAAGATTCTTGCAGCTCCAGCAAAATTAAAGTTATTTACCTTTCCAGAAATGGGAGGTCCATCTGCAACAAAAAAAAGCAACAAACATCAGCCTTTCCACTTGGCTTCCATGGCAAGAATTCAAACATAGCTTGGTCACGAATGGAACAAAGGTATTAAAGTAGTGGCTCCCTACGTGGCCCTCTTCTCTTAGATCCTTTGTTGACATTTCACTTGAACTTAGGTCAGCTGTACTTCAGACTAAAGCCTGTGCTAAAACAGAGGTACCTGGGACAAAAAGTCCCTCTCTCCTCCCACAAATACCAAGCCCCCATCAATTAAGCCCAGCACCCACCACCCTTCATAGGACTATCTTACCTTTACCAGGCTAAATTTAACACCATGCTTCACCTTGTGCTACTGAGCCACCCATGCTACCACAAATGGGGACAAGCCACAAGTTCTAATCAGGCAGCACTGTGCAACTACTTTCACACTGCCTGGACTGATAGCACAACAGGCAAAGCTTTCAATGGGAGCTCATCCTGATGACAGAAGCTGCCCCACCATCCTAGGAGGTACCTGGCAGGACAGCAGTTCTTTCTGCTCTTTCACGCCTCTGGAACTGGATACAGTGATTAAAAGCAAAGCCCCTGGAAACAGATGCGTCCCGACCAAAAAGAAAGCTCCATGCTAAAAGTTTGATCATCCCATTCTTATCTGAGCAGAACAGTTAAGGGAAGCCACATGCTCAGAGGAAGCCAGAAACTCCACACAACACAGCTGAGCCCTCTGGAAACAACATTTCATCCAGCACTCATGAGGAAACAATAGGATGCACAGCAGGAGATGGCTCCACTGTGAAATACTTAATTCTCTCCGTCACCAGATTTGCTGATGTTATGGCAACCCCTGGCAATGTCATGCATAGCACTCTAGGCTGGAAGCTCACTGCCTGCCTCCCTCCCAATTGACACACTCCCCTACTCATTACCCTGCCCCCAGACACTGAGAAACAGGCTAGCATCTCAACCTCTGAAGTGGATACACCCAGCTTTCATACTGTTGCAAGAGCACACAAAGCAACAGGGGGAAGTGGGAAGCCAGCAGATATGGCGAAATGTGCAATGACACTAGAAAAGCATGGGAGGTGGGAGTGGAACGGAGCCCTGTAGCCACTGGGAGGGGATCACCTACTGGGGAGGAAGATGCTGGAAGGTGCACTGCAGCTGTCAAGGAGAGGGAAT
>NW_017729009.1:3222728-3228030 GCF_001723915.1 Gavialis gangeticus | reverse complement strand
GAGGGGATCACCTACTGGGGAGGAAGATGCTGGAAGGTGCACTGCAGCTGTCAGGGAGAGGGAATCAAAGGCAGGCATGCTATGGGCAGACAGGTACACCATAGGGCACGTGGCAGCAGAGGAACTCCTCTTTTAAAAATTGGTTTTACACCAGGGAAAAATCCATCAGCTAATGAAGGAAGAGAAAAAAGATAGACTTGGATACTTGCACTCAAGATTTTGGATGTTCCAAAAGGGCATGGGAATGCCTGCTATACAGACTTAAGAGCAAATCCAAATATTTGAACACAAGCCCAGGACACCTTTACTACAGGTTTGGCAGAGAAAGCAAGCTCATGGAGGCAGGACAGCATCCACTGCAACCAGGGGAAAGGGAAGCAGAAGGACAGAGTGTGTAAAGGCAACAAGGGGGTTACATGGCAAAGCAATGCCTGGCGTGTGAGCTCCCTGCAAAAATGGCTCATTTCCTCCCCATCCCTCCCCAAGGCCTGAGAATCTGAGCCTTCTCACCGTTTTCTGGGCATTGAACATCAGGCTTCGGTAAAGCTGAGCAAACTGGCCGTATGTTATATCCCCATTCCTCTGTTCCACATCCTACAGCCAAGAAAAGCAGAAGTATTAGAACAACAATAATCCACCAGGGAGACTGACCTGCTCATGGCTTGGAAACACTTTCCTGCACTGGGGCCTTCTGCAGGAGGCAAGGAGTCCCTGCAGAGAAGGGAAAGGGCCAAGGAGAAGAGGATGGCCAAAACTTGGCCCACTGGCACTCATGGTCCAAGTGGCCATGCCCAGAAATTCAGGTTTCCCTCCTACAAGTATCACCAGAGGAGGTCTCACAAAACACTCATTTATCTGCAGAAGATGCAAGATATTACCACTCCTAGAGGTATAAGCTGCTTATCAATTGCTGCACTATGTGAGAGGTGGTGCCCCATAGCCTCGTCCATACTTTCAGGCCTATTTGTAATAGAGAACAGGAGGCAATCATCAGATGATCATATTCTACTGTCCCTCAGTACTTCCTGTAATGCAGGGGCTCACCCAACAGACAGGAGCAGGTACTCAGCCTGGCCTCTTCTGCACCTGCCAAGGGGAGCTGGACTCTTCACAGGAAATCTGAATCCCTGTTGCACTCTTGCATAAGAAAGACAAAGACAGCCTTCGCAGCTTGGCATCCCTGTTCAGTGCACGGCTATGTGGCTAAAGTAGGAGACCGAGACTGCAGAACGTGCTGGCTTTAATTCCCATCTGTGCCACTGACGTCTTGTGCCTGTGGCACACCCAGCAACCCTGTCTATAAAAGGGGGCTCTTGTTTGCTTACTTCCCAGAAACGTGAAGCTCACTGATTGCACATGTGCCCAGTGCTTTGAATTCCTCTGATGACAGTGATTGCCAATCCAATGGGGTGGGACCCTGAAGAGACTCGGTGGTCGTGAGACTGATGGACAGTTATCCACTCCTTTCTAGATCAGTCTTGCCAGCTGCCCTGGTTACATGGTGACCAATGACTTGGCCAGCTCCAGGATCAGCTCACTGTTTTCAGAAGACTATGTGTAAGATCAGCTAGCAATCTACTGGTCTGAACTCCTCCTCTCCTGCAGCTTGTGGCTGAGTCAGGACAGACAAGAAATCAGAGGCCGCAGCATGCACCTCTCGCCCATGAGCAAGGGAACACATGGGGAGCAGGAGCTAAAAAACACATGGGACAGAACAGAGGGGAATAAATATAAGGTGGGAAGTCAGGGGCAAGGTAAAAATGGGTGGGACAAACGGAACTGGCCAGAAACAGGCCAGGGGCTGGGTGCAGTGGGACCGTTAATTTACCAAAAGGGGAGGTGGGAAGACATTTCTTTGAGGACAGGCTGGAAACTGCTGCACGACAGCAACATGCAGCAGAAGAATGGTCACAGGTACAGCCCATTAAAAACCAGGCAACAGGCTGCAGAGGAGCCCTGCAGGGTGGAAACCAAGAACTCACCGTTAACCTCTCCCGCAAGAACCGCATGTTTGGGACCCGGTAGTTGACTTGAGAGAGCATGTTTTTCAGATCCTTGGCTGAAATCCTGCTTGCCAGGGGAAACAGAACCATAGTTAGATACTCAGCTTGCATGGCCCAAACAGCCCAACCCCAAAACTTTGGTGCTCCACCCATAAAGCAGAGCACTTCTGAAGGGAAGCAAAAAGCAGTAGCCACCCAATATAGCCCAGCGTGGCAGCAATCAATGAATGTGTCAACAGTGCACACGAGCTGCACACTGTACCTGCTGGGGGCTGGCAGAGCAAGCCCTCTGGCCCCCTCAGTCCACAGAGGGCAATGCAAACCCACTCAGGGTAGACGGAGGCACTGGGCTTCAACTGGCCACAAAATTTTTCCAGGAACAACTTAGTGCTATTCTGGGGGATGAGAGAGGTGGGATTGACCGAGTCGCACAAGCATTTGCCCTTCAGCCCAGGCAGTCACAACAGAATGAATCGTGGAGCCTCCCAACCTCTGGCTACAACAGAAGTGATTGCAAAACGAACGGGTGTAGGAGAAGGAAAAGGGAGGACTAGGATGGTTGGCAAAGAGAGACCATATAAGTGAGCATCAGGAAGGCAAGACCAGAGGCAAGACACACCTGCTCACTATGGGAGCAGTTCGGCATTGTTTTACTCCTTTGGACAAAGGTTCGCCATCTGTCTGAGGGAAAGGAGACAAGACCTCATGTGCACTGAGCTACAATGCCCAGAGAAGGCTCCCAATTGCCAGGAACGTGAGGAAGCCTGGAGGCTCCCACGCCAGTGTATGGTTGGTGCTGGTTTGGGCACTCTCTACAGAAAAAAAGAAGACTAGCTTCTAACCACAGGACAGGGAATTTCAGCAGAAAAACCACAAGCCCAGCACATGGCTCCCTCCCCCTTTGTACAGCCAAGTAAACCACCCAGCTGGCAACAGGCAGTCAGTTGCAAAGATGGATATCTCCATTTGTGACTTCCCCCTTCCAGGAAAGAGTTAGCCCCTCAGATTATGGGCACAGCTTTATCTTGAAAGGGAAGATAAAAAAGATGGTTTAATATCTTAGGATGGGAGAGCAACATTTAACAGCGATTTACCGAGTACTGTGCAGCTCAGAGAGAAGGCACGCATGTGTGTACAGAGCACAGCTGCTGAGGCCTCTGGAGGGCTGGTTTGTTTGGTGTGCATGACATGGTACATGGGGGCTGTAAGGGGACAGGACTCCAAGGAGAACAATGCTGGTGGCCTGCAACTGGCACTACTGCATGCCTGATGCCAGGAGGCGGCACATGTCCAGAGGTCAGACCACTGCAGCAGGTAGTTTAGGACAAGCATCAAGAGACAAATCACAAAACAGGTGCCACAAGGTAAAACACCCTAGGAGACACTTCTTGTCACCACCCAGCCTTTGTCCATCTTCCCTGTACATGCACAGACACGCACACACAAAGCGTGCAGGTCATTTTTGAGGATCCTCAGACTTGTGTGTTTGGGGAGGGGAAGTTTCGGCAGCAAGAGAAAGCCAGAGGCTGCAGAGGCATGCCAGGATAGGACAGGACCCCTGCCCCTCTAGAAACTTGGGTGCAGATGACAGGGGGAATTGGCTGGCCTTCAAACAACCACTGCCTACCTTGGCCTAAAGGACTTCTTGTACTGGAAGGAGACAACAAATTGGAATAGCAGCAATGCCATGTGAGGCGCCAGGGAGGCACTAGTCACTAAGGCACACAGGCAGAGATGTTTTGGGGAAGACTTCATAGCTTCAATCCACACTAAAAGGACTGGCCCTCCCAGGGAAAATGAAGTTTGTTCAATACCTGCACCTTATACACTGAGCCAAGTGAGAGAACTGCCTGGCAGCAATAATACTGGAAATCCAGCAGTGAAAGGCAACAGCAGCAAAAAAAGAAAAAGAAAAAAAAAATCAACATTTATCTTTAAATCTTTGCGTTTACTGGCATCCTGCCATTTTCTAGTCTCCCCACGCTCATTTTCCATGATGCATGCATGAGAAACAGAAGATGTGCGCGTGTGCGCACACAAACAAGCAAGAATATATATGCCTTAGCTTTCCAATCCCTCCCATTACAAACATACATTTCCCTTCCCACCATGCACACTGAAAACCTTGGCAGAAATCTTTCCCTGCCACGAAGACACAACTTCCAAAAAGCCCAGAGAGAGGAAGGCTAAGAGATAAATGCCGGGGCTAGTGTCAGCATATACTGGATGAATCCCAGGCTGAAGGAGCCCGTAGCAGCTGGGAGCTACCACACAACCCAACACAAACTCTTATTCGCTGAGCAGCTCATTCTCAGATCCTAGGGAAGAAATAAGTTGTCTTGACATAAAGACTGGGACCAGTACAAAAGAACTGCGATGACAGAGTATCAGAAGCATGCTACAGGGCCATGCCAGCTGTCACCACACTCAGAGTAGCTGGTCACCAGATCTCAGCGGGATCTGGTGCTCTAACACAGTCCATTGCTTCAGATCCTTGTGCAAATAAACTGGGATCTGAGGCAAACAGCACTGGGAAACAAACAGGTCAGGCTGAGCCCACTTCCAACGGGAGCAGCTACAGACTGCAAATCTCTATTCAACATAATACAGGGCTTGGAAATGTATGCTGGCACTGCCTGCAATTACTACAACTTAGAAAGCAAGGCCCAGGCCAGATCTATGGCCCCCACCCAGAGAGACTCACAGGGGGCACAGGTCTTGTGTCATCTGACACCCACAGTCTCAGTGAGCTGTGCTCAGAGAGAGCTCCAAGCTGGGTACCTGCAGGGTCCGACCCCTTTCTGCCATAGGGGAACAGCATGAGTCGCACAGATTGAAGGCGAGAGGTCTCAGCAGCCTATGGCAATGTCATGTCAGGTACAACAGGAGGCAGACACCTCAGCAACTCCGACCCACCCAGGTTATTACAGACACAGCTCCTTTTTGGCAGTCTGCAGCCTGGGATGGAGAGTCAAGGCTGTGAGAGGCAGAGAGAGGTGGCACTGAGAAAAAGGGCAGAAAATGCAAATGCTCAACACAATCTGACCTCTCAGATAAAAAATTCACACAATTCGTTCACTCACTGCTGAACATGCTGACCCACATAGTTTCATAGATTTAGGGTCGGAAGGGACCTAGTAGATCTTCTAGCCTGACCCCCCGCCAGGGCAGGAGAACAACAAAACCCCAAAACAAGAAACGGGACTCAAATGAGTCCAGCCAGGTAGGCATCCAGCCTCTTCTTAAAGACCCCCAGGGTAGGGGCCAGCACCACTTCCCTTGGAAGTTGGTTCCAGCTC
>NW_017729009.1:3218459-3221536 GCF_001723915.1 Gavialis gangeticus | reverse complement strand
ACCTGGGGGGAGGTGGGTAGCGGAGTCCCCCAGGGCTCGGTCCTGGGGCCTGCGCTGTTCAATTTCTTCATCAGCGATCTAGATGATGGGGTGGAAAGTAACCTGTTTAAATTCGCTGATGACACCAAAATTTGGGGGGAGGTGAGCACGCTAGCAGGGAGTGAGAGATTGCAGAGGGATCTGGATAGGTTACAGGGGTGGGCTAACAGGAACAGGATGCGTTTCAACACGGACAAGTGCAGGGTGCTGCACTTGGGCAGTAGGAACCAGCAGCACACTTACACATTATCTCTGTAGCCAAGAAACACGGTGAAGTTCCAAAGCGAAAACCAGCATCTGACAACTACGATAGTGGTTTTCAACCTGTGATCCATGGACCCCCCTAGGGGCCCACAGACTATGTCTAAGGGGTCCACAAAAGATGGCTATGATCAAAAGTATATAAAATACCCACACCTACAATTTAAAGGGGTCTGCACCTCCATTCATAGTCTTTTAGGGGTCCGCAAATGAAAAAAAAAGGTTGAAAACCACTGCCAAGACGTACGATTGCCCAAATGCCAGTGGATGAATCCCAAGCAAGTCAGTGTGAGATACAGATTTGTCTGCAGAAAATTGGATGCTCCCTACAACCTACAGGTGCCAATCTACTCCCCAGGGAGGGGAACTGGAGGGATTTTCCTTTGTAGTATTTGCAGGAAAGCATTGATTAAATTCAGTAAAAACCTGTCCTGCTGCATTCCAGAGAGATACAGCCCAAGATGGACAGTCTTAAGAGCCTGCAGTATGAGGATTACCTCCAGTGATTAAGTCAGGAAATGGAACCCAGTAATTATCTGTTTATTATTTCCAGACCTCAGTGGATGAGCCAAGAGTCCCGTCTGCCAGGTTACTGCTTTCCAAGGTGGGAGGGAAAACAGAGAAGGATTAACCCTACACTCACAAAAGGCAGAACAAGACTGATGTGGGTAGGGAAGCCTGCAGTAGTTCCATCTCATCACTGGGGAGGATGGCTCCATGCCGTTTTTGTTTAGCTGCTTCAGTATTGCAGCCTCCTGACTCTCACCAGTGACAATGCTTCAGCTGAGCATTAGCAGGAGCAGATGACCACAGGGGGGCAGGGTTTGCCACACATCACTGAAGTTCTGGCAGCTGACAAGTGACAGTCAGCCCAGTTGCAATGGTATTAATAGGGAGGAAAAAAGCAAAATGAAAATCACAGCAGTGGATGAGCCCAGTTTCTTCCCATCTGCTCCTGGGAGGCAGCCAGGAGTTGGAATGAATTTGATTTATTGTAGCGCTGATGATGTGACAGTGCTGAGAGCTTCAGATGGGCAGCTGTCCATTATTTTAGAGCTAAAAACTAAAAATAACATAACAGGCCTCTGCTTATAGTAGGTTTTGTTTGGTTGGTTTTTTTAAAGGTATCTAAAGAGGCTCAGGCATAGCTAAGCATTCAAACACCCATCCCAGCTATCATCTCTTCTGGCAAAACAAGCCCCATCAAATCCTTTGTACTGTAACTTTGCCCTCAAAATGCAATTGAAACTAATGCTAATGCTTTCTGGATTAGCTTGGGGGGGGGGGATGTGAACTTGCTGTTCTTATCCCCCTTCTGAAAACACTGGTGTGGCAAATGAAATGCTGATCAGCCATTATGTGTATATATATGCATTTGTGGGGCTCACCCTCAGATCTGCAAGCCTGTCAACATTTTGGTCATTGTGTGGGAAGACTGCTGGCATACGTGAAGCTAGTTTATAATGGGTCTTGGTAGAAAACTGGGCCCTCATTATGCCAATCAGTTACAAAGCTGCATAAGTATTTATGAGAGCACTATCATTGCAACCAGTGAAACGGCACATGCCAGCTTGCTGGACCAGGACCCCAGTAATGAATGCAAACAGGGATGATCTTTTCCAGCTTCCAAGAACCTGGTACAACAGGGTTGGGGTGGAAGGTGGGGAAGGATGAGGGAGTGATTATTGATGCTTTTTAAAAGATCCTTACTTTTAAACATGCAGCTTAGTCTCCTTTTCAAAAGCCACTTCCAGGTTCAAAGCCAGAGATGAAATCCCAGCTCCCAATCCAGACTCCCTGTTTCACCCCACCCTTCTTAATTCCCTCTAACTGCTGCATGTTTTACTAAAGAATCTTGGGTTGTTCTAAAATGGAAAGAATTCAAGCCTCATTCATTATACCCTTTATGCTGTTAGTCAAACATCTTGCCCCTCTCAGTCTGGATAATAAAAATAAGGCTTGTTGCTTTCACTTTTTTGCATTTAATTGAATTCACCTGAAGGCTCACACAATTTGCCTAGTGCTGGAGAAAATGCATGTTGCTGACTCTATTTTAAATGCTAGTGGAAAGAGACAATGTTAAAAAAAATGACAGAAATGGATCTTACTCGCTTTAGACAAGCAAAGAGCTCATGTTCTATTTGGGTAGTTTCCGGGCAGAAGGCTTGCGTGTGCTTACAGTATTTAAATGTTATGCCCCATGTGTCCTGAAGATCTCTTTCAAACAGCACTGTGGGAGATTGGATGTGTTAAACTACATTAAGGGCCAAGTTTTCCTTCTCTTTTAAATTTGATCTCCAGATCAGTGCACGCCCACTACAGCACCTGCATCAGATTTGTACAGAGTTGCTGAGTATGCAAAAAGCTACTTTGCACACAAAGGAGCCGACCAGACACACCAGAGAAGTAGCCAGCATTCAGACCTGGGATGCTGCAGCTGGTAATTTGGCTCTTAGCATCCCACACAAACAGAAACCTGATCAGTCCTCAGTTTAACAGAGACTCTGGTTTATATAAAGCAGACCCTGCATCTTATTTTCCTCTCCCCCTCACAGACAGCAGTGGAAATAGATACACAGTCTTAAAAGACAAGTCACGACAACAGAGGGGTGTTGAGTGCATCAGAGCAGCTGCAAAAAGATACCTTCGCTTCTCCCAACTCCAGAGCATGATCATCTCCCTGGTCCTGCGTGCATCATCTCACCGAGTCATGATACATCAACCTAAGTCTATCAGGATATCAGCGATGAGAGGCACCCACCTCTCCCTCTCAGACA
>NW_017729009.1:3206288-3213459 GCF_001723915.1 Gavialis gangeticus | reverse complement strand
AAAAAAAAAAAAAAATCAATATAAAAAGGTTAATGTCCTCTGTTAACATCCGCAAAGAAAACCACATCCTGGAAACTGAAAGGAGGCCAAAGACAGCATCCTCAGCAGGAGAGGCCTCTATCTGGGCCATGCCAGTGCAGAGGGCAGACAGAGACAACACCGTACCCACATCAGTGGGGCAAGGACTAAAAGGGCAACATTGCTCTTGCTGGAAAAAGTTCACCCAGGCCTCCATGCCACTAAAACCCCATCAGGGTTCGTAAGATGCATGAGCCGCACAAAGGGGGAGCGGGGGCGGGGGGACTGGGAATTATTATTTATAGTGGAGCCCCACCAAGGTTCCTGAGTCAGGATGGGGCCTACTGAGCTACATGCTGCGCACACAGTAAACATGTCCCAAAGAGCTCGTCATCCAAAAGCAAACCAGGTGGATGAGAAGGAGAGGGCAGCGAGGAAGGAGGAGAGTAATAAAAATAGGATGTTTTAGTGCAGCTTTGGCTGCAGCTCCTGTTTATTTGCTTTTCTGTGCACTTCCTGCAGCATGGACAATGGGGGCTACACGGGTCGGTTTCACTTGCTGGCTCCCAGGGGAGCCCAGCACCGTGGTGCTCTGCGTTCTTCACTGCAGGGAAGTCAGTCAGTACAAACAACTAGTGTTTTTATGGAAGTTTAAAAACAGTCAGGAAGAGATTCAGGCTCCTATTAAGGCTTTCCCCCCCCCCCAAAGAAAGAATAAAACTTTCCTTTAAAAAACAACAGCCTATGCTTTGGACTGTAACTGCTATTGACAAAGACCCTTTCAAGGCAGATGGAAACAGCTTTTACACTTGGACCGTATGCTGTCAAGTGTTACAAAACAGAAGCCCGAGTGGCCAAGCTGAGCTCACACAAGCAATCTTCACCCCTGCTCCCTGGGCCAAAGACTTCAGCAGAACTGCTCCCCTGTGAGGCTGCACGACTGTCTTGGTTTGCAGCCTCACCAGGAGGCGCTAAAATGCCATTGTTACAGATTTGGGGTTTGCAAGCCGACAGTTCATGCCTAGTGAGAAGCGTGCCTTGTACTTCTTCACTTTGGAGACTCTGACTCCAAGAAAAATGGGTCCAACCTTTTCTCTCACCCCCCACGCAAACAGGCCTTTTATAGTACCTGTCTTCTCGGTTGCGATCCAGTGAGTAGAACTGCTTCCGAAGCCACCTGAAAGGCAACATACATGGTACATTTTGCCAAGTAAATCTTGGATGAAGCTCTTCAGTTCAGGAGACACGAGCTTAAACACCACCCAACTTGTAAGTGGAATGAGATGGAGTCTCTCAGCCCAGGTCGTAGTGGCTACTTGTTCATACCCCACAGACACCTCCACAATTCAGCTGCAGGTTTGCCAGTGCAGTGCTGGGCTCCAAAATGGGAAGGAACAGCAGGGGGTGCTGTTGGGCAGGGGAGAAGGCTCTCCTCACTCTGACAAGGTACCTGTGGGCTTGAATAAAAAGGTGGAGGGAGAAGGGCACTGGCGGAGATGGGCTCAAGGGACAAAACAGGCACAGTGCAGAGGCCAAGGGACAAAACAGGCACAGTGCAGAGGCCAAGCCAAGAGCAAGGGGCACTGGCAGAGCTGTGTGGAGGAAGCTCTCTGAGCAGCAGTGTGCACGACACCTGCCTGGGCCTCAGTGGCATTAGCCTCTCTCATCCCACCTGCTTGCCTTACCTCTCAATCTGCAAGGGAGTGGTGGCCTTCAGAGTATCTGCCACAAGCCAGGTTAACCCTTTGATCCACATGTTTACTTCATCTTCAGATGTGGCTGTGAAAAACAAGGAACAGGGCATATGAAGGAGTTAGACGGGCATGCTGAGGCCCCAGTGTCCACACAGGAAGCCCAGGCACAGCTGCAGCAGGGCAGGAAAATTCATATCAAATCTCAACTGCAGCATCTGTTGCCTATTATAGTAATAGTGAAAAAAATAAACTAGCACCATTGTCTGCTCTGACCTCTTGTGCTGACTGAGCCCTCTCAGATCCCTTACTCTACGTCATCGGTAACTACACACCTCACTGATCCTCTCTCACTCCAACAGCATCTCCCTCTGAAGCAAATTCTCCCCAGGAGACTTTCTCCAACCATCTCCTCTCCCTTGTAGGCTCCTGCCGTGTCTCAGGACACCCACAGATGGATGGTTTAGATTCACCTCTATACTCCAAGCTCTGATCCAGTTTACTGAAGAGGTCTGGGTGGCTTTATTTATTTTTTTTGCTGCCTCTGTTTTCAAGAACTGACATTCAAGCCACTCTGGAGACGCAACAGGCAGTTATTCTTAGATCGTTTGCTGGTTTCTTTTTAACCTCTCCATTGTTTGTTGTATCCTCTTTGAAGACAGAAAACAACATCTCTCCACTCATGCATTTGGGTGACCTCCAGGTCGAGAACACAATTGTGCTGCACACGGAGCAGCCAGCGTGAGTGCCCAACAGGGGCTTGTCTCCATGGATAAGTCGCCCTGGTTTAACTTATATCAGTTGTTATTTCAGCTGATGTGGTTAAACCAGGGCCAACAGGCTGTAGGACAACCTCACTTTGGCTGCAGAACTGAATGTTTCAATTCAGCTAAAGTCAGAAGGTTTAGACACGCTGCTCTTCAACCAAAACAAGAGTGTCCATACAGCCTAATGGCACTGGTTTAAAACCATCCATTTAAGCTCACAACTTAAGATAAATTAGAGAAAATTTCCCTAAACCCAAAGAGCAGTAAGAGGAAGGTTTGACCATAGGGGTATTCAAGCTTCTTCAGCCTTCTCACTGGGAATTCAAACACTGGTGTCTTTTGCCTACCACGGTGCTAGCCAACATGCTCAGTTCTGCCCAAGACGTGGAGCTAGACATGGCTTCTGTCCAGCGGAGCCTGCAATCTGAATAATGCCCCCAATCCTACGAGAAGGGAAGGCCCACCTTGGAGGCTGAGAGTTTTCAGCCTGAACTCCATTCCATAGAGGACGACGAAGCAGTGAGACTGGTCTGGCCGGAAGCAGGGATCCTCCTGGTATCGGTCAAAATCTCGGGAATTCTTTCCTGGACGAATCTCTTTGATTTCACGGATATCAACTGGGGAAGGCAGCAAAAACAAGGAAAATGCAATTAGAGGAGTGGAGACCCAGAAAAACCGTGTTTGCGGCACCTGGGACTCCCAGGAACATAACTCAAGGAACTAAAAGGCAAAGCAGAAGGGTGGTCCAGCAGTCAGGATACTCACCTACAAGTTTCTGAAAGACAGACAAGAGACAGGAAAAGGAATCAGCAGATCTAACCATGGAGGCTCCAGTCCTATACGGTGATGTGCGTACCTGCACTACTGCATTCTCTATACAGGCTGGGGACAAAGTATGATGCTAAACCCGACTCAGGAACAGAAAAATGGAGCCTGTTCTCTGCACTTCATTTTCAAATCATGAAGGAAAGAGGGGTTTGCCTGACAGCACCTTGATAGCCATCAGCCTGCATTAGCTCAAGTAAGGTTAGGCTCTGGACAGACATTTCGTCACTGAAGCGCTGAGAAATTAGTGGGAGAGGAAGCCAAACAGGTTAAACTGAGCACAGGTCTGCTTGGTTGCAAGTCTCCTGCAAAACTGGCAGCCTCGGTCAGGCCCTTGGGAACTGTCTCCTTGCTAGACCGAACACCCAATACATCCCTACAGAGATGATCTGCAAATCCCATGGGTTACAGAGGAGTAACAGCGCCTGGCAGGAGTCAACCAGACACCAAAAATATTTAAAAGATCTAAAAGAAACAGGCAGTATGGTTTAGTGAGTAACGTGTGGGACTGAGAATTAGGGACTGCTCAATCTCACACCCGCCTCAGCCTGCCATCTGATTTTAGTCAAGTCACACCACCCTACGGTACCTCACAACAGCGGAGAGTAAATCTTACCCACCTCACAACGGCGATTGGAGGATTGCTGGTTAATACCCGATCAACCCTTTAAAGCTGTAAAGGGCTGCCAGGTGCCCACCCTTGTTCTACAAAATGAGAGCACTTCATTGCAATCAGGTTCACTGCCCTCTCTCCACGCAGTGCCTTGCTGCTTTCACCGTTCGTTAATAATCACGATTGCTGGAACACAACGGGGTCTCTCAGTCATTAGGGAAGACGCAGGGAAGGACACAGATAACCCGACTGTCCTTATCTGACAGTCTGGCAGCACAGGTGATATTACCCAACTGAAAATTCAGGTCACAACTGACTGGATTTCCCTGGAAGCACCGGAGGGTGGGGAGGGGAAGACTGCTCTCTAACAACGCTCATCAGGGCATCACTTGTGGTCTACATGAGTCAAACCCACCCTGTTCTCTGCAAGCACTGAGAGCCCCACCTGCAAGGAGTGAGATGGGGATGAGGAACAATTAGCAGCCTAAAACAGGGGTGGCTGTTTCAGGGTATGGGGCCCAAGCGTCCTTCACATCTCCATGCAGTGAGGTGGGACGGCCACAACAGAAATGGAGAGACGAGGCAGCTGGGTTTAGTGTGGCTTCAACGCTGGCAATTCATGCCAATAAAGCATATGGAGTGACACCAACGCTGCTTCACAACCTGGAGGGGTGAAAAGTGAGAATCACTCTACTTCACACCTGGCATGAGGAAAATTTGGACCCTAATTCATATTAAGCCCTTCCATGTTTATACCTTGACCTATTCCACTTCCTCAACAGGCTTCTCACTCGTAACAGCCTCCGACAGCCTGTCCTCATGCCTAAATCCAAGCTTCCTCCCACTCTGCTGATTTATGTGCCCTTGAAAAGGCTGGAAGGGCATTCAGTCTCCACTACTCATTCAGTCCTTGGTGTCTCCACCAAGATGATTCCTGCGAGGGTGGCAGTGGCGACTGCTGGACTGCGAACCCTTGTTAACTGCAGAGATCCACCAACTCGGCTCATACAGAGGCTTTTTGGAGTTGCACCTTCTGAAAAATATTTTCCAGCAACCTCCCTCCCCTTTCCACTACTGACCTGGGTCATCTCTTGCACGTGGATTGGCTGGGAACCTTCACATTTGGTTTTACTCTGCTGAACTCAGCAAGGACTGCTGCCTTGGGCAATTTCTGTGAAGCCTGATGGATTAGTTTGGGAGGTTTTAAGTACAGTACTTTCCATCCTTTCGTTATTGTCAGAGTTTATCAACCCCAGCTGGTCCTGCACAACTAGAGCTTACCACGCAACTGTAGACATTAAAAAACCTCTGCCTGTGAACTGCCAGTATGCAAGACCCGTATACATGTCCAGACTGAATGCAGTTTAAACACCAGTCAAAACTGAGGAGGTCAGAAACATACATCACTGAAAAGGTGCCACTAGACAAGCGTGAAAAAGCCTACCCCTCAAGAAATCTCTATAAAAGACTCACAACATTTTGTTATACTGCAGTAGTAAAAAAAATCCAAGTCTATGATTTTGGAAAAAGGAACTTTATTAGAATATTTAAAAAAAAAAAAAGTAATTAAAATGTGGCCACATTTACTTGCAATGTTTGGATGCAAATACAGTAGTAAGTTACTACAAAAGACAGCTGCACTTCACCTGACAAATTCTCTCTCGCTCTCTGCCAAAATTCATGGCACAGCCTGGACTGACACACTGCCACAGAGCCATGAGCCCCACACTACACCTGGCATTGTATGCGCCCACGCCATGATCCCCAACTCTTCTCCAGTTCTTATCCCATTACCAAGACAGCTGTGCTCACACTCGTATCATGTCCAGAACCTAGCTCTACAATACAAATGGCCCACCTCATACTCAAACCATTCCCAATAGTCAAGTTTTTATCATGTGTATGCATACACACACACAACCCACACCCACAGTCTCTCCACCACCATTCAGTTGAAAAACCTCTTTTATTACCATATCTGTTGCCTCTAAAAAAAAAAAAAAAAGCCACTATTTCTTACAACTGTGGTCAACCCTTTTCTTCTGCTACGAAGTGTTTCAGGACCCTCCTCTGGTGTGTCCACAGAAAACAGGAGTCTGGTCAGAAGGCTCTGGGTTGGGTTATGATCTTTAAATCGAGAACCTGTGTGTTACAAGGAAAGGTGGGACAAGTCACCATCCAGCCCATAATTTATAGCAAACCATCCTGACCTCATCCAATGCAGCAATACCAGACAAATCCAGTAGAGGACATCATTCTTCAAAACTAAGACCATACAGATGAGAACATAAACTGCATATAACGAGCAGTTGCCTGCACTGACAAAAAAACCCAGACTATTGGTGGCAATTATGTGGCAAATGCAAGGGCCTCCAAGTCCCAAGCTATTAGCAGTATTTCTTAGCAGCTGTATACAAACAACACACAAGGCTGGCAACATGCAGGGGCAGAGTTAAGGCTATTCAAAGTTTTTTAACTCCCTGGTCCCATACCTTTTGTATTATTATTATGCATGGACTAAGTTACAACCATAAACAATAAAATGATTGTAACTAGAATTAACAGCGTTTACGGATATGAATTTACAAACTTTAGCCCGGGTTAACAAAATCCAATATAAAGTTAAGTTTAAGCTAGGAATCGCCACATATTTAGAAACTCTTCCTCCCTCAAGTACAGCTGTACTGATTTAAACCACTGCATTCAGTGGTTCAACACTGAGCAACGCCCCGTCCCTCTTCCCTGCTACCACTTCCAAAGTACTCCAGACACCGATGTCTCCACTTCTTCGGGAGGATCCTTGAGCAAGACGAGTTATGAATAAGCCTCGCGCTGGCCACTCCCTGACCGAGAGGCGCCAGGAACCCGAGGACAGACTCAGTGTTCGTGCAGGCCTGCAAAGCTGCAAGCACGGCCAGCCAGAGCTACCACGTGCATGAATGCAACACCAGCACATTTCAGGCCCTTCCCCAAGCAGAAAGGGATGAATATGCCACACGCGTTGGGGCGGCACTCAGCAAGCCGCAGGAAACAACAAACACATCACCTTCCGAGCTCTAATTGTGGCTTAATTCCCTGAAGTATAAGTGAGAAGTTCAACGTTGAGCAAGCTGCCCTGCTTCCAGATAAGAAACCTCCCTGCTCCCTGCCCCCCAACAGGAAACATCCCGTGCCTCGCCGCTAGCACAGCACAAGTATTGGAAAACACACAAGAAGTGAAGTCTCCAGAGATCATTTAAGCTCCAGAAAGCAGGCTG
>NW_017729009.1:3195281-3201288 GCF_001723915.1 Gavialis gangeticus | reverse complement strand
GCGGCACTCAGCAAGCCGCAGGAAACAACAAACACATCACCTTCCGAGCTCTAATTGTGGCTTAATTCCCTGAAGTATAAGTGAGAAGTTCAACGTTGAGCAAGCTGCCCTGCTTCCAGATAAGAAACCTCCCTGCTCCCTGCCCCCCAACAGGAAACATCCCGTGCCTCGCCGCTAGCACAGCACAAGTATTGGAAAACACACAAGAAGTGAAGTCTTCAGAGATCACTTAAGCTCCAGAAAGCAGGCTGCCATCAGCAGTGAAACTGTGCACCCAGCCCCTAATAAATCCATGAGCCTGGCCAGGATTGGAGAGGGACAAGGAATATGGTAGTTACCATCTGTCCCTGTATTTATAGGGGACGTCCCTTTGCTTGTAGGATGACTTCAGTTGCCTTTGGATCCATCTCTATTAGTAAATCCCAGCTTTGCTCTGGGGTCCAAGACAGAGAGGACTTTGGAGTACCAGACAAATCTAAGACGGAGGCAACTTGCTGAAGGTGGAAGTGGCCATTTCTGAACCCAAGGGATTGGGCTCAACAGACTGCCCCTCCACTAGAATCACCGGGGATATTGCAGTGCGGCTCTTCTATTTAGCACGTACAAGGCATTAATTTCAGGCGATTCATTACTGGCACATCAGCTTCTCGTTTCCTTCAGGCAAATGATCGAGGTGAAAAACAGTCAGTGGACACGGCAGGTTCAATTTCAGGCAATCATGCAACAGAGTCAAACCCCAAGCTTCAAATACCGGGAAGGCAGAGTGTAGCCAGGAAGGACAGACAATCCCCTGCACAGGACTCTGAGGAGAGGGCACGGGCTGTAGAAATCCTCACGACTCAAGACTGGGATGACTTGGCACCATACTGTTGAGAGGAGATGATGCCAGCCAAAAGATGCTCCCCCAAAGGGAAAAGGAACTAAGAATACCCCAAAATGGGAGCCCCCTGCTAGTCACCCAGCAAAGTGATCTCACTTAGAGCAGCAACCAGAACCAGGAAGGCAGTGAGAAGAGCTGGTCCCATTTCAGGTTGAATTTATTTCAGGATCTGGAATAATGCATCTGGTCGGCAAGTCGACGGACAGGACCAACATGGCAACGTGAGAGCAAGGAGAGGGAGGGACAGACCTGACCAACAATCTGGGGCTGAAGGAGCCTTTTAGCAGGAGGAAGAGTTAAGAAGCAAATCTAAGAGTGCAGCTAAACTTAAAAAGTCACTAGCCGAGTACTGCTAGCAGTGTATCCACAGAAGCACAGACTCCTAACCCCACCTTTTTAAGTTGTGTCAAGAAGCTATAGTGGTGGGCCCATCATAAGTGTGCACAGATTAGGTGAATCTGAAGGGAGGAAGGTAAGGAGACACTGCACTGCCCACCCCCTTCTTTCCTTCCTCAGCAACAGTTCTGGGAAAGGGTTCCCATCACCATAAAAAACAAGAACCACTTGCTTCCTGGAAAAAAAAAAAGTCTCTTTAATGCTCAAGGGAATCAAATAATGACATTGGTGAGTCACATTTTCAAGAGGCACAACGCTTCTGAGCAATTCAGAACAGAGGTTATTGCAAACGGAGTGACAGGTCATCCCTGGTGCAACTCCGCTGCCTTCAGTCACCAAGGATAAACATGGCCCTTTATTTCCAAATCAGGCAGAAATCTGACATGCCAGCCACTAGCGGCACAGGCAGAAGGCTCTGAGCAGGGCAGCGAGTAAGTGCATTTACTTCAACCCAGTAGCTGAGCGAGGCAAGAAAAAGCAGCCTGTTTCTGGGAAGACAGCTGCTTCATGTGACTAAAGGAATTGGGACCTGTAGTTCAAGTGGCTTTTAAATGTTACCAATGGACATGTGTAGATGAAACGGGGGCTCTAATTTGAAGCGGTGGGTTTTAAGAAACACAGCTTTAATTTAGGGGCAGCAAATAAACTCCTTGAAGGAGTTTTAGTTTGCTGTGCCCCAAGTCATTTAAGGCACATTACGTCGCCAAATTTCCTACAGTGGCTGGAATTAATACGCAATACGCCACTGAGGCGTGCAAACACCATTAAAGTGGTGCAAAAGCATTTAGCCCACTTTACCATGTTGTGCACACATGCCTCTTGTTTCATCTACACACAGCCAGTGAGATAGATTTAGGGCAGGCTCCTAGTTATAAACATACTATATCAACATACATTTGATGTAGAGGCACCACGTGGCCAGTTTACCACTGGGCACTCTCTTGCGTGAACATTCATTTTCCAGTTTCACACAACAAAGGTGCAAGGGTGCAGTTGACCCCCAACACAAGTGTGCAGCCAGTCAAGGTGGCCGTTTGTACCACCTGCCTTGGATGAGGCCCCAGCTTCGATGGGACTTTCCATGTGATGCACACTGGACTTCTATTTAACCCACCCTGTTCCTGCCTGGTGTATGGCATCGCTAGCCTGATTCTGACAATAACTACAGATGACTCTGAAACCTGCAGATTTCTATTCTGTACCAGCTCCCAGCAAGCAACTGGGGACAGGATGCACCATTCTACTACTTCTTCTGCCCCACCCCCATCTCTTCAACCAAAAAAACAAAAAAACCCTAACTCCATCACAAAAATCCAAGGGCTGTTGTCAACGGAGTCAAGAAAGCACCACACTGTAGACATGCAGAAGACGGATCAACAATAGATCTAAAATTAGCTCTTCTAAACAGTGTTTCCATGCGTCTAGCAAGCCATGGCCTCTGCATATGCCTGCTGTCACCACCACCCACAGGGCATGATACAGGGGATTTCCATTTAGTCTCCCCTGTACTGAACAGAAGGCCTGAACAAAAGCTCCATCTTACTCATTCCTGCCTCTAACTCACCACTTAGCACCTATATATACCTAATATACAAGACCAATTCTGCTGCATTAACATCAAGTCAGGTGCAACTCCACTGGGAGTTCAAATTCAGCGTATTTTACTGCCTGGATATCCAGGCAGACAGACTCCCAGAGCCTAGAAGCCTCTTTGGGGCTAGTGTGGTTCCCTAGCCAGCAGCATGTAAGAGAGGATTATGCCTAGAGACCTACCTAAATTGTGGCAAGACGAAGGGATTTTCACAGCCTGCTCATGGCATGCAGAGCCAATTTCACAGTCTTTTCCTGGCAAGCCCACTTCACCGCTGACTGGCTGAGGGGCTCCCACAGCCCTGCCCCTTGCTGCTGATTGCCCAAGAGGCCAATTGCTCATCATCAGGCTGCAGCATTGCATCTGGCTTCTTAAAAGATGGTGCAAAACCCTTTAGGCTTTCCTGACTGGTGCCTTCACCGAGTCTACGTCATTAGCTCAGCTTCACAGTAGCACGCTCTCAAACCACGTGCTCTATGGCTGCAGGGATTGCTGCGCTTTCTTTGCATTCTGATAAGCTTTCATTTTTTGGGTGGCAATTCCACGCAAAATCCAGGAAACACCGTTTTCCACAGTTTCCATGATAATCGCGAAACTGCGATTTAAGTAGGTCCCTAATTATTAGAGCTGTGCGAAATGGCTATGATTCATTTCCGATTTGGCATTTTGGAGGGACAATGATTCGTTCTGGTGTTTTGCTTCACTGTCCCGTTTTGATTCAGCTACATCTGTTTCGACGCTGTTTCGGTGTTTCGGCCATAGGCTATAATGGGGAAGCCACTAAAATGTCTATAACTTTGTCATTTCTTGGCTGATTCAGCTGAAAATTACAGGGATGGTAGCCCCTTCTGAGGGCATGAAGCCTGCCAAGTTTCAAGAAGATAGGTGCAGTTTCACAAAAACCCCTGCACCTCCAACTGTTCGAAACAAAACGCGCATCACTTGCTGGAAGCAGGAGGGCTGTGGGGCTGTGCCAGACTCTTCCTGGGGATGTGGGCCCCCAGATCTGCGTATCAGATAGCAGCACGCTGCCCCTGCCAGCTGGGGCCAATGGCAGCACTAGTTTTCCCAGCGCTTGGTGCAGGGTGCGCAGAGCAGACTCGGGTGCTGCTGCTACCCCAGCCAGCAGCAGCAGCATGCTGTCACCCTGCACACAGATCTAGGGGGGCCACGCCCCCGGGAAGAGCCCTGCAGCCCTCCTGGGGGGTGCAGGCCCCCAGATCAGCATGCTGGAGGACAGCATGTTGCCACTGCTGGCAGCAGCACCAGTCTTCCTGGAGCTCAGTGCAGGCTGTGCCAAGCACCAATCCCAGCCAGCAGCAGCACCTTGCTGTCATCCTGTGCCCAGATCCAGGGGCCTGCGCTTCCCAGGAGGGCTGCAGGGCTGTCAGACTCCTCCTAGGGGGTGCAGCGCCCTGGATCTGCATGCCGGATGCATCCTACCCCCGAACACTGGGATGGGAAGGGAACTCAGGGACAGATCACAGACACTGGCCAGTTACAGATGTCAATCAGAGCAGTCCTTCCCCCCCTCCCTTTTCTGAGTTTGTTTCCCTGCAAGTCCGCCTCCGAAACAACTGAAACATTTTGGATGGTTTCGCTTCAAAGATGTTTTGGAGCCTTCCGTTTAGTTTCGGATTCAGCGTTTCAGGTACCAAAACACCTCCAAAACAAAATGGCTGGTGAAATTTTGCACAACCCTACTACTTATGCCCAGCCACCTCCAGTTTCCCAGCCCCAGTAACCAGGTATCCATTTATAGCTCGGTGTACTGAAGGCAGCCTTCAGGCAAATCCAGAATAAGCCTCTGGCTCACACCACTGGAGCGGTCACAAAATACCTTACCTGCTCTGGCACCAGGCCCCTCCAGGGACCTTAGAGAGGTCTGTCCATGTTAAATAAAACCACAGAAGCATGCTAGAGTAACAGCCCAGCCCAGCTTAAGATACCAATAGCAAAAGGCCAGAAACTAGTCATGGGAAACATAAGACTGTTAGAGGCCTCCTGGGACAACGAGTCCAGTCCCCAGGGTTTTCAGAGAATCATTAACTGAAGGAATCCCCCAAAAGTCGCCACTTTGAACCCTCACATCAACTACAAGGAACGACATGTTGAACACCAAGAACACCCAATAACATGCCACAGGTGAAAGCAGGGTAGACAAGGGCACTGTAAGGATCTTGACACTGCAACAAGGAAGTAGGGCTCAAGAGATCCTAAGGAAAGGGCGCAGACCCATATTACATAGGAAAGCAACATTTTTATGGCAATCTGACCTAAAGTAAAAATTTCTTCCTGCCCCAGATCTGATGACCAGTATATGTCGTGAACAAAAGAGCAAGACCCTGTAACCAAGATAGGAATCTTTGTGGTTTCTAAGGACTGTCAGAAGCGTCAGCATGCCCCAGTCAAAAAAAACCCAGCCTAAGTTGTGGTTAACACCATGGAACGCTTACTGCAGGACAGTTTGGAGAGACGTGTCAGATACATGCGCATCTGTAGTGTAACAGAGGGGGTGACCAGGGCAGCACCTCTATAAGGGGGCACGCAAAAGCAGCTGGCACTGCCTTGGCAGCTGAGGGTGCTGCTTGCAATCAGCACAATAGGAGCCAGCGCTGCCCCAGATACGGACCTGCCCTGCTGTGCCTCTGATGTGCACAAACAAGGAAGGGCTACCCCACACTAGTTTCCTGCTGTAAAAACACACCTCTGGGCCAATGAAGACAAAGCCAATGTTTCCATAAATACCAGATATTTGTATTCATTCAGATTTACCAGTCAAGAGTTTTGTCTCTACAGCAGGGGTGTCTCTAAAGAGATATGGCCCACGGGGCTCCTGGAAGGGCCACAAATTCAGGGGGTGGTGAGCAGGACCAGAGCCTGCTGCTGAATTCTGGTCTACAAAGCTCTGTTGAGTGCACACCTGCCCACTGCTGGAAGTGGCCTGAACATGGCCTGTGCGGAGCCCCACAGTCCAGAGGTGGCCCAGGGGGCCAAAGGGGTTTGAAACCCCTGCTGTGAAGCACTAAGCCAAGTCATGAGCTTCTCAGACACCAGCATACGCTTCCCTGGGTAGTAACTGGCTTCAGAGGTCAAATCTTAGTCTCTGTGTGGAGACTGCACACTGAGAGGGAGCAGCG